>NC_080713.1:11313698-11676198 GCF_019097595.1 Hemibagrus wyckioides
TGATGCTAATATAAAACATTCTGTAGGGAGAGCATATCTTGATATAAAATTCACAGATATATTATTTTTTATATTTCATCCTGCTATACGTTAAAAATGGATGAAAATCCTATTTACTATTTCAGAAAACCTGCGATGAACAATATAATATTCACATTTATTCAATCCAGCAAGATATTTGCATTTATTTGCCACTTAGTGTTTAGACTGAAGCTACAATGCAAATGTAGCTAATGTAGCTGCTTGCTTAAACTATACCCACCGTAAACCCTCAGGAGTTGTTTTGTATTTTAAAGACTTGTCTATGTGGCAACTGATGACACTGTTATCAATTATATAACACTGACACAGTGCTGAAAAAAGCAGTCATCTGCCATCTTAAATCCAGAATCACTATCTTCCTTAGCACATTCTGTAATACTGAAATATCAGGTATGTGGTATAGTTTTCAAAGTTTTGAAGGCAAATTTGTATGTTAAATATGATTAGATGATAATATCATTCCATTTCATTTGTATTTTTTATTATAATTAACAATATTTTATTAAACATTATGCAAAAATATTATTAAGTCGAACAATGATTCTGAGGTGAGTGTGTGATTTTTAGCTATATTAAACTTGAATACAAACCTAGGTATACAGACTCATTCATATATTTTGTCATAACCCTTCTTGTGATATTGAAAATACGTATTTATAGTCAATTTAAACCATTTTCGAGAAAAAAATTAATGGATGTACTGATAAAGTATATATATATATATATATATATATATATATATATATATATACACTACCAGTCAAAAGTTTGGACACATCTTTTAATTCAGTGTTTTTTGTTTAGGGATTTATTGTCTACATTCTAGAACAATACTGGAGATTTCAAAATTATGAAATAACACACATGGACTTAAGTAATCCATATGTAATGACAAAAAACAGTCAGTTGTTATTTTAAGACACGAAGGTCAGGTGTTCTGGAACAGTTCTTGCAAGAACAGTATTGTCAAGTGCATTTGCAAAACCCATCAAGCACCATGATGAAACTGGCTCACATGAAGACCATCCCAGTAAAGCAAGACCAAAACTTACCTCTGCTGTAGAGGAGAAGTTCATTTAGAGTTACCAGCCTCAGAAATCACCAATTAACAGCACCTCAGATTAGAGCCGTTATGAAGGCTTTACTTCAACTGTTCAAAGGACATTATTGTGTATTTCGGCCGCCTTCAGCATTGTTTTACGATGTAGAAAGAAATAAACATCAGGAAAGACCATGGAATTAGAAGATGTGTCCAAACATTTGACTGGTAGTGTACATATATATAATTCTGAAAGCAAAAACAACAAAAATCACTTCTATAAAAGACTTCCAAATTCCAGATGTTTCTCATCATTCATTGTTGGTCATCTTTTGAATCATTTGTTTAAACATTTTACATAATTAAATAAATGTAGACATGTTTTTTAATGTAATGTGACAGGATGTTGTATTCAAAGTTGCCTTTTGGTATTTAGCACCAAAGAAAAAGGAACTGTTTAGTGCAAACAATAAGTTTACACTGAAGTTTCGTCACACATCGTTAGCAGATCTGTATCAAAAACTGTCAATATTAAAGTGGAGTTAATGTAAGCCATACACTGCATATTGCATATAATTCACATTAACATATAATTGATATTAAATTCCTGCATTACAGCTGATTAAACACCATCTCGAACATCACGCTACACTCACCTGAAGTTTATATTTCCTGATCAGCTCATTAGTACATCCCTCTTTATCTCATTACACCTAACATACTGCTGCCATATTCTCATGAAAGTGTATTCATCAGCTGATGTGCTGAATCAGAGGTTGAATCAGAACATAAATACTGGGAAACACTGATCTAATACACACTAATACACTCTAAAACACCTCAACACACACTGACACACTCAACAAAACCTGACTCAGTTCAAACTAGGGATATAGTGAGTATCTTCATGTCTGGTAACATGAGTAGGGTGATTGTCTAGCTCTCTGGTTCTGTACGTTTGTATTCTGTTTTAATTTTCCCTCTCTAACGAGCCGTTTACATCCTGATGAAGTGAGTGAGCTAACGCGTTGTAAAAACACAGTAATAAGCAATACATGAGAATTACAGGACCAGGACTAACATTAACATACCCTAACAAAGTTTAACCCAAACACACTGATCCGGCTCTTCAGCTCTTTATTAGAACTGTATTTAGATTACCTATTTATATCACGATAATTGCTCAAGGTACTATATAGTTATTGTACTACAAATAATTGTGAACATTTGTGTTTGAGACTTTGAGTAGAATAAATTTGTGGATTTTTTTGTTAAGTACTTTTCATAATCTATTACTGAGACACTGGGAAATGTACTATTATTATTATAATTGTTATAACTGCCACATGCCTATGCATTAACACATCGTTCATGAGGATAAATTAGGTGTGTTAGAGCAAGAAGACACTAGATCGTGCAGAAGGGCAACTAATGCAGTGGGACTGGGATCACTGACCTAACACCCTCCACCACTGACTCCCCCACTTTTAAAGATTTGCTTATTAACACACCCTTCATAACACTTTGAACTTACAATATAGATCCTCATGAATTGTACATAAATTGAGCAGATCCTTTGAATCAGGTGTGTAAGAAGAAGAAAAGACGACCGTATAGGACACTGTGGCACATCTCACTATTCTAATTACTTTTCTAGTTAAGTGAAACAATCATGACGCACTCATTTTGGATCACAGAGACCCCTCATTCTAACATAAGAAAATCAACAATCCACAAAGAATGATAGGCAAAGGAGATAGATGTACTAAGAAACAATTTATTCTCATGCAGTGCCTGAATACTGCAACAGTTTAAGAAAAATACAGATGTGCACATTTAACACACAAAAAACACACACACACACGCATGAGCGTGACACAAGGAAGACTACGGGGTTTAAAATCAAATGCCTGAGTTCTCATTACCTGGATGACGTAAGCACACACACGCGGCTTATTGTTCCAGTCTGAACATACAATACGGTGGACTTTAGGGAGACACAGACAAGACATTTTTGTCCCTGCAAACACTGAAACAGGAAGTAATGACCTTTGTAAGGAATCCAGTCACTTCCTTATTCCACTGAAACAGGAAAAGGGCATTTTGTTAATGCTGTGGCTTATTCTCATAAAATAAAGAGAGCAAAAATACACACCTCTGTTCCAATCCTGTTTTTAATGCGCCCATAACATCTTCCCTGTCCCTGGCTGCTGAGTGATGCTTTTTAGATGACCTTTAAAATGAGGGATTGAATCAAAAACAATGCAGACTTCAGGGTGACAATTTACCCAGAGGGCATTACTGCACTCTTTGACACAATTTCTTTCTTTTTTTTTGCCTTTTTTTTTTGCTTTTTTTTCTCCAAAATGGTGGATAAACTGTTGGTAAGTGTAAACTATAAAACTGTAAACTCTAACATTTGATTGTCTGTGTTTAGATTTTTACCCCTCTAATTCATTTATCTATACATGACATCTAAGGGAATACCATTACTTTACTCTGCTAGCCAGTTAGCTGTCAGCATGTTAGCTGGTCACTTGACACCTTTAACTATAACTTAGCATGATTTAGACAAGAAAATAAATAAATCATAGAAACTGTAAAGAAAATGATTAAATTATAGTCTTATCAGGTAGTTATCTAGTCAAGAAAATTGTGCACAGTATGAGACAGAGACTGTACATTTCCAAGAAAACCAGGCTACTCTTTCTCCATCTCTCACTGGTTAGCAAACCAGCTAGTTAGCACACTTACAACTTAGCAAACTATTCTGACTCTGCATAGAGTGTAACACTCTATTGTAAATCTCCAAGAAAATCACAGCTACACTGTCCTCGCTGCTGAAGGAAAGCGCGACCTTCACACTTCTGCCACCCGCACGGTGCAAATGCACACTCATTATGTGATGTTTACGAGGGCGTTAAAAGCAGTATTGGAAGGCAGATTTCAGGCTTTTACAGTCTCCTGCATGGTTATGTCTTTACTTAACTTTATTTCATACATACCTTTAGTTTTTCAGTCTGTAAATTTAAGCCGATATATAATACATGCTTGATAATCACACAATCAGTGCTGTTATGGTGTACAAAGTGTCAAGAAGATTAAAAAAAAAACATTAAATAAGTTACTTATATAAAAGAGCAAATGAACTTTTGGCATATTTCCATTCTCCTCAGTTGGTAAGATATGACTAAACACTGATCTGAACAAGTTTAAAAATGTCTAGCAGTAGCATGTCAAAGTGATTATAAGATTATAACACAAGTCCAGGTGCTTTAACTTACAGCTACTAGACATTTTATAATAACTGAAAACATTCATAAACAGATGTAGAAATTAGAAATAACTATAATGAGCTCAGTGTAACATCTCTTGGATTAATCTTTGTTTGGCCTCTCAGTGAACTGCTCTTCAGGTACGGAAAATCTCCAGTGGCCACCAGGAGTTGCTTCAATACTTCAGGGTATAAATCCATTCGGACGGCAGAAATCAGGATGGAGAGAAAGATGCAGCATATTTTCCCTTTCTCTTCAATTTTAGTGTCACATCAGACTCCTAGTTGCTGCAGTAGAACACAATGCAAACTGTCAGTAAGTTGCATCTTCATTTCTTTTTGCCGCTCTTTTTCTCCATTTTCTCGCCTTTGTCCGAGCGTTCAGAGCCTCGATCGGCCCTGTCTGATTTCTCGGCTCTGCTGCCTTCCCTCCGTGTGCCCTCGTCTGTAGATGAGGTAGTTGGATGAGACTGTCCCCATTTAGCAATTTCCTCGTGTTCATTAATACTCATGGTGATACTCGAGATCCAGTTTTTCAGATCATCCTAAACAAAAAATCATTTGAAAAGAAATCAGAACCTTCATTTAACAATCATGCATAGCAGCTTAGAGCTGAATCATTCTTTTGAAAGGACACTAACAAGATACAGGATATGGTTAGATTGTTTCATTGCTGCATATCCTACCACACTAACTAGCTATTTAGATATTTACACCAGTCAGCCATAACATTAAAGCCTCCTGCCTAATGTTGTGTCCTCCTTGTGCCACAAAAGCACCTCTGACCCATTAAGGCACAAGACCTCTGAAGTTGTGCTGTGATATCTGACACCACAACTTCTGGTATGGTATCAATTCCTGAAAGCTGTATGGTGGGACCTCCATTGATTGAACTTGTTTGTCCATCACATCCTACAGATACTAGATTGGATTGAGATCTGGAGAATATAGAGGAACACCAGGAACTTTTTGTCATGTTCCTTAAACCATTCCTGAACAATCTTTGCATTTTGGCGGGGCCTACTAGGGAATGTCGTTGCCATAATGGCGTATACTTGGTCTCCAACAATGTTTAGATAGGAGGTACGTATCAAAGTAACATCCATATTAATGCCAGGACCCAAGGTTTTTCAGCAGAACATTGCTCAGAACATTGCACTGCCTTTGTTGGCTTGCCTTCTTCCTATACTGCATCCTGGTGCATCACCAGGTAAGCAATGCACACACACACCCAGCTTTCCACATGATACAAAAGAAAATGTGATTCATCAGACCAGCCTTTTGTGCTACAGTAGCTCTTCTGTGGCATCAGAGCAGGTGGGCTATAGTTCGCTCCCCATACTTATCAATGTGCCATGGGAGCCATGACCCTGTCACTGGTTCTCCAGTCATCCTTTCTTGGACCACTTCTAGTAGGTACTAACCACTGCATACTGGGAACGTTCCACAAGACCTGCAGTTTTGGAGATGCTCTGATCCAGTCGTCTAGCCATCACAATTTGCCCCTTGTCAAAGTCACTCAAATCCTTACACTTGCCCAATTCTCCTGCTCCCAACATATCAACTTCAAAACTGACTTTTCACTCACTGCCTAATGTATCCCATGTAATAAGAACTTTATCTAATGATAAAGGGGTCTACACGCCCCTGTTAAGATTGCAAGATCATTCCAGATCTTTTTCCACCTTTAATATGATGTAGCAACTAACAAACTGCAAATGTGTGAAAAACACAGAAACATATTAAGGAAGAAAAGTCCATAACTATTACTTTGTTAATGTGACTTTTGTCACAAAAAAAGCCACTCCGTGACATTAAATCTTCTGCTTTGTCACACTACATTACGTTTGGATTATGTGTCATATCTTACAAAATAGTATTCTATACCGAGTGGGCAATATCCATACCATATGAAAAAAAACAGTCATACAACCCACTACTACCTCCCTTAACATCCTTTTAGCTAATGTACCATTGATGGTATGGCATTCTAAGCTTAGACAGTGTTTTCTAACTAGCTCAATTCACAAGCCATTAAATGATCCATTAAGTAAAATAATAATTGTCATTGAGGTATCTGGACCTGATAACCCACACATTTATCATATTCCCATACAATATTCCCATATAGCAGTCTGTTTCCCACTTTCCTTGCTTGTTCATAGCTTCTTGTTACTGTTAACCTCTACTTTGCTTTACACTGTGCTTCTGATACAGTATGCAGATATGTTTAATTTGATAAAGTGTGAAACGGGGACAATTTGTTATTTTTTACAAAGAGCAAAATGCCTTCAGGGCATTATATTTTAGACAGAATAATAATAAAAATTGCAATCCACTTGATGCTTTCCTACTCAACCAACATAGTAAAGAATAAAGTGAGCTTTTTGGATATTCATACAGTCTTACCTCATCTTTAGCATGGAACAGGAACTCGCTCCCATCTTTAGTTCTGGGATTAAAAAAAGAGAAATGTCCTTTATTAGTGGCAAATAGGTATTTTTTATTTCTTGATTTTTTTTTTTCTTTTTTAAATTTTTCATATTTATTTACTTTTTATTAATTTTTTTTTTTACTTTTACATTACATTATATTTTTAGTTACTATTAGATATTTATGTACATTTTGTTTTTTTTTATTTTAAAAATATATATTTTTCCTTTTTTTAATTTTTATTTATTTTATATATTATTTTATTTACTTTTTATAGATATTTTCTGGACAATTTTCATTTTAAATGTAAAAATAAAATTTTATATTTTACTTATAAAACATTTTTTTCATAGAAATCTGTTTTAATTTTTATTTTTTATTTTTTTAGATCTTTATGTTATATGTACTTTATGTTATATGTAATTAGAGTTGTATTAGATAATGATACACTTTGTATGAATTATATATGTATATAAATTTCTTTGGATATATAACAGACTATATTTCATTTTTTAGTTTATTACATGTTGATATTATAAGGATGTGTTTTGTTTTCCATTTCCTATTATTTAGCCGCACTATAAATTGTTTACTTAAGTGTGAAGACGTTTTTCTTCTTCTTGTAGCCAAGGTTGATGTCGCAGGAGCAGTTGCTCATACTGAGACGTGGCTCGTTGTTGTATGTAGATGCTGTGTTCTTCGAGTCCTTGAAGAAACCAAGTTCACCTTTATTCAGTACGCAGTACAGATTCACCCATGATCTGCTGCAAAACGTAACAAAAAAAAAAAGAAACAGACAAGCTGGTGTCAGCATCAAAACCTCTGTCTATCTATTACTCACCTGATGAAACACCGAAGGATAAATCCTTAACAGAGCGATCAGACTGCTGTGAAGAAAATCTCCACTTCACAGTGCTGTACTTCTGTCACTTACCTTTGTGGAGAGGCAGGGGATCAGCCAGAGGCATAGAATAAGCATGGAAAAAGAGAAGAATTTTGATTAATGCCAGTTATTAACAGTAGTAAATAGTCAATAATGCTAATGCTAGTGTGAAACTGGCTGCAGTGAGAAAGCAGTTTTCTATGGACTTTTCCATCCAAGTGTTTTTGTACTGATTACACATTGACTGGAAACCACACAAATAAACAGTTTCCATATGTAAACGTTGTGGCATGCAGAAGGCTTGGAACTATCACCCTCCAAACTACCAACATTGTTTATCCAACGATAGCAGTGTTTTTCATTGTTCACAATCTTGAGTGTTCATTGTGGGTTTATTTTATTGATGTTTCATTGGGTTTGCAGTTTCTCCCTATATTTGCCATTGACAGTGTGTGCAAACCTGAGAGCTGAGAGCAGTGTACCTATAAAGGCTAAGATTGATTGATAAGATCCCAACATTGTGTACAGAATGTAAAACAATAAAAATTGAAGAATGAATTATATCATATAACAACAGTAATAGGATTGATTGAAGTCTAAATACCAGAGCCACCACACAGCTTATTTAAATACAGACACTGACAAATAACCACATAGGCATTCTTACAATACATTCTGTATTTGACTGGTAATTTATGAGAATTTAATGCGAGCCCAGTGGCTTTTTCTGAAAATCAGTAAAACATCTGGATGGAAAAAAAACTATAAGCAGCACTCACTAAGCATGTGTATCATTTTATGTGTACAGGCATAAAAGTAAAAGGCAGCCGTCTTGAACTTGTATATAAGGCTAGTTCATGAAATGAGCCCACATGCTGCTTGGCCTCAGGGTAGGGGGAGCTGTTGAAAGGGAGGGATCTGCCAGTGTTCACTCTGTACCATACCTTATAAGCCGTGGATTAAAAAAGCTGTTGGTCTTCTGCCAAAGGATGCTAGCAGCTAGCATCAAGATGTCATGCAAGATGCAAGCTGTGCTAACCGTTAGTGGGGGGAAATATAGTTACAGAAACTCTAATTTGTGCAAGCAAGAAAATAATAATAATCATAACACTTTGCTTTTGTTAAGTAAGATATTTTTCTTCTACATCAAGCTAGAGTGAAATTTCAAAACTAAACTAAAAACTTAAGTAATTTTTTTACTTTATTTTTTGTTGATTGCAGTCATTTAAGAACAAAATGACAAACTACCAAGCACTGGTGCAATAGTGGATGCTATCTTGGTGTTAGCATACAGTGTAATCATGCTAAGGCTTGACTAGCATAACTGGAGCAAGGTGAATAACATGCTACGTTATGTTCATGCCCACAGGACCCCACCTGTTAGAGCTTTTCTTCTGGCTCTCGATGTCTAACTTGCGGAAGAGGAAGCCCTCACGCTGAGCATGATGGGAAGGTGGCTGGGGGACAGATGAGCTGCTTTGAGCAGGAGCGGATCTTGAACGTCGCGTTTCTCCCTGTGCTCCGTCTTTGGGACGAGGCCGTCTCCGTGGTTTTGGTCGATCTCGAGCTCGGGGTCGATCCGGCCTGGACGATTTCTCTGGGAATCCGTTTGGAAGGCGAGGAATTTCTCCTCGAGCCTAAGATTTGAATTACATTTGAATGAATATTGTTATATTCATTATAATACTATAATGTATTATTAGCCAATATTTGCAAATGACATAAAATCGTGGATCATTTAGTTAAGAATTATTAGTATTTTGATTTTTATACTAACCACACTGATCAAGATTTCATTTTATAATGAGACAATGCTCATTTATTATAATTTCATCATGATAAAATCAATTATTAAAAAAAGTAAATACACAAGTTTAATACAGACCATTCAAATATTTCTATAAAATACCATGTACTATATCTCTATAATTATTATTATAGCATATAGTAGTTACATTGCTGTAGTCTGTAGATTATATAAAGTAGGAAAATGCAAAGACACGGGGACTCGTGGGATCTCTGTGACTGTGGCATGGTTGTTGATGGCAGATGGGCTGGTTTGAGTATTTCAGAAACTAGTGATCTCTTGAGATTTTCATATAGAACCATCTCTAGAGGAGAGTAACCAGACTGGTCTGAGCTGTCAGGAAGTCTCAGCATCTCAGAACACACATCAAATCTTGAAGTGGATGAGTTACATTAGCAGAAGACTAAATCAGGTTCCAGTCTGTCAGCACAGAATAAGAATCTGAGACTGTAATCGGCACGGACTTACCCAAGCTAGTCAGCTGTAGACTGGAATAGGACCGGATGATTACCTTTCTAATCTTGTGCATGCTGAGATGCTTTTCTGTACGTGGTTGTAAAGAGTGATTAGATGAGTTATATCCTTCTTGCAGCTCAAACCAATCTGGTCATTTGATCTCTCTAATAAAGGCCTTTCTCACTACTTTTATAACTCTTTTTTTTCTTTTATGTTTTCCTGTTATCATTGTGTTTAAACTCTAGAGACTGTTGTGTGTGAAACTCCAATAGCCGTTTCTGAAATACTCAGATAATGGCATGGATTTGGTACCAACAACCATGCCATAGTTAAAATCACAGAGATCACACGTTTTCCTCATTCTATTGTATGAGACATTACATGCCACATAATCGAATCTTGATAGATAGATAGATAGATAGATAGATAGATAGATAGATAGATAGATAGATAGATAGATAGATAGATAGATAGATAGATAGATAGATAGATAGATAGATAGATAGATAATAATTATCATAACCTAACAAACCCACATTAACAAATGTTAAACATAATGAAAAGTTGTATATTCACCTGTGCAGCTTCTCTTTCTTGAAGCTGTTCCACAATGTCAGCTAAGGTAGACCGTTTCTCTCTGAAATGAATTAAGAAATTAATAAATTCATTAACTAATTAACCTAAGTTTAACAACATAAAGAGTTTTTGTACCATTAAGAATATGCTCCATAAAACAGCACAATGTTATAACTGCATACCTTTTGATAAAGACGGCTTAGAAACACCAACTTGCACTTAAATTAGTAAGCAAACTGGTTACTTGTGTTTATCCATACAGGAATAAAAGAGCTATCACAGTTTAAAACGTGCACTTTTGTAAGCAGAGAAGTGACAAATTTAGTGTGAGAGAACAAATGTTGTGTGCAGAGTGAGATAAAAGTAATGCATGATGATGCCGCTGAAATCAGATACTGCCAGGGTTCAATTACAATTAAAATGCTGACCAAATAACATGAGCAACTGTGGTGATATGGAAATGTAATACTCCACAGTCTCACCCTCCTCCTGATCGTCTATCTGATGGTTCTCTGGCTGTCTCATGTTCGCTGCTTTCTTGTCTCTCAAGCCGATGCCGGTCTCTTCTCCGAGTTTCATACACTTCCTGTTCACTGGATGTCTGTCTCTCTAGCCTCCTCTCTCTCTCCGCCCTTTCCCTCCATACTTCTTGTGGAAGCTCATCTCTCCTGGCCTGAATCAGCTGTTCGTTAGAAAGCTGACGTTCTATGCGCAAGTCCTTCACATGAGGACGTTGCTGCTCCACCTGCAATTCCGAGCGACTGCCTCCACTGCATCCAGGCTCCTGAAGCACTACTTCTGCCATTACATTCACATCTATTTGAGGGCGCACTGTCTCGCGAATTGGTTTTGTCGGAGTACTTTTAAGTTCTGTGGGCATTCCAAGACCTGCAGCGACCCCCAGGACACTTGTAGTTCTTGCCTCCTGGATTCGGGACGTGGCTGGTGCACTTACAATTGGTGTGTAGTTTGCTACTGTGGGGCCAATTCTCCGAGGTCCGGGTGGTGGAGATGGCTGAGCCATGTTTCGTTCACTCCAGTAGTCCCCCTGTTCGTAAATGGTCTGTTTGTGAAGTGATGAAGGGCTGCTACGTGCTGGAGATGAATCTTGGGGGTCCAGAAATACCTTGCGACCGAGCAAAGGGGTTGGAGGCAGCTTGCTTTGCTCTGCTTTCATCTTCTCCACCTGCATGAGAGAGATGAGATCTTGTTATTTGCTTTACATCCATGGTCACTGAATAAGCTTATACTTGGATATACTTTTTGGTCCCTCAAAAAAGGACCCTTGAAGTGCCCATCCAAGTCATTGTACTAAGTAAGCAACCTAGATTATGTTGGTATCTATTTTGGGAGGTGGGGGGAGATGCCCTTATCCAGAACGACTTACAATTTTTCTAATTTTTTATACAACTGAGCAATTGAGCATTAAGGGTCTTGCTCAGGGGTTCCTGGGATTCAGATAACTACCAAACAGTAGCCTAACACCTTAACCACCAAGCTATAACATCCCCACTGGGAGGAACATGTGTAACATGTGCAGACAGTGATCCAAGCTCAAGATCAAACCAAGGACTATGATGTACACATTGTTATTTTGCTGTAACTGTTTAGTCTCACCGTAGTAAGCCTGCGTAATGAGCTGAATCTCTCTTCCCAGGCTGTGGCTGCTTTCCTGAAGGCCTCGTGTCGGTGAATGAGTTGCTCTACTTCATCTACGCTGCCACCGAGTTCCTGACTGACCAGGAATGCCTCCTGAGATGAGAGCCAGGACTCAGCCACTGCCGCTTCCTGAGCAAACTGATGAACCTCCAACACTGAGTCAGAGCGAGAAACAGAGAGACAGAAACAGAGTGGTACAGAGACAGAGAGAGGTTGGGAAAGTTGGGTGGAAAGAAACAAGTAAATAAAGTAAAATCAAAATGAATGATAAAGCAATTAAGAACAAGAAAGAAAAAAGATACAATAAGGAAACAAAGGAAGAAAAAGCAAAAACATTCATTATATAAGGTTAATGATACTAACAGTCAGATGTTCATCCATTCTTCTTATACATTTTATTTATATATGCTGTATTATACTAGGATTTACTGTTATTTCTACTCAATGTTATAATGACTCACTGTGCTGTAGTTCCTGCCAGTGTTTATCCCATTTCTCTGTCAGCTCTCTCTGTTTGGACAGAACTTTCTCCAGTTTCTCTTTAATCTAAAACACAGACTGACATGTCATTAGGCTGAAAAAAGTACCCAACATTAAGGATCTACATTAAGGATCAGCAAAATAATTGGAATAAGAAATTGTTCAGTGCAGAAATGACTGGATCTAAAGGATTGTTTGGAATCAAACTTGCTGATAGAGTATTTTTTTGTGCATATGTTAAGGCATGGTTAGTGTGATAAAATAATGATTTTTAATGATAAAATGAAAACAAAACAGTGGCATGTGCAAAGGTTTGAACACCCTTCCAGTCTAAGAATTTAATTTACTTGTTCAGCTTTAATTCACCTGTTAAGACTTATACCTCATATCAGGAACTGTCTTTAGAAACTGTTGAAAATGTTTTAATCATCATGCTTTACCTCCTCCGATGCTGGGTTTCTTGCAGCCAGCAGTGTCTTTCCCATCTCAATACATTGCACCATGCTCTTATTTCGTGCTTCAACTTCACTCTTCAGGCTCTGATGGTAGTTCATGAGCACCTCGACAGAGGAGACATCCCTGAAAACAACAGCAGGTAATTACAGCTCTGAGAACCGAGACAGAACAAGACATACACCTACAGGGCATTTTGGGAATTTTGATATGCTGAAATCATAAAATTCAGACAAAAAAACTATGTTTTTTATTCTAATATTTTTTGCAAATGTTTATTGATTACATTAAGCCTGTATATGTAAACTGTATCAGCAAGATTATTCTAAGCAGGACATTAAATGTGTACATTAATTTTTTTCATCAAACCATTCCTGTAGATTGCAGTAAAAAGGAAGAAGCCAACAAAATGTGATTTACTGTATGTATTAAACGATGTTTACTTTTAGGCAGACAAAACATATTCATGCTGATTATTTTATCATATGTATGTATGTATGCATATATGTATGTCTGTATGTATGTATGTATTCCCATGCTGCACCTGGGTTTCTCCCCTGTCCCTATCTGACAGATGATGCTGTCCATCCATATCAACTGATCACGCACTACACTGAAAAATCGCAGTTTATCAGATGCAGTGGTAATCTGCACACGGCATTCCTCGCAGGACATGATCAGCTCCTTCCATGCTTGCATCACTTCATATTCCTGCATGGCAATAGCTTCTGCCTTCTCTCCTGCGTAAACGGTACGGAGCTGAGCGGCATTTTCCTGTAACTGTCTCACCTAAGAAAAACACAGAAATGCATTTGTTAGAAAGTATAGATCCACATGCACATACAGTGGGGCAGCATTCTATATTTTGACCTCACTCTCTTAAATTAATAAAGTAAAAACAATTCTTGGACTCACCTGTGTAACCAATAGCTGGATGTCCTGTTCAAATGTGTTCATGAGTCTCTGAAGTGAGCTAGTGTTTGTTGTACCATCCTGGCAATCCCTAACTTCCGGTAATCTCCGGTGTTTATCAGCTATTTGTGTTATTACCTGTAACACACACAAAATATATACACAAATTCTGTTTCCGTTGTTTATCTATAACTAGCATTAACTATTATAATTATAATTATAATTATATTATAATAAGCATTATATAATTATATAATTAATTAGCATAGCGTAAACCATATACATTTTATTTTAACATACAGTAAGCTTACTAGAAATGCAGTAGGTAGCTAAAGTAATAACATATTCAGAATACCAGCTGTGTTAGGTTAGACAGGTTTTTGAGAATAGCTTTGGACAATTTCTGAACACTTAAGTAACACATGCCGTCTCACCTCTCTGCAGTCGGAAAAGAATTTATGAAGCTGGTGTGACGCAGCTAGCATTTGTGCTCTGGTTTCCATCAGCTCCATCAGTTCAGCCCATGATTCATTCACTCCGTCTTTCCACTCAGCAATGATGGCAGCATCTGCATGGCCATAATCAATCAACTCATCCACCATCTGATTAACAGCCGTCACTCGCTCCTGACCCACACTTCCTGTCTCTGAGGCAAACTCAGTGAAATTTTCCTGAAGGACCTGAACAAAAGCATGAAAGGGTTGTCACAGTAAAGATATTATAATGAAGGCAATTCATCTCTGTTATGGGGCTTAGGTTATTATTTGCATTTTGCATCTTGCATTTTTACTTCATCAGTCCATGTTTCCAAAATGCCTGTGGCTTATCAATATGCTATTTTGCATATTTGTGATTGATTGATTGTAGTGATGAGGTTAAAAGGATTCCTTCTTATGACCCTTATGCAGTTTGTCTGATGCTGCAGAGAAGAACAGTGCACCACTACCACTGAGTCAATTCCTGTAGGTCTTTAATGTCAATTTTTTTTTTGTTTTGCCTTTCTATCAAACGTTTTCTTGGTAGTCCAGATCTTGCTTTGGCTTTCAAAGTTCCTCTTAACTGCCATTTCTTATTAGCATTTTGGACATAGGGGAAATTGTGAGCTGGAAGTGCTTTGATGCATTTTAATAGTCAACCTCTGTGCTGTAGGCATCAATCTGCTTTATTTTAAGTTCCTCAGTCAAATGCTAGGAACATTAACATTTAGCCCATGGTTTTAAAAGTTAGCAGAAGATTTGGAAAGTCAGAAAACGTGGTGCTTGAACTGTCAATTCTTGACCTACCTAACAAGCCCTAATGAGTGAATTAAGGAGTAGGTTCTAATACTGTACAACTAGAGCAAAGTCCAGACATTTTTCCATTATTTAATTTTACAAAATAAAAGTAAAATGTTCATTAAAAGTGAAGAAAAATGTTAATAAATAAATGTTTATTTCTGGAAACGGTGTGTTAATTGTGTGCACTGTGATACCAGACAGACTAAAGTGTGTAAAAGCATTTTTTAATCGTTCCTCTAAGCTCTGTGTCTCATCTTCTCTACTGCTTTCAGCCAATAAGTTGCCATTTTTTTGGATTAGTGACCAAAGATAGAATCTTTTCGAGACTCGATTTGCATGAACATAATTTTGCTGTTGCTTTCTCACCGTGACATGTTCATAGTCCTGCCCAAGCTCGGTGGAGCTGGCTGAGATCTCGCGCTCAGCAATCCACTGCTCCAGTTCTTCCACCTCTCTGTGGAGTTGAAAGAGCCAGTACTGCTGCTCCAACCGGCACTTCCGCTCATCTACCAAGTCCTTCAAAGACACATAGAGCCGGTCGATTTGAGACTGGCGTTTACTGATCTGTTCACTGCGGATACAACACATACGCACAAATGCAACAATTAATAGGAAATCTCTTCTGAAGAGCTGTCAGTTTGCTTATTTCCCCCCTCTATCATCTCATGTCTTTAGGTGTTCCATTTAAGGATTTATTTTGTTCAAATTCAACAAAAATAGGTGGATTAAAAAACAATGCATGACCTAAATAAACACATACCTGTCAGGATGGCCAAGCTCCAGTAGTTGTCTGCACTGTTGTGATAAAAGGCCAATAGTTTCAGCATAATCTTCGATCGTCTGCTCCAAAGATAACTGTTTTTTCAACAGCTGCAGAGTACTCAGTTCATCCTGACAGAGGAGAAAGCTGTTACACACAGTATGTGGGACATGGGGTCACCTCTGTGGCTAAGATTGCTTAATAATAAGAGACGTAATATTATCATGTTATGTTCAGATATTCAACAGCAACAGCATTAAAAAATCTCTAGATATTTACATCACCTTAGTGCACTCTCATGTCTACACTCTTTTATTAGTTCTTATTCTATTTTGAAAAGCTTTTGAAAAGAAGCTGCTTTTAATAGTGATTATACTTTTTTAGTTTTACGTTCAGTTCACTCTTTATTCAGTGTCCTTTATATCCAAACAATCACGTGAAAATCTCATTTATATATTGCTTCCAGATTTTGTTACTGACATAAATTACACAACCATTTTTTTATTATTAACCGAGAACGTGCACACAATTCATTTGAGAAATTCCACTTCAAGTGCATATTGGGACACAATATTAGAACTAAAAGTATATACACAACAATCAGGCATAACATAATGACAGGTGAAGTGAATAACACTTCTTATCTCCTCATCATGGCACCTGTTAGTGGGTGGGATATATTAGGCAGCAAGTGAACATTTTGTCCTCAAAGTTGATGTGTTAGAAGCAGGAAAAATGGGCAAGTGGAAGGATTTGAGTGAGTTTGACAAGGGCCAGATTGTGATGGCTAGATGACTGGATCAGAGCATCTCCAAAACTGCAGCTCTTGTGGGGTGTTCCCGGTCTGCAGTGGTCAGTATCTATCAAAAGTATCCTTCAAGTCCTGTAAGTATCCTTTAAGTCCTGTAAGATGTGAGTTGGAGCCCATGAAGGCCCCACATCGCAACTTACAGGACTTAAAGGAAATGCTGCTAACATCTTGGTGCCAAATAACACAGCACACTTTCAGCGATCTAGTGGAGTCCATTCCTCAAAGGGTCAGGGCTGTTTTGGCAGCAAAAGGGGGACCAACACAATATTAGGCAGGTGGTCATAATGTTATGGCTGAAAATGTCAGTCTTTTGTTATATATACAATCATACATTTGTATACATGTTCCTGTGGTTCCGGTACCTTTCCTTTCTCCTCATTCATCATATGCAGCTCCTGTTCACTGAGCCACGCCTCCACCTCTGCAATGTCGCTGTAGTACTGTTGAGCTTGATACATAGAGTCTAAGTGCAGTTGTTTTCGCTCGGTCTCAGCCCACAGTGCCCCCCACAGGCTTTGGAGATCCTCCATTAATGCGCTCACACACTCTGCCTCAGTCGTGCGCACCGATGAGAACATATTCGCTCGATCCATCACCTCTTCTAAATGCCCCCGGTGGCTCTCCAGCTCTCTTTGCAGACTCTGAAGAAGAGGAAAATGCTGTGCTAGGAATGTGCTGATATCTGCTAATGTGATACACCACTATACAATATTCAACATTAGCACTGTGTTGCACTCAGGTGAAAGCTGCATGGTCAGTGTTTGTGCTCTGAGGGAAAGTCTGTCCTGTTCAAAAGGTTCAAATTTGTCCTTGTAATGACAACGGAAATGAAGCAAACTGCCTTTAACACTGCACTCTTTATGCACTCTTTCTAACATGGAGCAGATAAGTAGAGTGTTACCTGATTTTTCTTCATGAGCTGCTGCACGGCCTGTAAACTACTCCCAGTTTCCTGTGATGTAGCTAGTGGAAGGCGCTCTTGCACCCACAGCTAAAAATTCACAAATATGCACATGTTACTCGAATCATAGAGTTTGGTTTGCAATCACTGCACTTCAGGTTGCTATTAGCATCTTTGTTTGCACTAGCTTGTATGGATTGTTACCATTAGCATTATATTAGCCTTAGCAAAGTGAAAAAAATTGTTGCCATTCCTGACCAGTTTTCCCTCTTTTCCTTCATACTAAGCTAAATGTGGCAGTGAAGGAGAAAGAATTTTCTTTATAATGCTAATGTTTACAAACCCATTGAAATGCTAAAACTGATATGCTATTAGAGATGGAATGGGAAAAGACTGCCATTTAACAAAAAATAAAATTACATAATGAAACAGCATTTTTGACCTACACAGATGTTCCCTATATCCATATATCACTTACTCTCCATATTATATCTACATTATTAGCTGTGTGCATACAAACTGTGAATCAAAGATTACATATAGACTGTCATTTTAAGAAACTTGCTTGCAGACTCACAATTTCATCCTGCAGGTCACGGCGCACTTGGTGCACCTCCTTGGAGGCAAGCAGGATTCTTCGTCTCTCCTTCAGATGCTCGATCAGACGTATGATCCGTGCCTCCACTTCAGCCTGATGCTCAGACACCGTGTCTGTCATCACATACTCCTCTGGGAGAGACGAAGACTGCAGCTGCAGATCACACACTTCATTACACCACTCCTCCATTTGTCGTTCCATCATCTGAGTGAGAAAAAGAGAGAGATAGCATATGTAATAAGACATTTTTTTTTTTTACTTAGCTAAGGCTAATATAATGCTAATGGTAACAACCAATTCAAGCTAGTGCAAACAAGATGCTAATGCTAAGACAGCAAAGAAAGAAAGAAAGAAAGAAAGAAAGAAAGAAAGAAAGAAAGAAAGAAAGAAAGAATCTATGAAAGTTATAAATTAAAGAAAAAACTGAAAAATAAATACAAATAAATATGATTGCGAGTTGCAGTTGAAAGGCATACAGTACGTCCTACAGGTTCCAAGAGAACAAAATTGTCCTGTTCTCTGGACTTTTGTGACTTCTTTCTCCTGTCAATCAAAGCAAGAGCAGCCAATCATGCTCGCTCATGTATACTGAATAGGCATGTTAATGCTCTCATCCAGTTGTAATCAAAGCAAAAAACAAACAAACAACAAAAACACTATGAGTCCCCATCCACCAGAGTTTGGTAGTTTACAGTGAAGGGAAATATATATTTGTGACTTTTTTTTGTTATTTGACATACATCAAGTGCATAAATCCACTTTAATTGTACACACATGTCAAGTTTACACCCATGAGGCCTAAGGTTTACATACACCAAGGCTAAAAATATTCAATCAGACATTTCATGTTTCAAGTCAACTATGGCGTCTACTTTCTTCAAACCAAGGTCATTTTAAAATATTAAAAACACAGAAAGATTTATTTCAGCACTAATTGACTATAGCAGATTTTCGGTGGATCAAATGTTTCCATACCCTAAAATGAAGGTCTGTTTGAACTGTGTGAAAGATCATAAACTAAAGACTTTCAGAAGCTTCTGACTGACTAGTAGGTGTTAATGTGATCACACATGTTGGTGTAAAAGAGCCTAACTTTAGAACCTGTGCTATTTTGATTGACGGATGTGGAAAGAGGAAAGAAACTAAAAACAGAACTGTAAAGCAGCACCATGCTGTCAGGGGGGAATAAAACAACCACCCAGCCACATTAAGGGTGAGGCTTTGTAATCCAAAGAACACCATCCCAACTGTGAAGAATGGGGACAGCATTGTGTTGTTGGGGTGATTTGCTTTAAAATGGACTGAGGAAGAAAGATCACCTAGAAATAATAAGAAAGACATCACCCAGAAAGATAAAACTTGGTCTCAACTGGATCTTTCAGCAGGACACTGATCCTAAATATACCTTCAAATTTAATGAAAACAAAGTGAAAGTATTGAAGTGGCCATTACAAAGCCTTGTCCTGAATCCCATCGATAAATGACTGTGTATTGAACTGAAGAAGTATGTTTAAGTAAGGAGGCCCTTGAATCCTCTGCCCAAGAGGAATAAGCCAAAATTCCAGCATATTGTGAGAAGCTCGTCCTAATGTTTGATTCATGTTCAAGTTCAAGCAATTAAAATGCAAAGCCATGGATATGGATTGTGTATTGAAGTGTATGTAAAATTTTCACCCACTGAAAATCTGCTATTACTTTGAAATCAAATAGATCTCCCTTATAGATTTAAAGTAGTTAGGAAGATTTTATGCAAATAAGTAGCAATCATATTGGAGTGATAGCGCTTCCTAAATTCTTAAAGACAATTATTAAACAACAGAAACATTATTAAACAATACTCCAGTGGAAAAAGGCTACATTCCTCTGAGTACAACTGGTTCATAAATATACAAGTGGACAGTTCACTAAACCACAATTAATCATCCCCGGACAGGTACACTACACAAGATTTCACACCTCATTCACAAACTAATGATGAAGGAAAGTAAGAGAGAAGCAAGCTGTCACTTGAAAAGTTGCACAATGACCTGAAAGCAGCAGGAACAGCCGTTAAACAGAGTACAGTTAGTAATAAACTGCAACACAAAGATCTCTGCTCCTACACCCCATGCAAAAGTCTCCCGCAGAGATGAACATCTAAAAGCATAGTCAGACGAAACGAAAATAAAAATCTCTAGCAATAATTCATCTTGTCATCTCCCATCTTGTGTGGCAATGTCTCCCGTCGATGTGAGGTCAACTTCTTCTATAGCCCCTTTCAAATCTTAAATCCTCTATGACAACATATTTTTATTAATACTTTTTTGATACTTGATGCTGATTTAAAAGTTAAACCTATACATTTTATAATGTATAGATTTGTACCTGAATTGTCATGTTCGGAGAAAGATTGTTTGTATGATCCAAAGAACACCATGAGCACAGTGAAGTAGGTGGTGAGAGCATTATAATATAGAGCTTCTTCTCTGCAATGGTACTACCACATTCAATTTTATCAAAGGAAACGTGAATGGAAGGATGTACAGTAAATTTAATCTCATCAAGCCAATTTGTAGATAAGATAGATGTTTCAACAAGAACCCCAACCATACAGACAAAGCAACTAAGGAAGGACTTATGCCTATGAATGCAACCTTTATAAAAATACTACTAGTACAAGTACAAAGTAAAGATATATTGCGTGCAAATTTTAAGTGGATATATGCACTGGAGGTATAGGGACAACCTAACTAGAATTATTAATAATAATAATAAAAAAAGAAGAAATCTAGATAAAAAAGTAAGAAAGGAAAGAGTGGTGAAAGAAAGAGAGATGAGAAAAGGAACAGAACAGAACAAAAAAATCATAGATGCTACAGTACCGCCGATGGATTGACTGATGGATGGATGTGGATGTAGGAATGAAACTCAAACTGAACTCAGATCAGCTGTTAAGTAGCGCCATGCTGTCAGAGAAAAACCAACAACCAGCCACAACAATTTAATTTGCATCATAAGCTCATAGAGAGAAATTAATATTCATTACAAAAAGGAAATAAGGATTGTTGAAACTAGGCCTGCAACTAATTATTTGGATTACTTGGATCACTTACTCTACTTTTTTTGATTAAGTTTTGTCATTAGGCCAACTGCACATTATAATGTATAGTCAGGAACATGTGCTCTGTCATTTCCAATATTAGTCTATTTAGTCTAAATGAAGTGACACCACTGGGTGCTTCATAACACAGTTGATAATGAAACTCAGTAAAAACTACATTTAACACTTGATCATTTTTACTGAGCTTGTCGATTATTTGTTGCAGCCCTAATTAAAACAAAATCTTAATAAAGTGCTAATGAAGAATGTTAATGTGAAACCCATGCTAATGTTAAATAAAAGGGAATAATAACAGCATGTAAGCTGTCAGTGCTGAAATGAGACCTGAAGCTTTTTGAGCTGCTTGTTGACAGAGGTGAGGTCGTGGCCGTGGTCACAGTGGATTAGCTGCAGCTCCAGCTGTTTCACACGTTCATTTAGCCGAGAGTAATTTTGAGCGATCTGCTGCGCACGGTCGTTCTCAAACAGCTGAAGCGCTTTGGTCTGCGTTGAGTTTTCCAGCTCTAGCCAACACTCACGGATCTCACTAAGCTTCTGCTGAACTGTGGCACTCAGCTCCGGTTTCTCCGCCATTAGCCGCTCACCTTCCTGAGAAAAAATAGAGAGAGAAAGAACAGATGGTAAGGTGTGGGGAAACAGGGGTTGTAGAACATAACTGGAGCTGTGTTGAAAAATTGTGCAGTTTACATTTAGGGTGCTAGAATATTCATATTGTTAGCTCAGCAAAATCAATATCTGGATGATGTGAGAGAACTGCTGAGAAGGGACAATGTAGTATAATAAATCAGACTACAAAACCAAGCTTCAGCAGACTTTTTTAAAGACCAACCCAACCCATGTTGTGAAAGTGGCTTAAGGCAGAGTCAGCTGCGGCATTTTTGTAATTAAATGATTTAGACTAAATGTTGATTTGGAAACTAAAGTACATAAAACAGAAGTTTTATCACATACAGTAGCTAAAGTAACACTACATTTTGCTTGTTATTGCACTTGCATATTTCTTTTAAAAGCCAAAATAGCTTCATATGTTTGCAGAAAAGCTGTTAATGCACAATTAAATAATAAATCGCTCATGAAAAATGTGTGTTTCTGTCAGGGTTTACAGCCCATCTCTCAGAACGAGTAGGCCTTTCACAATCCTTCAGAAAGAAATAGCACAGAGTCACAGAGTCTTCAAACAACAGGTAAGATCTACCTCTTCTTGAAATACTTAAACAGGCACTTGTTTTATATATATAAAAAATGTTTGCTGCCTATATGCACTTCTTGCTATATTCCTTTTAAACTGGTGGTATTCTTAGTCTGCGACCTTGAGAACCAGTGTTGATGTGTTTGCTGACACAGACTTCAAGCAGTTTTGTACATCACTCTGGATAAGGGCATCTACCAAGTGCCATAAATTTAAATGTAAAAGTTTCGGATGGTTTGTAGTAAAGTGTACAGAATTCAAACCAAACGTGAATTTAAACCAAAAATAATTTCTACACCTGACCATCAGTGTTGCTATATACTGGTCCTAACTGATTGGACATCAGAAATCCAAAAACCTAATCCCAAAACATGATATGTAAATTATACTTATAAACTGAATAATACAGTAACACCTCACACATCTGCGATGTTACGTTACAGGACCCATCGCGAATGATGAGGTTTTGCAGATGTGCACAAAAAATTTTATAGAAAATTTTTAGACTTTAAACCCTAAATATGACCACAATCATTCTCCCAAAACACTTTAATTTCATTTAAAAGTTATCTTAATACATTACCCTTAAAAAAGAAATAAATGTTTGACGTAAAAATAGAGTAGAGTATCGCCTGTATAAAAACCAAGGAAAAAGTCACTGAGATCACTTATTCACAGAATATGCACGCATGTTGAACCGAACACAAGGGGCGGGGAGATGAACTGCGACATCACGCATAGAAAGCATCATAGCTACCAGCCAATCAGCAGCTAGGTAAAACTGTTAATGCTCTCTGATTGGCTACTTCCAACCCTTCCAGCCAATAGCGTGTTGTAATGGCTGTACTGTACGTACGTGATATTGGCGACGTTCAATATCATTAAAATAACATTTATATTTTATTTATATTGATATTTTGTTGATTTTACTTTTATTTTTATATTACTTAATTAATAAACTAAAATTTCCTTAATAATTTCCCATTAAAAAGCATGAAAATGTATAAATTGCCACGAAATTAACACTTTTGCAGGATTTCGCCGGTCTGCGAAAAATTTGTGGATGCAAATTAGTTAGGTTCCAAAGAAAACTTAGCGGATCAGTGAAGCCGTGAATCGTGAGTCGCGGATCTACGAGGTATTACTGTAATAGATTCATTTGCACTTTTTTATTCTTTAACATGAAGACAAATCCCCTACAACTTGAGTCCTCTTTGAAGTGCACAATAAACTGATTCTCCTTCTCAACAATTTCTGTTCTGTATGCATATAGAAAAATGAAAAGTTATGAACAAATTGCCCAGGACTGAATGATCAATAAAAACTGCATCATGGCTAAATAGCACTAGTCTGAAAATAGAATAGAAGCTAAACAGAAGTCAGTGGAGAGAATGTGAGCAAGATAGACAGACAGAAAGGGAGGCAAAGTATGATACAGAGAAATAAAGATATAGAGAACAATAAAGGGAACTACTCAATAAACTAGACAGGATAGTGGGAGTGGGGTATTTGCTTTAGAGAACATGTCATTTGGATCACGGTGCTAAAAAAAACAGAAACCAATTCCTCTGCTTCCTTTTAAACAGATACAACACTCACGTCATTTCCTGGTGACCTCCTAAACAGAGCAGAGCATAAAAATGCCCTTCACACAAGGAGAGGGAAAGAGTGTTGCCTAGCAACTGGTGAACCCTCCCACCTCTGCCCCCCCACTACAGCTTGCATACACAAACACACTTGGGATGAAACCAAAATATTCATATCAAACTGTGATCATCACTCATTATACGTCATTAGGAGGGGTTTCACACTTCCTGTACAGAAATAGACTATAAAAAACAAATCTGCAGCACCATCAGATGAGATTTAACTAGCAAGTGTGCTAGCTAAATTAACATTAGTAAGTTGGCCGCACCAATGTTGTATAGTCAGTTAGACTATTTTGACAATATCTTACACTAATTTCATTTTGTTTAGGGGTTACTATAGTTAAAACTGAGAGAAGGTGAAACATAGTGTAAAGTAGAGCAGCCTGAAAGAGCTCACAGTTCAGTGCAGTGTGAAGAAAGCAAAGAGATAGAAATACTGGGTCAGACAAGCAGGAACCCATATAGAAGACAATTTTGGGACAAATACATTTGAATTTTTGCACATATCAGAACTGCAAGTTTACTGTGGCTATAAGCCTTCACAAAATTTTAGGTCTGGGATAAAGGGATAAAAGTGCAATTTAACTATTTGGTATCTGGATGTTTGTAGGGCAGTAATATCTTGATATTTTACATCTGTAGTTTGCTAATGATGAGGTCAACTTTGTGGTAAGTTTGAACCAGTATGAACCAGTCCATATTTTACATATTTTACATTATGGCAGCATGGTGGCTTAGTGGTTTGCCTCACAGTAAGAAGGTCCTGGGTTTGAATCATGGATTTGAACAGACAAACTGTGTGGGCATGTTCTTCCCGTGCCTGTGTGGGTTTACTCCAACAGTCCGAAAACATGTATACTAGGTTGATTGGCAATTCTAAATTGCCCATAGGAGTGAGTGTGTGTGGTTGTCTGTCTATATGTGACCCTGTGATAGACTAGCGACCTGTCCAGGGTGTACCCCTGCCTTTCGCTCAATGTGTGCTGGGAAAGGCTCCAGCAGATCCCTGTGCCCCTAATTAGGATTAAAGCGGGTAAAGAAAATGGATGGATGGTCTGGCCCATAAATATTTGGACACAAACAAAGTTATTCATTTATTTTAGCTGTCTGTTAGAGTTGAAATTAAATAATATTTAATTAACCAGTTTCCCTCCGAAATCCTTCAGATTACAAAAGAAAACAAGTAGAAAAATATACAAGGATGGCAGAAATACCGAACATGTACTTCAAACTGTACAAATACCATAAAATATACTTCAAACAGGAAACAAGATATTGACGGAAAACTATGTCAGAGATTTTGTCAAAGAACACAAAAAGAGATGGCTACAAGAACGCAAGTGCAGGAGAGTTTTCTTTAGTTTTCCCAAAAGACAAATCCAAAAGGGCAAAGGCAAAGACTAGTTAAAAACAGGTTATGGTCACATAAGGCAAAAACAGACCATCAAAGGCTATGCAAAGACAGGGTGAAAAAATTATCATACACAAAATACAGACATGGTAACAAAAGGGTCAGTAATGTCATGGACTCAATAGAATGGAGCAAATACGTCCCAACTAGCATAACAAGTGTTTAAAAAATGGCATAATTCAGGATGCAAATTAAAAATGTGAGACTAATCATGACTCAAGAGGGAAACAAGCAGTGACAAAACAGAGGCAGAGACAAGACATTAATCAAAACGAAACACGTGGCAACATAAACAAAGCAAACATATAAAAACAGAACAAAGATGACATGAGTGTCGTAGCTTAGAGCAGGGCTAGAAGACTGCAGAGACTGCCATGTTGACTTTGGCAGGGAGGAAGGCTTGGAACAGGGCTTAAGAGGCTGCCACGTCAGCCTCAGGAGGGAGCAAGGCTTGGAACAGGGCTTGGAGGAGGCCCTTGGAGGCCATCACTTTGGCATAGCTGGGAGCAGGGCTAGAAGCTGAAACAAGGCTTAAATCAGGGCTTGGGAGGCCACCACATTGGCCTCGGCATGGAGCTGGGCTTGGAAGGAGGCTGCCCTGTCCTGCTGGGAGCTCTGCTGTGGCTCTGGAATGGAGACCGCCAGGTTAGCCTCCAGCTGTGGCTCAAGAGTGGAGGCCACCAGGTTGGTTGCAAGCTGTGGCCATGAGTCAGGGGTGGAGGCCACCAAGCTGCCCACTGACTGTTGCATAAACAAAGCAAATACATGAAAACATGGAACAAAGCTGACAAGAGCATCATAACGCAGAACAGGGCTTGAAGCAGGCCTTGAAAGGCTACCATGTAGCTTTTGGCAGGGAGCAGGGCATGCAACAGGTCATGAAGTAGGGCTTGGAAGGCCACCACCTCAGAGTCAGCACGGAGCAAGGCATGGCACGCTTCCACATTGGGCTCTGGAGGGAGCTCAAAGCCCTGCTTTGTCTCTGGAACAGAGGCCACCAGGTTAGACTCTGGCTGTGTATCAAGAGTGGTTGTGCTGTGGTTGTGACTAGGATAATCCTGAGCCTTTAAGTTTATGAAACAAACAAACTCTGCCACTTGTAGCAGGCTTCCTGTGGCTATGTGGAGCTCTGCCCAGTTGTGAGCTAGACCAGTAAGGTGGGACAATAGGAACCCAAGCTACGGTTCTTCTCTAAACTTGGGGTCCCACAGGTTGTCAAAATAAAACTGGTCCTGAAGCATGAACCCAAGAAGCAGGTCTTCCTCTTTGTCAAAAAGGGATAAGT
The DNA here is from genome assembly GCF_019097595.1 of Hemibagrus wyckioides. NCBI lineage: Eukaryota > Metazoa > Chordata > Actinopteri > Siluriformes > Bagridae > Hemibagrus > Hemibagrus wyckioides. The sequence continues at coordinate 11,340,694 of NC_080713.1, forward strand.
GTTCCAGGTCATAGCTCTTCAGGAAACAGATGGAGTTAGGTGCTGATGTGGTCAGAGATACACAAAGCTGCACAAGTTGTTTTCAACCTTCCTAAATACTCATACCACCCCATTACTGTGCTCACTCAAGTGGCTTCGGAAGCTGTCCGTATCAGATAACCAAAGACGTACCAGCACCCTCTTACCTCAAAGCATTCATCACTCCCTACACTCCCTCAGATCCTCTAGCACTACTTGACTGGTGATACCATCTCTCAGGCTACAGTCACAATGGATAAGGGCGCATGCCAAACGGCATAAATGTAAAATCACACATTTATTTACATATATGGACAATTTACTATATATGGCCATAGGTTTGTAAACACTTGACTATTACACACATATATGTGCTTGCTGAACATCCCTTTTCAGATTTAGTCCCCCTTTTGCTGTTATAATCACCTCCACTTTTCTGGGAAGGCTTTCCACTAGATTCTGGAGCATGACTATGGGAATTTACCCATTCAGCACAATTGTATTGTGCATAAGAGGATTGTTATGCTAACCAGTTTGGGCCCTCTAGTGAATAGAATTTGTAATGTTACAGCATACAAACACATCCTATACAACTGTGTGCTTCCAACTTTGTGGCAAAAGATTGGGGAAGGTCTACATATGGGAGATCAGGTGAACACAAATTTTCGGCCATATAAAATATCTTTAGCCAAGTGTGTACATGTTGCTGTATTGTACAGCTAATGTTAATCTTAGTACTAATTTCCAAACATCTCGGGGTACTACAAACATCTGTCTAAACAATTGTAGGCAAATGTACAATTCTTGTAAATAAACAAAAATTGTAATGTTTAGGTAGGAGGCACAAATTAACTTCCTGGAATTAATGAACATTGGGGAACATAAAGCAATGAAGGTTTAAATGAAACCCAACCAATTTACATGTGATCACCATTTTAGAAATGTTTTTAGTCAGACTGACATGCTTGACCATCATGATCACCATTATGTAGGTAACAAAAAGAGTGAGAAAAAAAACTTTAGAATACAAGCCTTTATCACATATGTCACAAGGGAAATTCTTTCTTTGTATATACAATTTCGGAGGATGGGGTCAGAAAACAGGGTCAGCCATGATACAGCAACCCTGGAACAGGGAAGGTTAATGGCCCTGCTCAGGGGACCAACAGTGGCAGCGTTGGGGATTGAACCCCAATCTTCCAGTCAACAACCCAGAGACTTAACCACTTGAGCTACCACTGCCCATAAAATTAAATATTTTAAGAAGCTTGTGGAGGGCTACTATTAAACATGTGCCTCACATTCAGCAATTGAATGCATCCAGAGCTTTGAACAGATCACTCACACACACAGTCCTCACCTCTTGAATTTTGTCGAGCCACTCTTTGTTCTGTGTGAGTTCAGCCATGAATGTTTGGTGCTTCAGCCACTTCTTATGCAGTTGCTGAGTGTCATCACAAGTAGAGTCACGTACCATTAGCATCTTCTCCATCACCCAGTCACCCAGCTGTAACACATACATATAATGTTATAGAAGTTTCCTCAGCAGCTGCAAGACATTTTCAATGATACTCCATATGTATCGTAACACCCAGTTACACTGGTTTTATAACAAATGTAAAATATTTCTTTTTCAAGAACACCCTTGAAATATGCTTAGGATGTTCAAGTCTGCAGTTATAACTATACTGACCAGAGCCTTGTAAAGTGTCCATACCACCATAACTATTACCTCTCAATTCAGTGTAGTAATTTGGATTGACAGGTTCGTCACGGGTTGAATTTAATCCATCAACATGAATTGTAGGAGACATAAAACAATTATTTACTCTGTGCAGGTCACTCAGCTCTAACCTCAGAAAACCTTTAAGAATCTTCAAGGTCTTTGTTTTGTGAAAAGGTGGGGTTGTGATGCAGCATAAAAAGACATCCTTTACAATTATGCACATACCACTTTGTGACCATATACTGTATATATACATTGTTTCAGAAATTGCACTGTGCATTTATTTATTAATATTATTTATAAACGTCCCTAAAACTTACACTACTATTACAAACACTATTACTATTAGTAAAACATACCGTATAAACACATTACTATAAAATTCACATACATCCTCTCACAAACATACCGGCAGTGATCTGCACAGACATGAGTCACACACACACACACACACACACACACACTCTTACAATCCCATTATCCCAGAAGCAAGTACAAATAACCTATACACACCATCCAGGAACCACACACACTATTAGCATGCATACACATACACTATTGAAGTAGCATGTATAAACAAACACAAACACACACCAGAAAGTCCACTGAATAGGTGTGAAATCAGAATCCTTAGCAAACCAGAGCATGGAGTTCAAGTCAATCGTCTGCGTGAGTAGTGAAAAAACCGACAGATGAGGATCCACAGCACAGTTGTGAGAAAAGGAAAATGACGAGTATGTAGAGGCTGAATTCAGTCGTCCCTCTGACGGATTACAGAGATAAAAACATTGAGGAAAAGGTGGGAGATGCCTGAGAAGCGCAGGATGGAGAGTGGAGGATGTGGGAGGATTGTTTATCCTCCTCTTCTTTTTCAGCACTGCTTCTATGATCCATTTATGCTCCAAAATGATCTATATATATTTTTCTTTTCTCTCCTGGCTCCTCCTCTTCTCTCTTTTACCCTCCCAATTGCTTTGTTCAATGCATTTTCTATGATAGTAAGCTCAGCCCAGAGACCTAGTTTCTTTCTGCTGCAGCATCCGAGAACAACAGTGTGAGGTAAAAAAAAAAAAGATGGAGAGAGACAGAGAGGCAAGGAGAAGGAGGGGGAGAGAGTAAGCGAGAGTGAGAGAGAGAGAGAGAGAGAGAGAGAGAGCGAGAGAGAGAGACTACGTATACACTACGTTATGATGTTAAGCTCTATTCTCAATTTCAGAGACTATAATAGGAAGAGAATGGAAGAAATTGGAGAGAGTTAATCCCTCTAGGACCAAAAGTCTAAATCATAAACTGTTTTTTAATATTTTAATGACATGTTATTCAATCTTCATTGGTTGGAAGGATTTTCTAAAAGTGGTGACCACCTACTGCCATGGCAGAAAGATGCAGTCACTTCAAATGTCATGTAGGAAATGCAGCATAGCTTTAAATAGCTTTAAAAAGTCCACAATATTTTTCCTTGGCATCAGAGGAGACAGAATCTTAATCAGTCATCACCAGTTATTTTAATAGGGGGCATACTGAATTAATCCAAACTTTGCCACTATTTTAACAAATTCTGAAATTAAAATCAGGAATTATAATCATGAAAAAATACCCTACATCCCAGAGAAACATTGTGATTTCACAAACTTTATTTAGTATTTTGTGACTGCGTTAAATCACATTTAAATTAAATGCTAAATAATAGGATGTACTTGATCATGTGCTATTTTATAGAGTGGAATAATAAGGCTAGAAGCCATCTTAGTGTTAAGTAAACCAAACTTGCAATGATTGCAACTAGGACTATGAATGTAAAAGTACAACTGTAATATATTAGGTTCATACAAGATGCTTGCTGTATAATCACTGTATCAGTGTACTTATTTCAGTAAGTGTTTCATACTTGACAGCATTGTGGAGGATCTGGAGCTTATCCCAGAAACACTGGCACAAGGCCATTCACATGCTCATTAACACCTAGGAGCAATTTAGCTTAGCAAATCCACCTACCTACCTGCATGTTCTTGTACAGTGGGAGGAAATTGGCAAACACAAAGAAACCTACATGAACATGTGACACACAGACATTAACTGACCTCATAATATAAGGATTTTTTTTATTACCTTTTTGCTTTTAAATTGTCCCTGTTTTTAATCTTACATCCACATAACTCAGTGGGGCTCACAAAATGCGAAGTGCGAAGACCTGGACTATGTGAGATGGAAAAATATGGACTGGATATAGTCAGCCTTACATCCACATACAATTTGTGCTCCAATACCAAGCTTTCTACTTTGGGTGTGATCTCTCTTCTCCAGTATTCCTGCAGATGGATCTAGGAATATTCACCAATTCACCAACTCAATCCTAGTAAAGAAGAAGATTATTCATTCTAAAGGTAGAGAATGTGCATTAAAGTGTAAATCCTAAAACTCATGCAATGCAATGACACAATTATTGGGGGGATGGACTCATGATGGGAATGATACAGATATTTGGTGGAGCCTGTTTTATAGGAACAGCCTCCCAGATCTGAACCTAAGCATTTGAAAAGGTAATAGTCTTCTACTACCTAATGCAAATCATCTGTGCTGTGCATAGCAACAAATTGTCTATAACAAATACTTTCTTCAAAGACAAGTTTGCTCTTAAGGGTCCTTGATACTGAAGCACCTTGGTCCAAAGGTCAGTGATATATGATTTTATCATCACACATTAGTCCATATGTGTCGATAATGATCAGGGCAGGGTATTGGCCAGTCTTACCTGGTAAACCCAAAGAACCTTCCAGATAATTTGGGAACACTTGACAAAAACTTTGCTCATCAACAAATTTAACTCCTGACACTTTAAACATAGTAGTAGCTGCAAGAAGCTGTGTCCTGACTGCCTTTCATGACAGTAAACTTAAGACTGTTTGTAAGACATCATGAGTGATTGCTGTCTATACAGCTGCAGAAGTAAAAAGCTCACACATATAAGTTTGGAGAAACTTTGGCCTCAAAGATGTTTGACAAACCGTTTAGTACTGTGAAAGACCATGCACAAGGTCTGCTGAGCCCTTCTGGGGAAGTTGTTGAGTGATGGATGAAGCACTTTGAGGAACTTAACCTAGTAGGTGTACTTTTAAGTAGGCAGTGCCAGACATCTCTGGATCTTGGTGGCTGAGGTGACTATGGTGGTGAAAAAACTTAATAGCGACAAGTGTGCAGGGATATATACAATATGGGCAGAGTTGAAGACACAGGACATGTTTTTGTGGTTAATTTGCTTCTTTAATATTGCATGGTGTTAGGTCAGTGCCTTTTAACTGGCAAGCTAGGTTGATCCCTAGTTTTAAAAAGGAGAACCAGATTATGTATTCCACTTACAGTGTAGATGGATGACACAACCACAGCTTCCCAGAAAAAATCTATGCCATGGTTCTAGATAGGATTACATTAATTAAACCTAGGATTTACCAGAATGCAGGTTCTGACCAGGCCCTCAAACAGTGGAACAGCATATTTCTATTGTACAGCTTTGTTAGGGGTCCTGGAAGTATGTTAATTCAGTGTATATGTGTTATGCGGATTTGGAGAAAAACTAAATGTGCTTCTAGATTTGTTGTGGGAGGTAGTACTAAATACCTATCTAGGTATCTAGGTCACTGCTTCATGCTTCACTGCTTGTTTAAGACAGCAAGGCTTATTCACATCCTTAAGAAATCCAGAGATACCTCAGACATCAGCAACTACTGAATGATATATTTCTAAAATCAACTCTAGTCTCTCTAATCAGAAACCTAACCAGTCAAGCTTTAAAATAACACACCCCACAGTTACTGCCTGATACAACCCATTCTCATGATCATTGGAATTCAGGATGCCTTATGGTAATGGATTGCTTCCTAAGTGGAGGGATGGTCATATAAAATGACACAAAAGGGATCCACAACAGCTCCATGCAGACTCTCATCTGGTGTTCCACAAGGCCAGGTGCGTAGTCCTCTTCTGTTCTCCCTCTATACCCATTCTCTTTGTGAGGTCCTATCCTTAAATAGGCTTTCCTACCAATATCCTGCTGACTTATCTTCTCCTTTCCTCCCTCAGACACATCATCATGTATGCCAGTTCATCATCTTACACCTAATCCAAGCAAAGCTGAGCTGCTGTTCATCCCTGGGGATGCATCAGATTGTCAGGATCTCCCTGAAAAATTCATGCAACCTCATGCATGACTACATGCAACCTCAGACTGCTAAACTGGCAAGTTCATGCCGACAACAATGGCAACACTGATGTTTGCCTTCAAAGCCAAGAATGGACTGGCATCTACTTGCCTTAAAGCACTTATCACACCCTGCACTGCACCACGCTCCTTCCAATCCTCTAGCATTGATTGGTTGGACCCACCCTCTCTCAGCATAAAGAAAGCCATTTTTTGGACTGATAGTACTGCAGTAGAGGAAATGGGTCTGTCTATACACATATCACAATTTTTTTTTTAATGCTGCTCTCCATGATTTTCATCTGGCTCTTTACCTACAGTAAATTATACATCTGAATGGAAAAGTGCAAGTTTTCTTTCTGTTATCAATTATGTTTAAAATTAGCAACAGTCTAAACAAACTTAAGTGTTCACAGATATTATGGAGTCAATAACTTATCAGAATCAATCACACTTATGATGTCCACCTGAATGCACACTGGTCTTGAGATCTCTTTTCCATGTGCACATTTATGCTGAGCTTATAAAAATGAATAACCACATGAGGGGTGTGACCACACCTACTGGTATGCAGAACAGGAAAATGTAGAAGCGAAAAATTGTGGCAGTTTATGGCCACAGAAATTATCAAAATGTTTCTGATGACAAAATTAATTCTAAAGCAATGGTGGTGAAACACCACTTGTTTTTGTTCATGTGTGCTATTTGCTTAATTGTGGATGCACTTTCAATAAGCTTCAAAAAGCTAATAACTCAATGTAAACAGGACTGATTACAGGAAAACCCACAATGTTGCTAATTTAATGCCATACACGGTATGTCCAAATGCAATATTCATACATACATACATACATACATACATACATACATACATACATACAGTACATACACACACACACACACACAATACCTCATGACACTCCTGCAAGAATCTCTGCAGCTCCCACTGATCCGTAAGTTTTCTGAGCCACTGCTGAGCCACTTCACGGTTCTGATTCCCTCTGCCAGTCAAACACAATTAAGACATAAAATAAAACCCATTATGTTCACACTATTATGTTCTGTCCTGCTATGCTTTTTTAGATTTTTTAGAGCTGTACAACTATAACATTTGTTTTTTATTATTTTGTTTTTAACCATTGCAAACAATTCTGACATCAGTTGAATGCAGAAATAGTAGTAGAAGTAGTAGTAGTAGTAAGTAGAAATAGGGGTGGGGGCAATGAGACAGCATAAAAATCACCTTTTAGCTCCACCTTTCAGGAAATCTTTTTTCTTTAACATTAAAGAACAAACACTCATGGAGAAACATAAAAACACCAAAGAAAGTAAACACTCAATACACATGACTCAAGATGGAGTCATGGAGGTTTCAACACTAAGATTGTTCTGAGCTAAGAGAAAGTCTATAATCCTCAAATAAGCTACATCATGAGCTACAACAACAGAGGACCACATCAGTTTTCATTCCTGTCAGCCAAAAACAAAAATCTGAGGCTAACATGGGCACAAATATTAGACAAATGAAGACTGGAAAAATACCAGATTACTAGCGCAGTTTTGATGATTCTGTGCCCATGATAGCTTCAAATTTTTGTTCTTGGCTGACAGTGTAGTCTTCTGGAGGTGTAGTTCTAGCTTCAGTGTTTAAATATAAATGCTGATATGCTTTTCTGTTACCACAGTTGTAAATATATGATAATAATAATAATTATATGACTCTATATCCTACTACTGACTGACTACTTCCTGACCAGTTCAGACCAATCTTGCCATTTCCCTCTAACCTCTATTGTTAATAAGGTATTTTCACCCACAGAACTCTTCTGTGTAAACTATTGACCAGTATTTGCAATAGTTTATCCACTGTGTTGCTGCCCCATGAACAGCTGATGGATAACGAGCCAGTGTTCCAATTAGAGTGAACGATGAGTGTGTGAGTGTATATATATATATATATATATATGTATGTATCCATTTCATCCATATATCCAAGCAGCAGCATTTATTTTTAAATCAATAAATTCCTACTTCCTACTATGATCCTGCCATGCACAATTCTTGTTTAGTGTTTACTTAATGGTGAACTCATGAACGCTGACATTACTTAATGCAAGAGTGGCCTATAGGTCCTCAGATGTTACTCTGGTGTTCTTTGTGACTTCCTGTAAAACTCTTTGCTGTGCCCTTGGTGTCATTTTTGCTGCACAACCACTCTTTAGGAGAGTATAAGTGGTGCTCAGTTTCCAACATTTTATATCATCTGCCTCACGCTGGAGTGGTGAAGGTCAAACTCTTCAGAAATGCTTATATAACCTTTTCCAAACTGGTGAGCATGGATACAACTTTTTCAAAGGTCCTCAGGAATCTCCTTCGATTCAGGTATGGCACATAATGTATGTGTGTGGGAGTGAAAAAACATATAGTTTCATTTATATAAGGGTTTTCCTAATTTAAGCAATAAAGCAAGTAATTTTTTTTTCTGTTATATCATGTCATAACCTGAGTGGTTAAAAATAGCTCATGATTCTTTGATGATTTTTAGGTGTTCTGTTAGAGGTGTTTATAGTCATGTCTGACCTGGTAATGAGTAAATCCACTCGGTCTCGGATGCGCTCAGAGTAGATGTTGTTCTGGCTGATTAGACTCTCTCCTGCCTCAATCACAGCTTTAATCCGGTGCAGATTGAGCTCCATCGCCATGCTGAAATCTTTATGTTTCTTAATGGCTGCTTCCACTGTTTCCACTGTAGTAGGGAGTTCGACATGTGCCAATGAGGATTCCTTATGAGAAAATAAAGAAAATAACTCTTCTATTATTTCTTCATCTAACTAATTATCCTTATAAACAATCCTGATATAAATGGAGCCATAAAAGTGTTTCCCCACCTCAGGGAGTGCAATTAGCCACATTTTGAATATGAGATGAATGGCTGAAAATACAAATAAGTAAAACACCAACTGACAGTGTGGCTGTTAAATAATTACAATTATTATTAAATGCAATCATTAAAAGGTTAATATATAATGTAAGCCAGGTAAGGTTTATTATGACATCATAGATGCTTGATTTAACAACAGCATGAATAACTGTCTAGCAAATGACATATTTGCAACTTTACTTGCAGATGAAATCTCACACATTACATAAAGGCAACCTTATTTCATCTGTTTATTTCAAAATATACTATTTATGTATTTATTTATTTTGTTTGTTTATATGTTTGTAAGAAATTGGCATCATTTATCAATTTTGTAATAAAGATACATGTGTAAATGTTTAGCCAAATCAAACTGACAAAAGTTTGTATGTTTGTATTGATCAATGTATATATTGATAAATGCCAATAAATTGCCAGGAACATGCACAGATGAAAAAGCTCATGCAGCTGAAATGATGAGTAATAAAAAGGTAAAGAAATGAATGAATACATTTTCACAGACGAAGATGCTACTTTTTACAATCCCTTGAAAAGTCCAACATTGCAGAAAAAAGCACATTAGAAGTGAAATGGAAAAAAAAAAAAGGTTTGGCGTGAAAGTAGAGACATCCACACTACCCTGGTGATCCTGGACATACACAGCAAAGTGGACAGAAAGTGTCTCAAAAAATGTCATTTATAATGTACCAATGCACCTTCCCCAATGTCATGTTGAGTAACAGGAGGCCCGATGATGACACGCTAGAAAGTATAATGCCCATTGCAGACATATCAGTTACTCACAGAAAATGGAACTGGTTATACACCACCTGAGTCATTGTAACACCCCCTCCTTTTAAACAGAGTACACAAAATACAGAGAAAAGCTAAAAACATACCATTAGCCAACTAACTTTATAACGTTAGCATGCCAGCTATAAACTGCGCAGCAAATTAGAAGACACAGATCAACAGAAAAATATTCATACACTACGATGAGGAAAAAAAAGCCTGAATCACTATAAATCACTATAGATGAGTTTTAAGTGCGTTAAAAAAAAATCCACTAGCTTGTATGCTAGTTAAAACAGTTTAGAGGACAAACAGACACTAGCCAAGTATCTGTATCATAGTATCACTGTATTATTATTATGTGCATTCAATCTACAATATTTTACAATATATAAATTAATTCATCATAGCATGTGCAATATTATCTATCTGTCCTAACTAGCATAAAAAAGCTTGATACAAATGCCCAATGAAAATACCAACCAACAAATAACAATATTCAGCAAATAAAAAGCAAAAACTCCTGAGTCATTCTGCTTTTCATAATAAAACTTCAGACTCACTTTCTCACTGATATATAAGAAGATTGCCTGAAAATTTATCTACTGAAGTGCACTGAATATTGAGCGTCTTCTTCTTCTTTTTTTTTGTAAAAAATGCCAGCACGCTGTGCAGCATTTAGATGTAACAATCACTGACAGCTCAGAACAAGAGAAATAGTAATTACTCTAAATATCAGCCTGGACCAGTTTATGATGAATATGTTGCTGAAATTGTACTTAACATGAAGCTTTATGATTTTGTGTAATTAGTGCTAATTGTAAATAACTATTCTAACAATGGCTGTTACATGATTTAAAAAAATAAATAAATAAATAAATAAATAACTCTTGGAATCTCTAATCTGATTTATTAGTAATAGGTAATTATTATAGTTATTTTCTTAATAAATTTCAATCTTAAATTTAAAGTCGGGTCAAAAGCAGGTTATTAAAATATGTTGGCAAAGTCTTTGTATATTAGGTGCTAAATCACTAAATGATACTTTGCATTGATTCTGGGTTTTGCGTGTTTATACAGAGATGAATGGTGATGGAGTCCAAGTGTGTATGATCATTAGATGGGTGACTGAACGGAATAGTGAGTGTGCATTTTGGGTCCAAGGCAGCCATGTTTGTATGTTTAGCGATTTCAGAATTTTGTGTTAGCTTGTAGGTTGTAGGCTGTAAGAATATGAAGAAATTAATGGTGTCTAACAAAGAAGATTTTAGAAAAACCACTTGAACAGGAAGTGAGTTACATTTTATTGTATGCGGGCAGAGTTGGGTGTGAGGTTAGAGTTGCAAAAGTGCATTGAGGTGTACAATTTGTGACTAAAACGTCATCTAGATTTCCTCCATCTGGTTTACACTCTCAGGTGCTCCCATATTTGGCTGCGGTTTCTACCAGTCATAGCACTGCTGGACTTATTCCACCTGGGCCTGATGACATTTGACACGTCTGAGTTGGCATATGATGTATGTGTACATAATTCTGATCCAACAATCCTGACACAGTGCCAGTTGTGATTTACTGTTACAGGCTGGAAAGGGTGACTAAGATTAGCTCAGGAAGATCATATTATATTACTGTATTTTTTTTGCATTGTCATGTTTTTGCCCTTGAAAAAGTCACCTAATCATCGTCAGTGTTTTTGCTATAGACTATGGTGTTTTCATTTAGCATGTAAAGAAATACTATTCGTGTTTGGCAAGTTTATTTTCTTTTCTTTGTTGATGTGAAGGTTATGACAAGGACAATAATTTCCTGTAAGAAATGATACTGGGGAATTATGCACAATATGACCAGACGTATGAGCTGACAAGTTAAAAAAGTTTATATATCCACTTATAATTCAAGTGACAGGTTTTAACACTAGATAGAAGCCTTTTGTCTATGAAGTAACCTACAAGCCTCATAGTTACCCACTCATTAATGCTCCTTAAATATGGCAAGAGGTAAGATTATAAAAAGTGTTGCATTGTATTTTTGTTTTTTTGTTACTTGTCCAATATCACAGAACATCAGTTTGTTGCAGGTATCCTTGGTTTCCCGAGCAGAAGCACTGGAACACCAGGAGATTGTAAGTCAGTTCCAACTACAGTGAAACCTCGGCATACAAATTTAATTCATTCTGGAGGGGAATTTTGCCATACGAATTTTCCCATAAGAAATAACGTAAATGCAAATAATCCATTCCAGTCACCCAAAAATATTACCAAAATTACCAATTTCCAAGGGTCAAGAGTTCTCACAGGAAGTCCTGCTACCAAGCTTGGGGTAAAAATAAAACAGGCCACCCACGCCATCAATCTTTCAACAAAAAAAAGCCTGAAAAATCACTTAGCTTTTGAACACATGAGGAAGGCATCATATTTCAAAACTTTAAGGCAAAAGTTTTTGTAAAATTTGTAAACTTTCTTTAGTTGGCTTCGCTTGGCTTTCCACTGACACCGCCATTCGGTTCAGTTCGTATACCAAAAATGCTTCGTATGCCAATGCAAATTTCTTGCAAAATTCGTCTCTTAAGACATTATCAGTATGTGGATAACCTCTCCATCAACACTCCAGATTCAAGCTAATATTTCCTTCCCCTCTATGTTAACAAAAATGCATCTGTCTCTGTGTGCTGATAGTACGCTTTGTTGTTCTTTACCACATTACATGTTGTCTAAATGAGTGCACAGGTCTCACCTGGTTGTTGAGAAAGGCCTCAGCCTGCTTGACATCTTTCATGAAAAGATGGTAGATGTGTGCCTGCACTAACTCATCCCTTCTGCTCTCCCACATCTGTAGCAGCTTGTTCCAACCTGCGCTAAGTTTTTGGAGCCACTGGTGCAGTGCAGCATTCGCTACTAGACTGTCTTCTGAGTCCAACAGCTCCCTCACAGCCTGTAGCCGCTCAAAATCCTCCTCATAGCTGCGAATTTCTTCGTTAAGCGCTGCGTGGAGGTTGATGAGCCTCTCAGCCTCATCCAAAGACTCGGGCAGCTCATTTGATGCCGCTTCCGTTTGTTTTTGCACCATCCACGTCAAGAAAGAATCCAAATCCTGAATAAACTGCTGCAGCCGGCCAGCTACAGTCAAGGAATCCTCACAACCCTGAAGCGTACGTTTCAATTCATCCCATTCCACACTCACACCCTCAAAGGGAATCAAGATCTCCTCTGCATTATGTGGCTCGGTGGTTGTGAGGTCTTCTGCTTCCTGCTGCAGATGGATGAGTTTGGGCTCTAGAACAGCAAGAGCTCCCTCCATAGTGGACAAACGCCGCTGAAGCGCTAAGACGCTACCCAAATCGCTGCCTGAATATTGCGTAGCATCAATGGCTTTGCGTTTTTCCTGAATTTGGGATTTAATCTCACTGCACTCAAGTAAATAATTCTGGATGCGAAGGATTGAGTCCAAATGATCCTTCTTCTGCTCAACCAGCTCTACCAGATGGTTCCACCTGTAACAGATAACAATAATAACTTATTTTATGGTCACCTTTCTTAGAAGCAAACTACAACTCTACTTCATAAATTGTAATCGCAAATCTTTAGTACATTGTTTATGTCTTCTGATTCCTTGGGTTCTTTCTGAATCGTTCTGCACAGGTGATGTTTTAGTAAAAAAAAAAGCAGCTTATTCCTACTGATATATTATAAAAAACAATTAAAAATACAAAATTAATAAAGTAAACTAATACAGTAAGTTTACTCTTGTGATTAGGTGAACCTTCTGATTCCCTTCTGATACACAACCTTTTAGACTATGTGGCTGTTTCTCAATCTGTGTTGAACATCATTCACTTCATCATCTATCAGAGGTCAAAGCGGTTGTCTATTATATTAGTAGCCAGAGCAACCCCAAAAATAGTTTGTCCCAAAATAAATGTAGTGTCCAATTTAAAATTTAATTTAAAAGGTCATCTTGCATGGTTTTCTATGATGTGAAAGAACTGCCAAAGAGCATTGCCAAAATGGCTGCTGAGTGGACAGACTTTACAAGATGGACTCAGAAATGAGAACAAAAATGTCAGGATTCATTGTGATAACAGAGTGACAGCAGATGAGGCAACTCACAACTCTGTATTTGATTATTTATTTATCCAGTAATTTTATACTAAGTACACATATGGAAGGTTTACCTAATAATCCAGTGAAGAAATCATTATTATTATTATTATTATTATTATTATTAGTGGTTAGAGAGGAAGGTGTGTGTGGGGGTGGATGTGGGTGTGTATTGAGTGGGTTCATCTCAGCTCAGTATGTATTGGCCACAGCAGATGGCAGCACCCTTATAGAAGCCCTTTCTGCCAAGATCTCTCACTATCTTTCACATACACACGCACAAAAACACACAAATGCGTGCGTCATGTTTACAGGTTTGCGTACAAACATGCCAATTGTTTTCCTTCTTATGAAAGCAGAAAACCAGATCAAAAATAAATACTGAAAAATACTGGTGCGCTACAAAAAAAGAACCACATCAAGGCAAGCGGTAAATTTTTTGCTAATTTTTCACACTTGTTTAGTTAGCTATTCCATTTAAATCAATCAGATAGCACAGCTGCTAGAAAGTCTAGAAAGTCTTTGTATGCTCTAGCATTTAGAAATTTGTTCACTGGAACTAGGGGCCCCAAACCTGTTCAAGCATGACAATGCTCCTGTTTACAAAATGAGGTCCATAGAGACATGCTTCCCCAAGGTTGGTAAGGAAGAACTTATATGGCTTGTACTGACCAGCAGACCATATTGAATTGAAAATATAATATTAATATTTTCATGCATCATGAAGAATGATGGTCCTCTCAGTAATTTCTTCCAAATCTCAATGATGCCAATCGATCTATAGCCAGGAGTGCACAAAAACAAATCTGACAGTGCTGTATGGGTGGGAAGTGTGGCATACTCTCTGTCCCTTGCCAATCATAGCAACACTGGGTATCTGTGAGCTCATGCATGCAAAAGTGTGTGGATAACGTGTTCCTCCATGGATGCATGTTACACTGCCACATAATGCAGCATGATCAGCAGCTTGAGAAGATGAGGTTGGCTGTTGGCTGTGTGTTTTGGATGATTGTGAACTGCCCGACTGATGGCAGTTGTATGATAAGGGTGATGTAAGGGAGCGGGCAGTGATAGCTCAAGCAGTTAAAACTATGGGTTGTTAATCGGAAGATCAGGGTTCACTGGCAGCACTGCCAAGCTGCCACTGTTGGGCCCCGTACCAAGGCCCTCGTGGCTGACCCTATGCTCTGACCCCAACCACCAGAAAGAATTTCACTGTGCTTTGAAATGTATATGTCACAATAATAAAGGCTTAAATGTAATTGGTGGGTAAGAATTGGCCACAAATAAATTAGGGAGAATTTGGGGTAAATGAGCATTATTCAAGACTAATGAAGGAGAAAAAAAAAGACTGATGATACTGACATTTCTCTGTGAATATAAGTGATGCATAATTATGCGTACATAGCCCTGTTTGTTTCCTGGGCTAACACCTTTGTTGCAATGCAGATTGTAATCTCTCTTGTAGGCTTGCATAATTTTGCCAATTGTAAATCCATCATTACACAGCAACATTTAATGCTGAAATCCCATACAGTAATTAACTTTTCATGAGCTTTGCTTGTCTAATTTCCCATAAGCCCACACCTTTTTCATTACTACTCCTTAAACACATCTAAATAATCATTACAGTTGCACATGCTATGGTCTGTGATATAGAGCAAAGCTGATATGTACAGGTTTTTCCAAGCAATCATAAAATTCACACTTAAAAAAACTGTTTTATTTTGAATGATTGATGAAATGATAGACCTACTCTAACATGCACAAGTACAGAGTGAATTTTAGAGTGATTTTTGTTTATTTTTATGAAATATTTAGCATTTAAATTAACCAAGTGTCAATCAAGTCCCGTAAGTGAATGTTACCTGCTGTTCAAGTGATCCTGACACCCTCTGACCTCTGTAGAACTGGGATGAGCACCATCCAGGAGCTGCTGAACAATAAGATTTACATCCAGGATCCTTCCCATTAAGCTGTTCATCTCCTGGTCCAGGCTCTCAAACCTAACACACAGTAAGACATCTTTCATCATTCATCCAACACTGATACAATATAGCTGCCGTGTCTCAACTATCAACTATATCTGCAACTCCCCTCTGTAATAAAACTCTTGCATGTAAATATTTGAGTTATTGTGGGAAGAGTGATGGCAGGTTTCGTTGCTTAAAAAAATGAATCCAAGATAAATTATGTCAGAACCATTTCCACCTTTCTTGGGATATTGCAACCTATACATTAAAGTGAGTAAAACAACAAGAACCATTTTAGGGGAAAAAAATTAAAATGTTATAATTTTATTTATTCTTTTTTTTTATAATTGTTACAGTGTGGCAGTGTTCAGAATAAACAAATCACATCCAGTCACATTCATGTAAATACCATTTAGTACAGTATATAAATTCCATCAATTAATGTAATTAATTAAATGTAATCCAAATAAAGAGCAGCTGATCCTATAGGATTTTTCTGACATCTTACTGGTAACGTCCAAAGGGAAAAGCCATCAAGAGCTTACAAAGCAGGTACAAGATCTCATTATTGAAAAATATCAATTAGGTTACAAAAAAATTCCATGGAACACTATAAAGACAATAATCAACAAGTGGAGGAAATATGGTACAACAGTGACATCACTAAGAACAGGTCAATAATAGTAAATGGGCAATAATCTCCAGTGACCAGGCTATGGCAGAGGGTGGCAAGACAGAAGCCCTTTAAACAACAACAAAAAAAAATCCCCCCCCCAAAAAAAAACACTTTTTGGCCATAACACGAAAAGATATTTTTGCCGACAACAACAACAAAAGAACACCATCCCCACAATGAAGCATGGAGGTGGCAGCATTTAATCAGAATGAAGGGAATAAGGATTAGCTCCAAATACCAGTCAATTTCTGCACAAAACCTTAAGGCTTCTGCTAAACCACTTAAAATAAAGAGTAAGTTCTTTTTTCAGCATGACAGGACCTGAAGCACATCTCCAAATCAACAAAGGAATGGTTTTACAAAAAGAATATCAAGGTTTTAGAATGCTGTTATTCCAGTCCAGATTGAAATCCAATCAATAATCTGTGACCTGAAGAGGGTTGTGCACAGGAGATGCCCAAACAATTTGACAGACTTAGAATGCTTTTGCAAGGAAGAACAGCAAAGTCAAGATATGCCAAACTGATTCTTATCCAAAAAGATTGAATGCTGTGATAAAATCTGAAGGTGCTTCAACTACATATTAGTTTATGAGTGAGTGCACTTATGCAACCGGGTTACATTTTTTATTGTTTATTTTTTTTCCCCTTAACATGATAGATATTGACACTTTCACAAATATACTGTATTTTAGCAATTTCACAGTTAAGATGAAAAAGATCGGTTTAATTTTTTTTACATCACAAAAACCTGCTATTTTAACAGGGTGTATAGACTTTATATCCATTATATCAGCAATTCACTTTGCCAGTCACTCATATGATGGTTTTAATAACAGATATAGAGTTATGTTTTTAAAACAACTGTACTTGAACACTGGAATGTCTAACAAGTGTATTGAATATAACAGTATATCATATAACTGATTATAGTGTCATATGCTTACCTGTGAGCAACCACCTCAACATCCTCAAGTCTCTCAGGAACGTCCATTTTGTTCAGCCATTTTTCCTTTTCATCAATCCACAGCTCACACGCGTTCACTTCGCTGAACATGCGGTAGACAGCAAGAGCATCATTCAGCCACTGCTGCCGCATCACCGCAACCTCTGCCACTTCACTATACACACGTTCCACTTCCTGTATCCTTTCCTTCACTTCCTCTAGCTCTCCATAATGTAGTGGCAACACTACTGCATGTTTACGGAGTGCTACAACATTTTGCCGGTGCTTGTCCACCTCCTCACGTACACGGATATGTTTCTTGAGCAGCGACTGAGTAGAAAACTCATCATGACCAAAATCGTCGCTGGAGACAAGCCTGTAGGCATCTTGAAGCCACGCTAGCTGATCATCCATTTCAGCACTAAACTGAAAGAAATCCAGTGCCTCCTGCAGGTGGCCAAGTCTCATTGCAGCTTGATCTTCTAGTCTTTTCCAATCTTCCTTCACCTCCATCAGCCTGTCATTTATCCCTGCTGAGTGCAACCGTTTTTGCGTGACAATTTGCTTCCCCTTTTTCATAGTCTGCTGGAGGAGTGCACGTCGAGCTAACAGCTCACCAGCTAGGCTCTTGTGCTTCTGCAGGAGCTTCAAAACGCTGCTCAGATCTTTCCCACAGCTCTGTGTGTTCAGAATTGAGATCTTCTCGCGCATCCAGCAGTCACACTCTTCTACTTCTTGGAAGAAAACCCAGAGCTCACGAGAATCATCTAGCTCAGAGCGTCGTTTTGATGCTAGTTGTTTCAGTTCCTCCAGACAAGTGCTTACATGACTGACACGATTACAGATCACCTGAGGGTCACATGGCTGGTATCCTACAAAAGACCAAGAGAGAGATGATAATATATTAATTAGTTATGACATGATAAAACAATATTTGCGAAATTTCTCAAATTATTGAGGGTCCCTCAATATTCTTCAACTTCTTTTAAAATCTTATTTTATACTATTTTATATTTAAATAACAGTTATATCTTCTGTGTGTACTCTCAAGCTAAGGTTCCCAAATTTTTAATTACTTCCGTAATACAGAGCATCAGAGATCGTAAAAACATGCATTGAAATCACAACAATAACGTATGAATAATCCAAAGTTATGTATTCTGTGCTGATGGCATACTGACGTGTTCACGATAGTGCACAAAGTGTTCATTATACTGCGTGAAGTGTTCACAATACTGTGCTTTCACTCTTTACAATGTGTTTTTTTTTTTTTACAATACTGCACAATGTGTTTTTTACAGTATTACAGTATATCAGAAAATCGATTATAGGCACATGTGTGTTATGTATGAAAAAAGTGCACAACCTACAGTGTAAGATAAGATACAAGTATAAATACAGGAACAAAAACCAACATAAAATAAAATAAAATATACAAACCTAGCCGAACTTTTCACAATGCTATGTGAAGTGTTCACAATAGCATGCAAAGTGTTCCTGACACTGTATGAAGTACATTATATTGGCAAAATTATGTGGACACCTAAACAATCAGACCCATGTGGACCTGCTGAACAACCCATTCCAGCCCATTGCTGTAATAATAATAATCTTCACTCGTCAGTAAAGGCTTTCCACAAGTTTTTTTTTTTTTTTTTTTTAACGTGGCTGTTGGGATTTGTTTTCATTTAATCACATGATGCAAGGAGGTCTGGGGCACACTCATTCCAGTTCCTTCCAAAGATGTTCAGTGAGGTTGAGGTCAGGGCTCGCTGCAGGTCATTCTATGTCTTCCACTCCAACATTGGCAAACTCAAAACTCGATGTAACTCACTTTGTGCACAGGAGAACTGTCATGATGCAACAAGTCTGAGCCAGGAACGATTGTGTGCTTCAGACGTACGGTCAAAACATGAGTGTGATGGTCAGTTGTCCACATATATTTGGTCATAGAGTTTATTCACAATACTGCACATGTTTATTCTGCAAAGTGCCTACTGTGTGATGCGCTCATGACACTGTGTAAAGTGCTTGTTGTGCATTTTGAATATCACAGTATATAATAAATTCAATTATTGGAACTTGCGTATGTGTTATGTTTCATGCTGAATCACTATAAATGTCTTGCTAAAAATGCTACTGAAATAATAATAATAATAATAATACTAAGAAGAAGAAGAAGAAGAATATAGTTCACTAAATGTTACTACACTGAATGTCTCAGGACATATGTACCATCAATGGTGGTGAATTTAAGTGCAGCCGCATTAAGTGTTTGCACACGCTCTGCCTGTACAGCGATATCTGCCTCCTGTAACGTGTGTTTCTGCAGGAGGTCCTCCACCTCCAGCAGGTGTTTCCCAAAGTCTTTAGAGAGCAGTTTCATCTGCAGTAGACAAGAATAACTGTCAGACAAAACTTTTAATACTGCTTCTATAGACAGCATAACTGCAATACCATCAATGTGCTGCTTAAGAAGCCTGATATTCTATTGATTGATAAAATTATTACACTGAGGCATAACATTATGAGCACTGACAGGTGAAGTGAATAACACTGATTATCTCCTCATCATGGCACCTTTATTGGATGGGATATATTAGGCAGCAAGTGAACATTTTGTCCTCCATGTTGATGTGTTAGAAGCAGGATAAATGGGTAAGTGTAAGGATTTGAGCGAGTTTGACAAAGGTGAAATTGTGATGGCTAGATGACTGGATCAGAGCATCTCCAAAACTGCAGCTCCTGTGGTGTGTTCCCGGTCTGCAGTGGTCAGTATCCATTAAAAGTATCCTTTAAGTTATCTTACAGGACTTAAAGAATCTGCTGCTAACATCTTAGTGCCAGATACCACAGCACACCTTCAGGGATCTAGTGGAGTCCATGCCTTGACAGGTCAGGGCTGTTTTGGCAGCAAAAGGGGGACCAACACAATATTAGGCAGGTGGTCATAATGTTATGCCTGATCGGTATACACTGCTAAAACCCAGCTACAAAAAATTATATTGATAAAATATTGTGTTTCTCTCACACCTGCATTTCCTCCATCCAGTCAATCATGTAGACCATCTCCTGGAAGGTTTTTTGCAGTGCTAGGTTTTTCTCCAGTCGTGTTTTTCTAGCTGTTACAAGCTCTTTCAGTAGATCCCATTGTTTTAGAATGTTGTCTTTCCTAGCCATAATGCGTCTGATGTCATAATATCCTTCACTCTCCATCTCCATGGCCAGCTCCACCACAGCACCCATGCGTTCCTCATATGACGAAATGTCCGCCTCGATCGCCTCATGCTTTTTCATTGCTGCCTCCACTGCTGGCAGATCATAGCCAAAATTATCCTGAAGAAAATATGCATAAAAAATTAAGAAATATTCATCAATATTAATGAATAAATAATAATCAATATTTTTGGTCTCGGAAAAAATAGCAAGAGAAAAACATACACCTACTGAAGGGGTGGTTAAGCCAATCGCATAGCTCAAATTTTCTATAGTCATTATGAGTGATTGATTATAAAATCCCTCTGATCAATAGAACATTATTCTGTGGTTAATGGGTTCCCAAAAGCCACCTTTATGCTTAAGGCTTCTCCTGATAATGTGTATGTGCACAGGAAGCAGTTTAAAAATGAGATGGCATGAATAGCACAACCATAGAAAATTGCAAACCGGTATTATCCAGTAAAATAACCATACCATAAAACTATCATATATTTATAGACAGAGTTATGATTTACCTGGGAAACAAGCCTCTGGTTCTCGTTAAGCCACGCCTGCCTCATGGTGGTCTTGTGATCAAATCGCTGAGCAAGTAGCTCCAGTTTCTCCTGACGAATCAGCTCTTTCCTTAAAGCCACACCCCTTTCATGCTCTGCCTTCTCTAGCCTTTCCCATGCCTTAAATAAAAAATGGATACCCATTGTAAGAGAAGGTTTAGAACATGAATATTATATTTAAAATCCCTGTTTCTAAGGGTCGTTTCTAAGTATCAGTGCAGTGAGGTTAGTTAGCTTGGTTAGATTAGGGCTCAGATCAACATCACCTTAGACTTATGGACCCCCAACCAAAAAAATAAGAAACCGTTACCAGTTACTAACACAAACATATCAATGAGCGAGCAGGGCTAAGCCCCCTTTTCTTTTAAAGAAATAAAAAGCTTTTTCAGCATTCATATTTCCTATTTGCAATTAACAGATGTTCTACAGATTCATGCAGCCTGTCAGTGACAGCATTGTCACATGATTATCCAGAGTGATCTATCATCCGTTTTCCCCACAAAATGCCTGTGTGAGTGTGTGTGTGTGTGTGTTGTTTTGGTAATTCTTTGCTTCAGTATTATTTATATTTTCAGCATTTGTCCTTATCCAGGAAGACTTACAGATTATTATTATTATTATTATTATTATTATTATTATTACTGTTATAACCATCATCATCAATGAGACATTTTTAGTATATTTCTCAACCTTAGTTTAATTATCAAGCCATTGACAAGTTTTAGACCTCCTATGCACTGGTTACAAGTTTTACCTTGTTGATGTCAGAAATAAGCTTTCCATCATTAGGCACATATGGCTTCTGGTTGTTGGCTCTAAGTTTGCTTTGGATGGTAAAGAGCAGCACCTCAAGGTTCCCCTTCTCTTGGAATCTGCCAGAAAAAAACCCACAATTAATATTATAAAGCCATGACTTATCAATACAATTATAACAAACATTTTCCAAACAAAATAAGCAATGTTTCAGGCCACACTAGTATTCGACTGACATAGGAGTTTCAGAATTGGGCTCATGCATTTTATTAGTAGGAAACTGACTCCAAATAGCAACAATTAATGATAACAAACAATATTATTATCTTGCATTAGAAATTGTACTTGATAGCACTAGATAATAGTAATGTAATCTTGAAATAATAATATTATTTAGTTTCCTAATTCTAAAATGCATGTTAACTGCTAAAGCAGACAACTCAAATAATCCTGTTATATAAATGTTACTGTTACTGGCTAAAGTTGCATGCTTTTTATAATACATTTTAAATTCGATTAACGGACACAATACAGACATAATAAAAACAAATGTGTATTGATGCTACTCAGTAAACCCAGTAAACTGTTCAGAGTAGGTGAACCGTTTATTGGGCAAATGCTAGATACAATGGTTATTGTTCATACTAGCTGATAATTGAGAACATGCTAATGGTAAAAGTTAACATGTGAGGTGAGCACAATAATTTCGAATGTGGTTCAGTGAATAGAAAAGCTAATGCTTTGATGTTTCACATACTTTATAGGCTTCTCAATGGTGCAGTAGGTTGTGAAAGCCTGCAGCTGTTGCTGCACTCCTGTCAGAGAGTTAGCAAACTTCTGGTTGCTAATGATGCTAATGGTTTTTTCAATCCACTCAAGCAGATCTGAGGCCAGAGCTTCATAACGCTGAATAATCTTCTCAGCTTCTATGGCGTTATCCAACACCTGCAGGAAAAAAAGACATCATGTCATTGTGGAATCATAAATTAAGTAAGAATTTTGTGGTTAATGTCATATGAGTGTCATTAAACTAACAGTCAGTATGGAGGAACATAATTTTTTAATTAATTTCTAAATTAATTTAATAGGCATCCCTAGTCAAAGTGAAATAAATGTAGTGGGGTTTTTGTGTAGGTGTGTTATTGCAAAAAAAAAAAAAAACAGTCACAGAAATATCTACAATATAAATTAGACTGATATTTTAATTTATTTTAAAAATGTATGTTTTTGTGAGCTGTGCTATTTCTAAAATATCTGCAAAGTCTTGAACATATTTTGCTCAGATATAAAAGTGAATTTTTAAAAATTCTGTGTCATGAAAAATCCAAAATACCTTAAAAATGATCATCTCACCTTTCCAATTCTTTTGCCCTCTACTATAAGAGCTTTCATTTTGGAGAAGTAGTGGTAGTAGGAAACAACGTATGTTATAATAGACTTCTCATCTGGATTCTCAGTGTTCACATCTGGGAGATGAAATGTGTCAATTGTTAAAAAATAAAATAAGATAGCAAAATGCTGCTTTAATAAAATTTAAGGGCAGAATAATGGGGTATAATATGTAGAATGTTAAACTGTACCCTCCGGATCAAGAAGTTTAGTGAGTCCGAGACTCTGCTCTGCGATATTGAAGGCTTGCTGCAAGTTGTGTGTAGCATTCGATCTGGTCAGCTTGTGAAATTCGATCAAATCAGGCCTGAAACATGAATCATATTCATCTTAAAACAGTGATTTTGAGACTGAGAAAGAGAAAAGTAGGTACTAAATATAAAATATGATATATATTTTATAAAATGAAATATAATAAAAGATATTAACAGAAATATTTGTCATGATAACTTGTCACAGTTCCAGTATTATCGTTCTACTACAACATTTATGCAATAATATTTTTTTGTTATACAGAATTAGAGAATTATTAGATTGTCTTCTCTCAGAAGAGCATATTCGATGCTCCTTCATGCTGGGTATTGAGACAAAAAATATAGACCGTTGTCCTTTATCTCAGTGTCCAAAAATGCATCCTACATAGGTGGACTCCTCTCGATTGGAATACTAGGATAGTGAATACTATATTTTGATTTATAATAAAATTGTCCTACATGGTATGAGCCTGAGTTTTCCTGACCTGTGTCGATGAATAAGGGCATTAAATGCCAATCCATCTCTCCAGCATGTGGTGAAGTTGTGAATGTTTACTTCAGGATACCTGAAGACACAAATTCAAAAATGCATTTGGTTACTTAGAACACTAGATGATTATATTAAAAGTATTAAATACTGGTCTTCATATTTTCCTTATCTTTTCTGAGAAACTGACTGTAAGCCCCAAACAAAACCTTATCTATAGCTTTGAATTCTAGTTTTGCTGATCAGTATCAATAACTATCATGCCCACCTCCAGTTACAACAGTGTTGTTATGAAAATGGCACACATGAACACTTTATGCTGCACACTGTGTTAGACTATATGGTACTGTACACCACATACTATTGTTTGTAGTATTATAAGCATAGTATTCGGTGATAACTAGAAAGACTACCTATATTTTCCTGATACATACAGTATACAAAATACAATTGAACTCTTTTCTGTGCATATTCTTTTTGCATATAGTTAGTCGTAGTAAATCTTATGCCCCAAGTACCTGTCCCTAACTTCTTGTAGTTCTTAATAGTGTGATTCAACCTCTGTCTGGTGGGGTTTTGAGGCCTTACAAAACCATCTCTGCTCCATTTATTATGTTAATAACGCTAATTGTTTCTGTTGTTTCAGTATTTTCTTGAATAAATGAAATTCAAACTACAACATTAAACATTTAATACAAGCACGACAGCAGCACAAGAGACCTAAGAGGACTTACAACTTATATAACTTCTACATGGACCTGCCGAATGAGGAAAAAAAGTCTCACCCTGCTGTTTTCATCTGGCACCACAGTAACAGCGCATCTTTGGCCGAGCGTGTCTCCCTGTTGTCCTCTGTCTCAATTTTAATCACTTGGATCTGTCGAAGCAAATCAACATCACAATGACTTTGTAATGGCTCGTGAAAATAATAACATCTCACAAAAGTCCATTTAAATACAACATTTTCTCTGCTCCCAAATGTTGTTCCAGTGAAAAAGTCTATGTACCAAAATTTCCAGTTCTTGACACAGCCAAGGCAGTCTAATGTCATATTATATTCATAGTCATTCTAAAGTTGTAAAAGTTACAACTTTGAGGTAATCCCTATACCTGCAAGTGATTTTTTATCCCACTACTCATTTTTTGATGACCTCTCCTTGAAGTTCCATAATAACAATACACTCTACAACAAGTGCCAACAACCAGACTCAGACAGGAGTCAAAACAACACAAATTGTATTACCAGATTATACTTTAGAAACTGTATATTTCACAAAAACTGTCCTCTAGATACAACAGCATCTAAGCCTGTTAATTATATTTAATTGATACAGTTATGCCACTAAAAACATGAACACATAGTATTAACCAACATCTAACAAAACTACTGTTTTAATATTTGTAAAAGTGTAAATGTTTGTAAACCACATATATACCAATCAACAAAACCGGACATAAATAAAGAATCTTGACCCCTAAAGTCTAATGTACAACCCCAAAAGTAGGTACCTCTGAAGTGCTTCTTTTCTGCCTTTTTTCTCTTTCTCTTCCCTCTGTGTCCCTTCATCTCTTTCTCCATCCTTTATTTTCTCTCTTTGTCTCTGTCTGTCTTTCTCAGTCTTTCCCTCGCTATGCTGCAGTGTTTAAGCTTGACCTGCTGACTGAGCAGAGAAACTGAACCAGCACTCAGAAGGGGAGGGGTGGTGAACGGAAGAGACAGAGCTAAGCTACCTTAAATGAAATAAAGAGACCGAGTGAAAGAAAAGCAAAAGAAGGAAGAAGAGATAATAAATTGGGTGAAATAAGTTAGATACATGCAGTGGTGGGACTTGAACTCACAACCTTCCGGTCAGTAGTCTAATATCTTGGCCACTGAGTTACCACTTCCCTGTCACCTGGTTATTAATGAAACTCAACTGTAGCACACCCTCTACTTCAGTTAAATATCCGACACTGATACTTTCCCAAGTCTCTCTATCAGTGTGTCTATGATGATTAATCAAAAACTGTTATCTCCTATCTTCATTAGTAATTTATCCATCTGTTTCTTGTTTAATAATTTAGTTTTGAATAGCTTTTGCTAATCACCTGACCATATGTCTGCTTCACAAAACAAAAAACTTGCATTGTTAATGTTACAGATCTATTGCTCTAATAGCCTAGAACAATTGACTTGGTTGATTTAAACCTGTTTTTATTGAATACAAGCCTACTGGACTTAAAAGTACAAGGACAGATGCACACTTCATCCCATACACATGAAACACATACACACACACACACACACACACATGAACAGAGCAATGGATCACACAGACTCTGCAGGCAACAGAATGGCAGCCAGAGATCAAATGACTCCAGCAGTGTTAAAAAAGGACACCTCCACATACACCCTTGAAACTAGATCAATCACAAACACCGACTTATAAGACTATAACATACTGCACTGAGAATAAACTAAGCCACGTTTGAAAACTGACATTAACACAACACACCTTACAAATCTGTTCAGTTCTTATGTGAAATTGCAGTTTTACACACACACACACATACACACACACACATACACACACCTGTGGGCTTAAATACCACCATATGACCTCAAAAAGAATTTATTATGTATTAATCTTGGGTTATTAGATTAGGATATATTTATAGATGGTGGTACTATGGTTTTAAAATAGTGGTTTTAAAAATTTACAATTTTGTGCAGGTGGACTAAGAAATTAAGTCATAAAGAATTTTTGTAAACTTATTATATAAAATTATTTTGTTGGGATGGTTTACATACACTTAGACAGTATTTGGTGTAATTAACTTTTAATTGCTTAAATTGAATCAACGCTTGTCCACAAACTTTCTGTGGGATTCAGGTTAGTGCTTTATGATAGCCAGTCCAGGACTTTTACTTTGTCATTTTGGTACAATTTTGAAGTATGCTTAGGATCACTGTCCTGCTGGAAGACCCAGTTGCAAACCAAGTTGTAACTTTCTGATTGATGTCTTGAAGTCTTTTCCAAGTATTTCTATGTAATCTTTTTAGAGCTAGGTCTTCGTCCTGGGGATTACCTGCAATCTTCAGTCTGGCTTTTTTTATTGAAAGTAAGGGTTTCTTCCCTGCTTAACAGCCTTTCAGGTCATGGTGATGTAGATATCATTTATTGGTGGTTGTACATACTTTGGTACCTGTTGCCTCCAACTCTTTCACCAGTTGTTGTCCTGAGTTTCAAGTGAACCTTTTGGTGAAAATGTGTTCGTTCCTGGAAGTTGATTTCTGCCATATGATGACTGGCACTGTTGTGGAATGCTTGGCACCAGATTGTTTGTATAGATAATTATGGTACCTTCAGTAAAATTGACACACTGGAGTTCTGATATAAATCTTTTTATAACTGACCGTTTTAAAATTACTTCAAAGTAGATGCCCTAACTCACTTGGCAAAGGAATATAAAGCAACTAAAAGGTGTGGAAAACTAACAAAATCTTTAGCCTAGGTGCATGTAAACGTTTGGTCTTAACTGTATGTGTGTATATTAATAAAGAAAAGTAATTGTTTCTTAGCTAACATCTGCTTTGCTATTCTGACAGTCTTCATTTTATTTGTAAATCATTCAAAGTTGTTCCATTAAAACAGGTAGATGTATGTAAATGTCTGGCCTTATCTGTATGTCATTTTTGACAATTAACACCAGCTAAAAGCCACCACAAACCTCACCAGGTTACTGAAGTTAAATAAAAGCTAGATTATTTATCTAGTCATGTTATGTTAGGAAGAAATCTCAATTTTGAATTCACAATGTGAGACCTCTGCTGATGTTCTCTACCTGGAAGCGAAGGATAATGGTCCAAATGAGACCGAGTGTAAGGCGATGGTTGCCATCAACAATATCATGAGATCCAACGTTCTCCAGATGAACTCTCTGTTCTTTAAGGAACTGCAGGGCTTTGTCCACATTCTCCAGACAGTGTATTCGCATTCTGCCTCTTGTCGGTCGGGGCTTAGGATAGAAAAGAAAAGGAAAGATAGTTAGAAAGATAAAGACATCAATGTACAGCATTGGGCAGACGTCTTAGCCACATGCAAAGAAATGACATTTAATATTTCTACATAAAAACTACTGTAACTGCAGCAAGACCAATAAACTGGCATGTAAACCCTAGCAGCTTTTTTTTTTTGATTAGTTATGTAATATGTGCTTGAAAGTAATAAAGTAGTGATTTTTAAGTAAGTAAGTGAAGTATTTTTGTTTAAACAGTACAATATATGTACATAACTGGCCTAATTAAGCATCAGGCTTGTAGTGACTCAATTTACTGATAAATCTAAATAGTGAGTTAAAGTAAAAGTAAGTAATGTTCTGATTTATTTTATCCAAAACACTCAGAAAAGGAAATGGAAATAATAATTAGTGGCTTGTTGGTTGAATCCAAAATAACATTTTAATTTTAAAATGACCTAAACATCTCAGCAATCACCTAAACCTCTCAGCATTATTAATCTCTAAAAATCAATGCAATGTTAAACAGGTCATGTTGACCGTGTATATTAGAAGAGGGTTAAAATGTAAAACAGTAGAAATGTTCTGCATTTAGGAGAATTAAGTGTCTTAATAAACTGACCAGTAATTCTCCTGAAAGCACTTCCAGCAGCCTGGTGAGCATGTACCCATCTCTCAGATCATTATAGAGGTCAGAGATGCGGCAGGAGACGCGAGCCAGGTGAGAGTTCACCCACTTAGTGAAAGTTTTCTTCTGCACTGCATCCCTTTCATCTAGAAAAGAACCAGACAGTGCAACATGATTGGATAACATAAACGTTAAAACATCCGTAAAACCATTTTAATACCATGTGTACATACTGCATGTAAAATCCTGATGTAAGACCTGCTGGCCTATTATTCCAAGAACATTTACACTACATTTACAGCATTTGGTAGATGCCCTTATCCAGAGTGTCTTACATTTTTATCTCATTTTATACAACTGAGCTACTGAGGGTTAAGGGTTTTGCTCAGGGGCCCAGCAGTGGTGGCTTGGTGGACCTGGTGTTTAAACTGATTAAACCTTCTGAGCAGTGGTCCAACGCCTTAACTACTAAGATACCACATCCAAAAAAGACATGTAACTAGAACAATAGAACCCCAAGTTGTATCCTTTGCCCTTGATCCTTTTTTCATTTAAAAAAATAAATGAATCAAAATAAATAAATAAAGTCCCCAAGGCAATCATGTACAATTATGACACGCTAATTTAAATGTAAATGTATTTGATCTTGTACTGGGGAAAAAGTACATAGCTGGTTTCTCTTGCTAATTAACACCAGCTAAAAGCCACCACGGCCCTCACCAGGTTACTGAAGATGAATAAAAAGCTAGGTTATTTATCTAGTCCTGTTATGTTTGCTAAGTACATCTAGATAAAGAAAATAATCTGTGAGCACTGTTAATAAAGAAAAGTAAATGTCTCTTAGCTAACATTTGCTTTGCTATTCTAATGCACAGTCATATTTTTATTCGTAAATCATTTAAAGTTGTTCTATTAGATAGCATAAGCTACTAAGTGAGCTATTTATGTTAGCTGCTACAAAAGCTAACAAAAACAGCCTAGTTGTGAAAGAATGTGTTCAAGGTGTAAGTGAATGAATGCTATAAGCACCGCATTGTAGAAGGTAATGATAATAGAGTTGATAAAGCTGCATTTAATTAAAACATAACATTTTTCTTCCCACCTGCTAGTGCTTTAATACGTGAACATTCAAACAGTTTAGCACTAGTGGTTTCACTTTCCCAGAATCCTGTGCTGCTGGGCCGGTTGTTGTTGTTTAGTTGTCGCTGGGCTTCTGCATTGTCCAGATCTGTAGCAGCATTAGCCATTGTGCCTGTTTCCCCAAAAAACCCTGTAGAGAATACACAGAATGATTCAAAAACAGAAAATTATTATATAAGAAAATATTTTAACTGATGTTATTTACTTAGATTTATTGAAGGGAAAAATTTTATGCTACAACATTTAATGACGTTTTAGACAACTGGATGCTTCCAACTTCCAACTCTTACTTTCATTCTGTCCAAAATGTCACTCTCTTAATTTTGGGCCAAAGTGCATTCTTTAGAAACTAAACATACTACATAAGTCCGCAAGACAGATGACAGGACAAGACAGTGCAGACAAACAAGACATAACGCCGACTCTTGTGCAAAAAAAACAGTGTTAACAGTGGGTGCAAAGATGGATAGAAACAGGTTAGGACAGTGAATATATCAGCAGAAGTAACAGAAGTAATTAAGTTAAAACAGAAACATTTAATTAAAGTGACCAAGTAAACAGTTAAAGATTTAATGCTAGCTAACATTAAGTGTAGAACCAATTATTGGATCACTGAAACATCATATCTCAAGACCCAATAGGTAGCAATTTACACCTTTGCTAATGAAATTTAAAGGCACAATTTTAAATTTCTCAAAACAAAAGCAGAATGAATATTGGTTTTATGTGGAAGAAATCTTGGGCAATATACACAGACCAGGCATAACATTATGATAATATTGTTAACCTAATATTGTGTTGGTCACCCTTTTGCTGCCAAAACAGCCCTGGCCCATCATGTTCTCTGTATTCTGACACCTTTCTATCAGAACCAGCATTAACTTCATCAGTAATCTGAGCAACAGTAGCTCATCTGTTGGATCAGATAAAATGGGCCAGCCTTCTCTCCCCACATGTATCAATAAGCCTTAGCCGCCTATGAAACCTGTCAACGGTTCACCACTGTTCCTTCCTTGGACCAGTTTTGATAGATACTGACCACTGCAGACTGGGAACACCCCACAAGAGCTGCAGTTTTGGAGATGCTCTGATCCAGTCGTCTAGCCATCACAATTTGGCCCTTCATCAAACTTGCTCAAATCCTTACGCTTGTCCATTTTTCCAGCTTCTAACACATCAACTTTGAGGACAAAATGTTCACTTGCTGCCTAATATATCCCACCCACTAACAGGTGCCATGATGAGGAGATAATCAGTGTTATTCACTTCACCTCTCAGTGTTCATAATGTTATAGCTGATCGGTGAATGTATAACTAAATAATATATTCATATATACTGTAGAACATTGGAAATATTATAGGGATGGAGTAAAGGGATTGGGACTTCTAAAGATGGTTTGATATTACAGTAAAATTAACCAAAAAAAATTTATAAAATAAAAATATTACAGTTATGCTATGACTGGGTAACAATTACACATTTCGTTGCCTTGTACTCATGTGCAATGACAATAAAGTTGAATCTAATCTGATCTAATCTAATCTAATTTACTCCATTCTCTTCTGAAAAGTATGTGTGAGAACAATGCCTAAATGGATTTATTTCTTAGTATTCACTACTATTTACTTTTCTCTTAAAATGAGGTCAGAACTATCTTTTATCCAATTTGCTCTGTATCGTGACTATAAATGTCAGATGTTATTATTTTAATTAGTATTTTTTATGTTATATATTGATAACAAATCATGTTTAATGTTTAATCAAGTTTAATCATGTCTAATGAATTTTGATTTTCATAGTAATCTAAATAAGCAGTGTATATATATATATATATATATACACTGTGTGTGTGTGTTCATTGTTATGAGAGATTAGAGCACATTCCCCTCCCCCAAGTCTGAAATACCCCAACTCCCATCCCCCAGTAATCATCACACACACACATTTTGCTTTGTCCCTCTTCAGACCCTTTCAGAATCTGACCTACAACATCATATTATAGGCTACATTTGGAAATATATCAGTTCCATTATGTTAAAGAAAAAAAACTCCACTATAAATAAATACCACTACTACTACTACTAATAATAATAATGTTACCATTAAATAATAATACATTATAATAGTGTTGCCATTAAAATGTATTCAGATAAAAAGCTTCAGCTTAAACTTTGCATGTTAGGTATATGATTGTGGTTTTGTGAACCCATATAACTGCCAGGAAGCAATGTTTAAACTCCCGAATTCCACTTTTGGCATGTGGGAATGCATGCTGAAATACATAACCAACATTCTGTTTCACTGTCCTAACCACCAGGGCTGGTATGTAACACCTGAATAATATCTGCCAACAATTTCATAGGTAACAAAAAGTGTGTAGAGATGATAGAGATGACTACTGCATCCACACAACTAGGCGGGTGATGCTAAATTGAGGCTCATTAGATGATGTTATTCCTAGAGATGTATGTTACAGTCAGGGTTGGGCATCCACTCTGTCTACAGACTAAGGTAATGATGTCCACCTCCCAGTGGGCTAACATTTGTAAGTATAGGATGCCTTCTCACCATCAACAGCAAATATACAGTTTGACTAAAGCCACATTCACACCTGCCATGTCCTGTGCCATGTCCTGTGTGATTGGATCACAAGTGGACAGCTGAGGCATACAGTTCTTCACATCTGGTATTATGAATGTGTTTCCAGTGGCCACTGGAGAAAGGCTGTCATGGACATTTATGATATCACTCCTCTGTCGCATTAGAAATGTCCCACGAAACATATCTCATGGACCTGTATGGACAATTTCAATCATTTTAATTGTGTGGTCAGGTAAAAAATTAAAGTAAATAAATAAATAAATAAATAAATACATGAGTGCTGATATGATAAATGAAGCTTTGAAAAGTAGCTGTTATCAGATCTGTTGTTATAGCATCTTCTTTGTCCATTAGCCAAGCAGCAGCGAGCTGTACAGTTCAGCATGATTTCCAAACAGTCCCACAACGATTATATATTTCTGGCAATGAGACAGTCAATTAGTTGCCCCCCCCTACACTGCTGTTTGTGGTGAATCGAGAAGCATTCACATAGCTGCCATATGTGTCCTAGACCACCTTCAAATGTGGTTTGAATGAACAGATCACAGTACATCTGATCACCCAAGAGGCATGTTAATGCTAGGTGTGAATAGGAACAAGTGGCTCCCATCTAGTCTGAATGAGAGCACAGGACTCTGCCGATGTACCCTCCATGAAAGCAAGGTCAATATTCTGATTCACAAGGTAATATTATCTTGGGCAGAAACCTTGATTCATCCTCAAGGTCATTCTAGGCAAAGTAAGTATACAAGGTAAGCTTATGCCCAGAGCATACCACTCCCAATTCCCCTTAGCTGAAGTGATTGTCAGCTGGAAGCCAATTGCAAAGATACCCAATTTACTCATAAGCAGAAGGGTTCAACAATCAAGGGCACATGGCTGATGGTACCACTTTGTCCCACTTTAGGTTCTTGCATTTATAACAAGAAGTTCTTGCATTTATGACTGTTTCCTAGATTTACAGATTGTAGTCCACAGTTGGCAATTCAGTCCTAAAGGTCAGACATACAACATAAAACAGCCAATTTATCTTTAGTCTCCTAGTTGCCATGGTTTTCCAGGTAGTGCCAGGCTGGCATTATATGGCAATCACTGTCATCTTTTTACTGGGCTTAAATTATTTGATGTGTGCAAAGAAAACAGCAAAAAACACTGGCACTGTCCTATTTTATGTAAATCAAATATATGACAGCCACAGCACCACATTAAGTATTACAGAATGGCACCAGAACTAATAAAATACAGATTAAATTTCACCATGGAGGAAAAAAATAAGCTCCCCTAGCTTTCCTCACTCCCATTTGCTGTATTCACATCACTTTGTGGTGCTAATGCTCACTCTGCCTCCTGTCACTACAGACTGAAAGTTTTTATTGAAAAGGAAGTGCTGCTCCTGATGTCAATGAGTATCTTATATATTGAAGGTGATCAAGCTCCAGAGATTATTAGTTGCCAACAGGGTAAGAAAATGCTGCTTGAAAAAGCACCCACGTTACTAGTACACATCCAAAAAGCAGGACTTGTAATGCTTATCCATTAAATGAAAAAAAAAAAAGCATCAACCATTGTTTTCCATGGCACTAGAAGCATTAAATTAAGTATTCCACAGGATATACTTATCCTGTGGAATCGGATCGGTCCTGTGGCTGAATGGGCCAAATGTTGTTTAATAAATTCTTGAGCCTCATCTCAGTACAGTTGATGAGGGCCAGTCAAATGCTTACTCTGCCCAAAGGTAGCATAAAGCAAGTGGGAACCCTGTAGCCTTTGAACGATGGGATAGAGGTGTGTCATCCTAAAGGCATAATGGTTTTTGCTGGCTTTGTGATTCTGCAGCCTCCTACCTAGAGCTTCTTTGGAAGCAGGTCCAAAGAGTGACCCCTAAACACAAAGCTTTGTCTGCTAGGCTGTTTTCCACATCAGGCAGGGTGGACTGTGCAAACCATACCTGATGATGTATATAAACCAAGCTGGCACCAGGATGTGGGATGATGTGAGTTATATTGCACCATTCAAGCCTGCAACAGCCACACCCATCTTCAGGGAGGCCTTGATTTGTGCCTATCATAGGTGCATCCAAGCTGGCAAAGGCAGAACTACAACCCTCCTCATCAGACAATGCAGACAGGCAAAGTTGAAAATGGAGGCTCACTGTTTAGTAAGAATCCTCCACATGCAGCTCGTCTAATATAAGGATGAGAAGGATGACTGATGACTCAACAATAGAGAGGGGTTCTGTTGAGAAATGAAAGCCTCAGAATTACACAGTCTCAGCTCCTGGATCATTGATTTCTGTGGAGCCATGCATTCTGCTAAATTCATTCATCCATCTAGAGACTGCATTAAGCTGGACTGCTACCTTGTGTCATTCAGCCCATGGGAACCTCCAAAAAATAATATTAAAATGGCCAGTAGTATAGTACTTCTTAATATTTTTGTACTATCTATAATTCAGACAAGGCCCATGGCATAGCTACCTCCCACTATTAACATGCACTACTGTATAGCACTCACATCTCACAGAGCTGACACACTGGTGAGAAATGAATACATTCTGCTGTGTCTGATGCAAAAGACACATGTTGTGTTTAGTTTAGTGTGATTTAGTCATTAACTACAGACTGACTGGTGTTCCCCACAGCAGTGACTAGTGAATGTATCAGTTCAATGGACTAGTCTATGCAACAGCAGATATATATATATATATATTTATTTATTTATCAAAATAATTTGTATAGCATTTGTTTATAGCTTTTCAAAGACTCACAAATATGCTGACGAGGCCCATTCAGATTAAGTTAAACAGCACTAACCTAGAGTGCAACTCAGACTACTTTCTGAGCTTCTTGCTTTTCTTGTCAGTCATTGGTGGACTTGAGCATTTATGACCAGCAAGCTGTTTACACTGAATGGGCCAGATTCAGCTCAGAGCGTGGATCCAAGTCTGTTATCAAAGCACATGGTGAAGCAATGTCCAAGTCACACAGCTTTTTTGAGATGGTCAATACTAAGGAAATGAACACATAGCTTGTATCCACCATTGTTTTCACTAGACACTGACAAAATGAATACAAATCCTGTAGCATGACTACCCACATGGACTATCAGACAGTATCACACAAGGGTAAACCCACTTGGGTAAAGCTAAAGGGAACCACAGAGATGACTACTATTGAACAAATAATGCTTGTAATCTAAGAAGAAAATCACACTCACCTAAACAGAAAAAAGAGAAGACTCTTTTTAACTTCGGAGGAAGGAATACCTATAAATCTAATTACAGTGAAAATCACCGTAGCAGATAGCACCATACCAATTCATGATACCTCACAGATGAGAGGAAGAACAAGATTGATTGGCTGATGTACGACAAAAGCTTTTATGCTTTGTTCCATAATCTTGGCAAGCATGTACATGTTGTATTGGATGTTACAAATTCTCTATTACAACTTAAGCTGAGAAAGGCCGCTTTCTGAAACTGATTTTTGTTTTACTAATTGTCAGTTTACTTACACATTATTTTCTATAATACAGCTATACATTTTATTACAAAATGCCATTATTATAACAATATTTATTGGTCATAGCCTGCAACAAATTTGATAGACCTGGTGTGAAGCTGGCACAGGGAAAATTGTTGGCTGCCCTGACCATGCAATATTATGTTTGATTATGATTTGATGGTGGCAATAGTGATAGGCAGAACAGTGCAAACTATGTGTTATGATGTGTAGAATTACCATCA
Organism: Hemibagrus wyckioides; assembly: GCF_019097595.1. Classification (NCBI taxonomy): domain Eukaryota; kingdom Metazoa; phylum Chordata; class Actinopteri; order Siluriformes; family Bagridae; genus Hemibagrus; species Hemibagrus wyckioides. The sequence goes on from NC_080713.1 coordinate 11,376,806, forward strand.
GTGTGTATATATGGGATTCAGAGCAAACAAGCCCAAACAAGCTCCTAAACCTAAACCAAGATTTCAAGATTTTTGAATAGTTCACCTTACCTAAATCACAGCAGGTAAAACCCTTACACCATGTTGTAATGAAAGGTCTTAAAAAAATAAATGTAGCAATATAATATATTTTAGGCTGAGCTACTTAGCACTCCAGGTTCTAGACACAGGAAAATAAAACAGTGATGACACCCTCCCCAAAACTGAAGTATTCAGCTGAAGGACAAACCACGAGAGTCTTGAAATCATTATTTATCAGTGTCTTTAATACTCATCCAAATATGTTAAAATATCATATAATGCAGCAAATCCAATAGAGAAGCAAACTACAGCGCTGTGTGTTTTTATCCAATTTCTTTAGCCAAATTCAGCTCCTGGATGGACAAATCCCTACAGACACTCATGTGTTCACTCTTCTGACACACAAAATTTAGCAAAAAATGCCATGAATCAGGATTCTTATTTGAGGTAAAAATGTGCGGTTATGCTCCACAACTGGAACTTACTCCACTGGGTTAACAGCTACATGGGTGGTTTCATGAAAGTTGCCATTTCCCTTTATAGACAGGGAAATTTTAAATAAATAAATAACAGCAATACCTTAAAATAGTACTGACAAACAACAGTTCAAACGTCAAGCTCACTGCTTGAACGTCAAGAGGATATTAAATAGATTATAAGGTAATACAATAAACAGTAATAATTTAATTATCTAATTTGTGATGGCAAAAATATTAATGAGTGAAATTCATCTTTATGATATATGAGATTTTAACCTGGTGTGTTATGCTAATAGCTTCAGGCCCTCACACTTATGGAACCAACACACTGTTTTTCAGACACACACACACACACACACACAAATAGCTGAGAGGAGCCAGACTAATCAAAACTCAGTATTAAAATGGATGATGACAACATCTTTCTCACCCCACTACACTACTGACAGTTTTCACACTTACACACTTTAAAAGAACCACAGCGAATGTGTAGAAGCCACATATGTCATGTATAATGCATGGGGAATTTTTTTAACAATTTTCCTGTGTGTGTATATCATACCAAAAAATATGTCATATTCATGTAACAATTTCTTAGCCACCACAGGCTAAAGGATATTCATCATTTACTGTCTCTTAGCATGTGGCAATCATATATAAAATATACAAAAAATATTTTTAAATAAATATATTTATCATCTTATATTGTTATTATTATTTTGTTGTGTGCATTGTATTGTTTTAGCCTAGCTAATCAGTATTTCCATAGGAAAGCATGTCATATTAAATCTATGAATTTATGAAATATTGAGGAAACACAAAGACTGTCACTTCCTCAGGTCAGACAGCTGAGGACGCATTTCTCTCTCTCTCTCTCTCTCTCTCTCTCTCTCTCTCTCTCGCATTTCTCTCTCTCTCTCTCTCTCTAAATATATATATATATATATATATATATATATATATATATATATATATCTATATCTATATCTATATATATTTATATCTCTAAAACTCTTTCCCAATTTTAAAGGAACCCTTGTGATTATTTTTAGGTTGTATTTTAACATTGTAGTCAGTATACCTAAGAAGTAAAAAAAACTTCCAGGCATGCAATTAAATTCATACACACTGTATGCAGAAATCAATAAACGTTCAATTAATCTGCAAGAAAAACATGCAAAACAACAATAGTGACAAAAAATAATTACCTATATGTTTTCCCTATCATGATCTAGTAATGTATTGTATTTTTTTTCTTTCTTAAGGTATTTCATTACCTTTGTCTCAGTTACTTCCATTTTGTTGATCAGACTGCCATCATCAAATCCTCCAGATACTCATACAGGAAGTGAAATGCCAGAAATGTCTCAAGATGTAATTTCTCTCCTCTTCCCTGTTTTCAATTTGTATTATCTGTCTTCATAATGCCTAGTAAGCATAATGGTTGTATCTAGTGTTTACTGCATTCTTTTTCCATTTTACTGTGTTGTCATATATCTTAACTCTTCTGTGACATACCTCGTCTTTTACTATAAAGTGTGCTTTTTGTTTATTGGTGTGTTACTGGTTGAGTTTGTCCAAAAACAGAATGCTGTTAAATATAGTTAATGTAATTTACCAAGACATGTTAATTGTCTGAAGTTTGCCATCCTTAGTTGTGCACTAAAGCTACATTCCGGCAAGTAACAGAATATTACGACCATCAATTTTGCATATCTATCATCACTCGCTCGCTTCAAAATGCTGCGTTAAGCTGTTCGTTCAATCTCACAGTCTTGCTTATGTGGTTTCTTGCACTCTATGACACACTGCTGTCTATAAAATTGGACCAAAGTACGGCAGCTAACAAGCTGTAATTGTGGCCATCTTGAGCCTCAAATCACTCTTTAGCATGTACAGCTTATTACTATTGCATATGAGGGTGATGAAATAATTGTATGATTTGATTGTCATATTCTTTAAATATATGCACTTGTTTTGCAGTTGTATGACTTGTATGATCTATTAGGACTCCTTAAAGGTTAACTACATTAGCCTTGCAGTTAAGTGCAAAAACAAATGCACTAAGCAAATTTTGGCTCATTGATTTAATTTGGAAATTACTTTTATGTGATATGGCATGCTGTTTTGAATCAGAAATTATTATTATTATTATTATTATTATTATTATTATTATTATATAGTATCTTGTGTACAATAGCCTGCAGTAATGTGTGTAATATCAACCTGCAGTAACTTAAAGAATTATAAATCCACTTCTAAACTGATGCTAAGTAGATTGCTGTTCCAGTATGCCATATTTGCAGGTGTCCCCTTCTGCACTTGAAATGTGCTTTAATCGATATGGAAACACTGCAGTTTTTTTGAGTACAGTGTGTGTGTGTGAGTGTGTCTTGCCCAGCATACATGTCGACCTAGTTTTTTTTACTCTGCATTAAAATGACACAAGTGATTTTCCCTTCAAGTCTCCCTCCCTTGACCTTTCTCGAGATTTTTTCTTCCTCTTCTTCTTCTTCTTCTTATTATTATTATTATCATCATTATTATTAAACATCATCTGAGGTTGCCAATTTCAGTAATGCTACACTTCACAATGATAAGTTTTACTGCAATAGACACACCCAACGCTGTTCAGGTTTGAATAGTAAACACATAACTATAAAGTGTGTTAGCATTTAGCACACAGCTCTGTTTTTGTGGCTATATATTGGGTTTACACAAGCACATGAATGAATATGAATGACTACTCAGTCACACCAGATTGGTGAATTCTAATGTGTGTGTATCAAACATAGGCCAAAATGGAGCCTCATATGTGATGTTCTAATGCATTTGAGATTTATATCAGAACATATAGCTATCATATGGGTAATCTGGACAGTAGACCTGTATTTCAAAGAGAGAACCATGAGAACCAAAAAGATGCAGCTTGACTGTCATTTTGTCCCTTTTCATACAGCCAGCACCAGCATCCTTCAAGCCTTTAGGATGTGTCAAAGCTATTTAAAAAAAAAAACCAGCAACCTTATTGAAACATACTATATTGAGCCTATGAATGAACAGATTTATAATCTGACCTTTTAGTATTTAAATCAGCTTCACACAAATGCTCAGTATGACATACTGAAAGATGCCGTGGATTCCTGCAACACTGATCAACATTAGCATCCTGGGGGAGACATGGACAGCAGAAGCGGGCCCAGGCATGACTGCAGCAGCCTCAATGTAACAACGACCTATAGATGGATGAGCAGGCATACATACACACACACACACACACACACACCAGCAGCCAAGCACACAGATCTTGCAGCTTGCAAGGGTCCTACCTGCAGCCCCAGCCCTGAGGACGCCTGTCTTGAGCTTTAAGAAAACCTGATGCGGTCAGTGATGCTGGAACGGAGCCGCTGCGCTCCGCATCGTTGCAGTGCAAGAAAGAAAAAAGCCCACCGGCGAGAGTAGGATGGAGCGACCGTGCGCGTGAAGAGCGGGGTGAAGAGGTGCGGTAACATAAAACGTGCGTGTATGAGTATGTGCGCGCGCTTGCGTGTGTGTGTGTGTATATGTGTGTGTGCGCGCGCGGTCAAACTGCACAGTCGGATAGAAGCCGGTGTAGTCGGATATCCAGTTATCCCGCACTGTAGTGTTGTATCGAATAGTAGCTACCGACTCCCCGCTTCACAATCCCGCCTCCCCACTGCGCGCTTTACCGGCGCGCGCGTGCACGCACACGCGCGACATCACTCCCGGTCTTCAATGCTGCATGAGCTCGGGTCACATCCCATTCTTTTAAACAATGCATAGTTTTGTCTAGAGGACTTAATGGTTCTTGCGCTGGTCTATTAATTGATCCATGTAGAACGCTGCAATAGAGGGCTTCTCCAACTGCTGAGGAAACCTGGAGAAGACCTGGAGAGAGAGAGAGAGAGAGAGAGAGAGAGAGAGAGAGAGAGAGAGAGAGAGAGAGAGAGAGAGAGAGAGAGACTGGTGCAGTTTGATAGACAATTCAGTATTTGGGAATAAACAGCTATTTATTTCAAGTTTAGTTCGCATTTAGTGTTTTATCTTGTGCAACTTTATATTTTAAGCTACCTTGGTTTCTGAGTTTCACAAATAAAAATGAAGGCCTTCTTCTATTTTACAAATTTCTCTGTTCATTCGATGGTAAATCAACAGTAATTTGATCTCAGTGTAAATTAGCTATACAAAATGCCCCGTAAAATGTTTCTATCGTAAAAGACAGCTCCTGTCTTAACTATACACATACCTTCGTTATAGAATAATTATTATACAATATTGACCTTTAACATAGCTGGACATGGGCAGGTTATAAAAATGTAAATTAAATTAGGAATATATGAAAGCATTGAAATATCTCAGTAAATATGTGTTTTTTGAGCATATATCTTAAATACAGTAGGTTTGACGTATTCACTGGGAACAGTTATTATCTATTCACTTCAATAAAGATCCAAATTTACACTGGCCCTTATGAATTTTTGTCGCCTTCATTTTTGAACCTTTCCTCTCACCGTAGGTTACGTCACAGGAGTACCGGAAGTGAGTTCTTTATTCATTTATTTCGTCTGCGTTTTAATTGTTTACGGTGTTGGATTACGGAATTGGATTTATTTTCGTGTTATGACTTGCGTTATGGTGCGTTGCAGTGGGGTTTTCTCAACAGTTTCAGCTACTTTTACTTTAACAACGTGCTCGAAACTACACGTCCCAGTATTTTAGCCTGCGTTGGAGTGACGTATGTTTGGCCCCGCCCTCTTGATGGGGGGCGACTTCCACACAGGGGTGCCCACGTTAATGTCGACACGCTGTACAGTACAGTAGAATTATAATAATTTATATTTCAACGCTTAAGAACAGTTAATTACTTTGAATAAAGTTTGGTGTTTTAGTATGATACGGGATTGAGGTTTAATATTATTTTATTCTCAGGCTTATCTTTCCAGCTGAAATGACTGCAGTTACGACTTTCCCCCAGTAGAGGGAGTCTTTTTTCTGTTTTGTTTTTGCTTTTGTAGCAGAGGTGGACAAAGTACAGATACTACTGGTCAAACATTACTCCATTAAAAATCAAAGTTGTAAAGACAGATTTTTACTTAAGTAATAAGTAAAAAAATACAGAAGTACTTGTTTTTAAAAGTACTTAAGTATCAAAGTAAATGTCAACGCATTGTTTTATTATTGTTGCATTGTTGTATGCAATATTTACAGTACCTTTTGTAGCAGCCTAGTGAATATACTGACCAGTTTGTAGTATCTGTGGAATTAAGAGCTTTTAGATTGTTACAAAAGCTGTAGAAATTAAACAAATGAATTGACAAAAAAAGACAGGTATAATCATTTATTTAACACTCCTACCACCCCCAGCAAAGAAGTACACATCTATGTGTATCCATTCGTGCACATTTGGATCAAGTGGTCTGTAAATGCAGACTGATCAGAAAAAAAATCCAACCTGCTTTAGAACCCAGCTACATAACTGCCCAACAGCAACACTGCTTTAACAAAGAGCAAAACAGAAAGATTTATTTGCCGTTAAAACAAAAATTTCAAACATTAGTTGTGACAATGATACTATGTCTCACAGATCACTAGTAGAGAGAAATCGTACTATGGTCAAATAGTCAAACTTTTAAAGGTCCTTGTTCATCTCAAGTAGAAGCTGGTCTCTCAAAGTTATGTGAATTAATTGCTCCCCTTCTTGGGCTGAAGATCAATCCAGCTGCACTAAAAAGCCTCTCACAGGCTGCTGAGTTCAGCTTAAGTGACAGGTTGGAAAAGGCTGGATAAGATGTCAGCATAGTTATACCTTCAGCTGTACATGTTAGGTATGCATCCAGTTGTTTGGATGTCTCCTGTGTGCACACATGCATGATATTAGAGAAGAAATCCTCTTCATCGGAAGTGTATGAGGAGTAAGTTACCATACATATTTCATGGCACAGGCAATATCCATTTCAAGCTTTTACCAGAAATGAAAAGTATACATACCTCAATATGCTTCCGCAGGTTGGATGGAGAGTTTTTGTAGCCTGCGAATGTGGTTTGTTTTCGGTAAACAAAGCAAACATTTAAAACGAAAAGAATCTTTACTCTTTTCTAAAAACTGGAACATACTGTCAAAGTATGGCCATGGATACACACACTGCGCCGATTATCTGTCTTCATCCATTTTGCCACCAATTGATCAGAGTTCAAAAAATAACGGAAAACCACTGAACTAAACGACACGTGACGCTACAAGAGTAAAAGAAATCGTCCTCTGATTAACGTAACTACTTTCTACTCAATGACCTTGACAACAATGTAGTGGAGCAAAAAGTACAATATTTATCTTTCAAATGTAGTGAAGTTTTTTAACAAGTTTCCAGAAAAAACAATACTTAAGTAAAGTACAGATACTCAAAAAGTGTACTTAAGTAAATGTACTTCGTTACTGTCCATCTCTGTTTAGTAGTAACTGTAAAAGGGAGTTGATTTGGTCCACTACACCATTTGTAAATACATGTTATAATTTTTTCCCATTTGTTAGTATGGATTTGCAGAGATACGCACCACCAGCTTTGGGTTAATGTTCACATCAACCATCAGAATGGCGGAAAATGTGACCTTGGTTGTTTCGACCCTGGCTCAGTATAGGCCCGTTAATACCAATCAATCATCTCTTCAATGCCACAGCCTACACCAATCAGGCATAACATTATGACCACCTGCCTAATATTGTGTTGGTCCCCCTTTTGCTGCCAAAACAGCCCTGATCCGTCATGCACTGTGTATTCTGACACCTTTCTATCAGAACCAGCATTAACTTCTTCAGCAATATGAGCAACAGTAGCTCGTCTGTTGGATCGGATCACACCGGCCAGCCTTCACTCCCCACGTGCATCAGTGAGCCTTGGTCTCCCATGACCCTGTTCCTTCCTTGGACAACTTTTGTTAGATACTGACCACTGCAGACCTGGAACAACCCACAAGAGCTGCAGTATTGGAGATGCTCTGATCCAGTCGTCTAGCCATCACAATTTGGCCCTTGTCAAACTCGCTCAAATCCTTATGCTTGCTGAAAAATGGGCAAGCGTAAGGTTTGAATGTTTACAGGACAAAATGTTCACTTGTTGCCTAATATATTCCACCCACTTTCAGGTGCCATGATGAGGAGATAATCAGTTATTCACTTCACCTGTCACTGCTCATAATGTTATGCCTGATCAGTGTATTTGTGTATTGTGGTTGACCATGTGTATCCTACATGGTCGCAATTTACCCCTTTTCTATTGGCTATTTTCAGCATGATAATGCACCATGTCACGAAGCAAAAGTCGTCTCAAATCGGTATCCTGTGTGTTCTTCAGTGGGCTTCCCAATCACTGGATCTAAATTCAGTAGAAAACTTACAAATATTTATTTAAAATTGTGGTGAGATTGTAGTGGCCCAAGTCATACAATGAGCCATACAAGGGAAATTAGGGATTTGGGGTAATGTTATAATATTCTTTTATCCTTTTTTTCCTGTTTAAATAGGACAAAAATAATTATTTTGTTCCAGAATTGGTACAGACAACAAAAACCAAACCATGTGTATAATGCGCAGTGATAAATAGTATAATCAAACACTCCATGTGGATTAATAAAAAGCTCGAGTGAGAGCTTTCTGCAGTCTCAATATTATATCAGCAATCACTAATCCCCCCCTAAAAAAACAAAACAAACAAACAAAAAAAAAAACACACACACACACACACACACACTCAAGGGAAAAGAGAAGAGGAAAAAAAGCTGTAAAGGAGCATAAAATTTTTTCCCATACTGACTCAAAAAATGCAAAATTCTAATAGCTTTGGAATTTTTTGAAAACAATGAGATGCTCTTAGTGTCTCATTATTTCATTTTTGAAAACAAGAAAGAGGGGTATACTATTATTAAATTTACATTTATGAATGAAAAACAGCAATTATAAAGATTAAATTTATTATAAAATATTTATCCTCCTCCTCTTTCCTGCAGTTATATCAGCAATCACGTAACAGTAGAAATAAACTCCCGCCTCCCGCGATGACGTCACCCGCCCCCCGCCCCCTTGTGTACAGCTGTTCTCATGTGACCAAGGTGAAACGAGTTGGACTGGAGAGCTGTATTAGCGATAAACGAGGCGCTTCTGTAAAGACCATAACAGCTCTGTCCTGTTGGATTGAAGTGGGAAACAACCTGCAGTAACAGTAAAATGTCTGATTTAATAAAAAACGTGGCGATCTTTGGCTCGACGGGAATGACGGGCTTGGCGACGTTACCTATTGCAGCGGCTGCAGGTGAGAGCCATTTTATGTAATATTAACAACAACACCTTAAAAACAGCTGCAGCACTCTAAATCCATGAGGGAGGCACAGGTATGATGTTCTTTGTAAAGATTTTATCATAGGTCATAGATGACTTGAGAGTAAGACCGTGTTGACCGTGTTGACGGTAAAATTAAATGATTTAGCCGATACTTAAGTCTGCTCATTTATCCCTTTAAACGGGTTAATTAAAATGCAACCACACTGAAATAGTGCAGTTTTTGCATTAAACTAGACTTGGATAATATTCTCTGTTGGAAATGCACGAGGAGAAATTTAGCTATTTATTGTTGCTTCTTCTGTATATATATTCTGTTACACAGATTCTTCTGTATATATTTTCTGTTACAACCCAAACACCCCCCCCACACACACACACTAAAATACAGACGTTATATTATGGCCATGTCTTATATACCCACTCACATCTGATTACATACAAATAAATGCTGGTAGGACCGTCCCCAAGCACGATAAGTGCATTTTGTGCATCTTGAATTTAAAGTTTGGTCATTTACATTCCCAAAGTCACATATATGACTTATGAATAGTACAACCAACAGAATAGTGTTTTACAGTGTATGCAGCAAAATCTGCAGATACACATCAACAAATGCAGTGTTTTTTTTGTTTTTTTAAACTTTCCAGTGAACACTGCAAATTTTCTATAGTAAATTTAGTAATGGGGATTTTGGATTGAGATGCTGAGCATTCAGAATCATTTCCTCATTTCTTTCTCACTGTCATCGTTTAGTCTGATCGTGACACAGCTTTCATGCAGAAGTTCTTGAGACACGTTTTTGTTGAGTCATGGTGCACAGCAGGCCACAGTGATAAGACAGACCAACCAGATTATTATTTTTTTATCCGTCCACTCCAGAGAGGGTGGGCCACATCTACCACAATATCTACTGGTGGGCATCAGTATTATTCTTATTTATTTATTTATTTATTTAGAGATATTTTAAATGTTTTGTCTAAAGAGCAATTTAAATATAATCCAATGAATGTATTTCATTCATTCTCCTTTGGTAAGCTATAAGGACTTTAACCTGGTCAACAATGTGGTAAATCTGACCTCTGTTTGTAATGCACCTCAATGCAGCTGCAGCGAAACTATATATATAAGACTATATAAGTTTCACTGTGTACAAGTACATTAACAATTATATAGAACTATTTCCTAGAAATAACATAAAACAAAAAGAAATTACATTATTGTACTTCCACTTATTGCCCAGCTCTAATAAACACATAATAATATATATTCATGAAAGACTTTATTTAAGACCCATCAGCCGCTGCATTTTCTAAACCCTTCATGGTGTTCAAAATGTTGGGGATGTGGTAGCTTAGTGGTGAAGATGTTGGATTACTGATCGGAAGGTTGTAAGTCTGAATCCCAGTAAAGCTGCTGTTGGTCACTCTTGATAAGGGCATCTGCCATAAATGTAATGTAAAATACCCCATTTTTACTCAGATTGATGCTAAAGTGACACACTTGGGTTTATGTAGCAGCTATTTAATATCTGTCTGAATATTTTTGTCCTAGGCTATAACGTGACCGTGTTGGTGAGGGATCCGTCCAGGCTGCCTGCTGACCATAAAGCCTCTCGAATTGTGGTGGGAGACGTCCTGAACAAAGAGGATGTGAAGAAGACTTTGGAGGGCCAGGACGCTGTCATCATCATCCTGGGCACAAGGAATGACCTTAGTGAGTTAGTGTAGCAAAACACATTTTTAGTGAATTAAATGAAAATAGTTTTATTCTCAAGTGGGCAGTTGTGCATGTCTACTATTTGCAAAAAGCATTAGAACAGACAGAATAAAACATAATAGTATTATTGCAATAGTATTAAATAATTTATTAATCATCGCTCACCATGTGTTCTTTTGGCTCATTTTGAATGAGCATGGACTTTGTGTCTTTAAGTTTATACATTACCAAAGTTATACCCGTCTGTTTCTGTACATGTTTCTAAGTTAGGAGCCCAACTCTCAAGATTCATATTAGTTAGCAATGTGGCATTAAAGAAATGGCATTTATAAACATTTCAAATTCCTGTTCCTATCAAAGTGGCCGGTAGCTGTCAATGCCTTCTTTCTAGTTCCTCATTTCTAGTTGAAAATTTCCATATATTAACTCAGACATTCCCACTTTCCAGTTATGGACTCAAAGACACAACTTCTGTGGCCTGTAGTCTGCCCATGATTCTGTTCACCATGACTGACACAATCACTGTACACTGTAAATAATTATACTATGCTATAATTCTAGTAAGATGTGATATTTTAAACAGTAGACAGTTATTTGTATATGAACATTTTTAATCTGTAGGTCCTACTACTGTGATGTCTGAGGGCACACGCAACATCCTGGAAGCCATGAAATCCCGTGGCATCTGTAAAGTGATCGCCTGCATGTCCGGTATGACTCTTTATGTGTTTGAAAATCATTATTTAATATCAATTGTTGAATAATTATACCTTCTTTCTCCAAAGTGTTTTTGCTGTGGGACCGAGCAAAGGTTCCTTCTCGCATGATTCCTGTCACTGAAGACCATGACCGCATGTACATGTTGCTGAAGGAGTCTGGACTGGATTATGTAGCGGTGATGCCGCCACACATCGCAGGTAATGGACACTACCAAAGTCCATGACATTATATAACACTTGTCGAATTAAACCTGACGGTCTTGGCAATCATTACACTGACAGGTGACAACTTCAAGGGAAAAAATGTCTGTAGTAGAGATCACTGTATCTCTATTGGAGAGATGGAAATATTTACACAATTTATGGTCTGTAATGGTGTTTTGTTCATGGACGAATCGTTTTTCCCACCTGTGTTAAACAGGTTATATCTTTGGCAGCTTTTTCCTGCTTTTACTGAACACTGCAGTAGAGTGCAGGCTGTGAAGGAGCATGTTATTGGTTGCACCTAATGAAAGAAAATGGCCCTTATTGACCGAGACTTGGTGTTGAGTCTTTACGAGAGTAGTACTGATTCTGTTCAAACTGGTACATCTGGTTCAGTATGAACTGTAGGATCTAGTTTATAAATGATATGATTGAACTTGTCAGTCATGAATGAAACGAACAAACAAGACATGTCATTCATTCATTACGAATGTGAGATTTACTTGATGAATTAGAGAAGGGGGATGGGAGCCATGCTGTGAAAATAATGGAGCATTTTGGAGAAGTTTTTTGTCAGTGAATGAAGCATAATCCCATTTTAAAAGTAGTGTGGGCTGTGAAGGAGCATATCGTTTTATATATATATAAATATATATGTAACATCATATATATATATATATATAACAAAGACTTATCTTTAACCAAAATAATAATAAATTAAAATGAAATAATTAAAAACAAAAAAAGCTCTCTGGCGCCACCTACAGGAGTAATGGTGTAACTTATGGTAAGGATTACTAAACGATTACTAAACGATTCAGAATCAGATTCAGTAAACGGATCGTTCTGGTGAATGGAATCAAAAGATTCGAGTCACTGGGATGAATCGAAATTACCAGCACTAGGTTAGATCAGGCGTCCCCAAGCTACGAGACATATTTTGAAAATTTTATATTAAAATATATGTGTTACTTATATATCTGATATAATGTCTGTATTTGTTAATAAGGGTTGGCTTTCAAACTAAACTTTCCCTTAGTTATTAACAAAGCCTAATTATTTGTTAAATTCACCTACCACCAAAATGGTATATTAAACATAACGTACCATCACGGACGAACAGGAGATTTCAATAGGACTGAATATGAAAAAATGTCATTATGATAGTAATAATGCTTTTAACAGGCTATATATCTCTTGAAAAGTAATGCTCACTTGTCTGTACGGTGCATAGCAAAATAATAATAAACTATTCTAGCATTAGGAGGCATAATAAATACATTTAAAATCTAATAATAAAATCTCCACAATAATACTACTAGTCACTCCGGTCCATGAAATTTTCTAGTACAGACCGACCTGAGAAAGGAGAAATGATGTGACCTCTCACAGAAAAATGTTTAACAAAAATGTTTGACAGCCCTAACATTTGAGTTATATCATTTTTAACCATGTTTTATACACACACAGCTGCTCATGAACTTCTCCTTCTCCAGATAACCATCCCCTGACTGAAAAGTACATGGTGTCTATGGACATGCAGCGAGGAAGAGTCATCTCCAAACATGATCTGGGTCACTTCTTCGTCAAGTGTCTGTCCACCTCAGAGTGGGACAGGAAGACAGTGGGCTTGTGGGGAGAATACAGTTAAACTCTCCACTATACAACACGACCACATTTTATCATTTTCTTTAAAACTGATAACATTTATACACAGAAGATTTAACATGCCTTGTTAACACAATAGAGCTTTATAACATAATCAAAATCATTAAGATTACACAGATGATAATAATGCAATATATTAACCTCATTGTGATTACAACCTATTTTACAGTGTCAGTTTGTTCAGCTTTTTAGATGTACAATATTATCTTTTATTTTGAAAAAATTAAAATTCAATTTTGAAATAAAAAAAAACTTTTGTGAAATATGAATCTAATAAACATTTTTCATGTCTATTTGTTTTTGGAAACTTCTGGCGTTTAAATCGGCCAAACAAATATTACATAAAGACTACATTACCCAGAACCACCTGCGAGAGGCTCCTCGCAAAAGCGGTGTCACTACTCGATCCGTACCGGAAACACGATTTGTGCGTCTACTTCTTGTCTTTAGTATGACGAAACGATTCGCGGCAGTTAATTTATACTATTATTTAATATTATATTTAATAATTCTGTCGTTATAATACCAATAATAATGTTCTAATGTGATGTTGGCAGCAATTCCGCGCATGCGCGGAACGAAACCTGAGTTTCCGCGCATGCGCAGTACAAATCGTGTTTCCGGTGCGGGTCGAGTAGTGACAAGCGGGAAAGACAAAAATTCCAGTGAACACTTCATTTTTTTTTTGGTTCCACCTGTATTCTGACAAACCCCGCCTCCTGCTATTTGATTGGCTGTACCATCGAGGAACTCCTGCTGATTATAACGTGACAACCAATCGTAACATGAGAGGCGGAACTTTACTAGCCTATCGTAACGAAGCGCGGCGGGATTTGTCGGAATGCGAGTGCAGAAAACAACAAACTCGTAAAGTTTCTCACAGTCGCTCTCTTAAACAAAAGTGGAATTTGAGATTTGTCTGATTAAATCATCGTGGTAGAACACGCGCGATACTGAGGTAAGTGAATTTAAATAACGATTTCTTTTCAAACTAAGCTTACTTACCGAAGCTAACTTAAGCAACGTTACGGTAACAGTTAGCTAATTCTAAGTTAACGCTATGACCTTTTTATTCCAAAGCGCCTTTGTAACGTTGAAGTGTTTCCTGTGCTTCTGCAGCTAATAAGAACAGATTATTTTTAAACGCGTATGATTTTACAGGATTTTTGGACATGATTCGCTAGGTTAGTGAGTGGCCGTATCCCAATTCCCTTCTTTCCCTACCTAGGTGCCCTACAAAGGGTACAGTCTGTGCATTACACACTTTGTGTCCCTGTGCGTCTCAAATGCTGTTTATTTTTGCTCACAAAGGCCAAGTTCCAGGCGATCTCACTTGCATGTGAAATGTATTTTTAAGGATACCATAACGATATTTTTACAAAGTGATCTCAACATATTTCCCAGCTCTAGTTCGTATACAAGTTATTAATATTTTGTATTCGTTCATGAAGGGGCATGAAACTTGTGAACTATTACAATGTAGATATGATCAATGTAGATAAGTGGCACTATTTTTATGTGTACTAATCAAGAACCTAATCTGTGAAATCTAAGCACACAGAATATATATAGCCAAAAGTTTGTGGACACCTGGCCTACAGTAAGTGCATTCATTACCATTCCAAATGTAGTCGCACCTTTGCTCTTACATTAACCTTCACTCTTCTGGAAAAGCTTTCCAATATATTTTGGAGAATAGCTGTGGGTATTTTTTTCCCCATTCAGCCCCAGGAGGAGGGTGAGGAGGCCTGGGGTGCAGACAATGTTCCAGTTCATCCCAGAAGTGTTCAGTGTGGTTGAGGTCAGATTTCTGTGCAGGTCACTCAAATTTGACAAACCATGTGTTTATAGAGCTTGCTTTGTGTACAGGGGCATTGTCATGTTGGACGATGTTTAGGCCTCTTAGTTACAGTGAAGGGGAAACTGTGATTCTGCAGCATACAAACTTATCCTTTACAATTGCATTTCAAACTTTGTGAGGTGTGATGGTCAGGTGTCCACAAACCATTAGCCATATAGTGTTTATCTAGCCATATAACACTGATGCCAGTGGTTAAGGCTCTGGGTTGTTGATCAGAAGATGGGGGTTCAAGCCCCGGCACCTCCAAGCTGCCACTGCTGGGCAATTGAGCAAGGCCCTTAACCCCCTCTGCTCCAGGGGCGTTGTATCATAGCTGCCCCTGTGCTATGACCCCAACTTCCTGAGCTGGGATACGTGAAAAAAAGAAATCCATTGTATGTGTGGCGATAATAATAAAAAGACTGTTTCTTCTAATAGTCAACTTTAAGAAACCATGAATATATTTTCCTCAAAATAATGAAGTGTTTTATAAACATGCCCAGGTTTTCAGCATTATATAAATGAGGAGGCAGTTTAACACACTTGGCTGCCAAAACAACTGTAGGCTATGAATAAAGAGAGGCATAAATATGACCATAGTTTTTATAGACATATTCATTAACTTTATCTTCTATGTAGCCTGTTGTATGTTGTTTTATACAAATGAAATGAATAAATAGGATTTGCTTTACGACAGTCAGCATGTAGGAGTCTGTCAATGAAATTGGAACTGAATCTTTAATATTTCTTTAAAATGCCAGACTTTGAACTATAGTTGTGATACATGTGAAAGTCCAAAACAGCCATGTTCCAGCAGAAAGCTGGGTCTAATTGTGAGGGATAGGCCATCATGACCAGGGTCCAGCATAATCTGTAGCAGTGATTCTCTGACACAAAGTATGTGTATGTACTTCACAGCAGTGATACAGATACACATGGCTGAGTGAGGGAAAATCTGTGATCTTGTTCATTGTACATAACAGGTAGGATATTATACACCATTAGTCTTTACACTGTGATTGAATCCATTATGAATCACAATTTATTAATCTGAAGTTAACCACTGTTAACCATCATCCCTTACCATCCAGCTGGCTTGTTTTTCTCCATGGGAATACAAATGCAGAGGGATACTTTTGCCTTCACAGCTCTCCCCAGGCACAAACACTCCACATAAATATCTTCCTCCAATAACCAAATACACTATATTAGTATATTAATGATGAGACTTATATATTTCTTGAATTCTGCCTGCTCCACATCTGTTTGTTTGTGACGATTTTGTCTGTCTGTTTGTTTATTCTCACATCGTCAGTTCTCTCATTGTTCAGTCGTGTGATTAAGGGACCAAAATTTACTCAGAGTTAATGGGAAGCGAATTATTCTGTAGTCCCTTCTAACTGTATTGAAGGCTGCTGCAAGTAAGAGGATTAGATTAAATAATCATTTTTAATCATCCTTAGCAGCAGTTATTGGCACATACTGTTGGAAATATCCATGAAATATACTTGTATTATTTTGTAATTGATTATAAACAATGTGGTTTGTAAAGCTACTGAAGTTCCATCAGAAACTGGAAGAACACCCAGCATTAGAGTTGTGCCTACTGTGTTGTGATAGACTCGTGTGTTGGTCTTTATTTATTTAAAAAAAAAATCAATATGCAAATGAATCAGGATATGCAGCACAAATTTCAGTCTGGATTGGTTTCATGTTCAACAGGGAACCAAAGACATTTCCAAAATAATATAAAATAAAGTAAACCCAGTCCATATGAAGTGTCCTGTAATTTGCAGTGTTGATCATTGAAAAATTCCAGCACCAAATAATGTTATGTCCCCAACCACACCATAATCTACATTTTTAAACAAGTGTTTTTCTTTTGGTTCCTTAAGAGAGAAAGCTTCTGTCCAACTGTATATTTGTAGAATAAAATGTGCAGATAAATTTTTTTACATGAATTATAAAATCACAATTCTTCTGTGCTTTGTCTTTACAGAGTGTACAATGGTGGCACGAGGGCTAAAGCGTAAACTCCACGATCACGCCAGAGACCCGGGATGGGAGAATCAGCTGCAGTCTGTGCTGAACATTTCCATAGACAAGTACCAGCGCGATCAGGCCCTCGTGGAGCCGAGCTTACGACGCTCTGTCCTCATTACTAACACACTCCGTCAGGCCAAAACACACATGGAGGCCGTTTCTGAAATTGAGAACCCTTTGAAAAAAATTCAAACACATCATTCAGCAACATGCTTTCGGCAGGAACTTGGCACACCTCCTGGGTTTGAAGATACGGATGATGATTTCATGGAGGATCTGTCTCTGTCCACCACCATTACCACCATCTTAAAGAATCTGGACACAACTCTTGACGGCAGCTCAGGTTCATCCGCACCTCAGCGATCACCGTTGGCCTCAGTGGAAAATCTTACGGGGGACAGGACCTGCAAGAGGAGTCTGAACAAAAGTTTATCTGATCACCTGCAGGACAGTGTGCTAGATGATTTGTTATTGGACTTTGATACTTCTGTATGTGACAGGGAGATGACTGATCATAACTTTGACATTTCTGCCAACGAGTTTCTGAAATATTTACCCTGTGTGCCCTGCTTAGGGACTGAAATGGGGTTTTTACACTCCATGTAGTGCACTGCAGGTGCAGTAAAGATTCAGGATTCAACTGACTGTATATTTATACCACACAGGTTTGAAATAGTGGCTCTATGAGTACACGATTTGTAAAATCATAATTTACAAATTAGAAAAAAATAATACCTTCCACATCATATGTAGGTAAGGAGCGAATTGCCATTCAGCTCTCTTCTTCCTAAATTTCTACCACATTAGGTATGAATACTTAAAACGTCCTGTTTCGTGCATTGTGCTCAATAGGAAGGCAATGCTACCTATAGTAGTCTAATACACAATATTTTACACTTGATGTAAATAATGCCCTCATTGTTTATTACATGTGGAAAGAGACATGGCTCATTCACTGTATTTAGTGTGCCATTTGTCAAATAGGAAACTATTTGCAATTCACATGTGCAATTTATATAAAAGTATACTACATAGGGTGAGTAATAGCTAGTACAAGCTTTGATGCACCCCCAATTTATATTTGTGTCAAACAGAGAGCCACATCTTTGTGTGCGCTACATAGGGAATGAAGTAAGACAACTACGTTCAATATATAGTATATTTAATGTTTAAAATGTAATTAATTTAAACAAATAAATTGTTCTTTGTATAGTTGAGGGTTCTACGGAGAACCTTTTCCCAGAAGAGACCTCCAAACGAACAGCCAAAGAACCATTTATGTTTCTATATTTTAATTATCTTTCAGTTTTTATTTTTCCCTGGAATGTACAGGGAGCCAGTGTTTCCACCTATATGTATTTAACTTCCAGTTCTTCGTCTCTGAGATGATGATCCTATGATTAAATACTAGCCTCTATCTATTTTTAGGACTTTAGAAATACAATAATATAAGCATTATCTAATATAAAAAGTAGTACTGATCATGGAAATAAATTGCATTATAAAGACTGAAATTGGAGCTTGCTCTTTGCATGTCTGCATGGGTTTGCTCATTCATCCAGGTAGGTTGGCCATGTTCAGTTGTCGCTAGGTGTGGATGAGTGTGTGCATGGTGCCTTGTACTGCCCTGGCATCTAATCTATGGTTTACCCATAACTATACAACCTCATGCCTAGTGTACTGAGGATCATTCATGAACCTGACAAAATGGTTAATGAAAACTGTGTGAGGTTGACATTTGGGGGAAAAAAAAAATCCTGTTCCACTCCCAGGGTTGTACACTAGCTGTATTGTGTATATAGTAGCTCCATGTTCAACATGGCTAGCTGGACAGGTTCGTACAGGTCTTTACTTTATATACAAGTAAACTCATAAAGAAGAATAGTACCTTGTACACTTGATCTAGTGTACTGTATCATGACTGAGTTGGGTGCCTTGTAATGTCACAGGGGGGCGTGCTGGAGCAGCATCTAGCTTAAACCCCGAGCTTGTGTTACTGTATGTGCAGTTTTGCATGTTTGCCTGTGAGGGTTTCCTGCAGGTTCGGTATTTTCCTCCTACCTCTCAAAAACATGGATCAGGATCAGAGTAAAGATTGACGAATGAACGCAATGCCACAATCATGTTAAAGGTGCCTCTCACTAATAACAGCCCAGTTCCTAGTGAATGAACATTAAACATGTCTAATGAAAGCCATACAATGCTGATTAGACGATTACAACTTTCAGAGCTGTTGAAAAATATAATGCTTGTAAATACCCTGTGTGACTTTTTACTCATTCTGATTTTAAAGTCAAATGAAACGTACCTAGTATTTCAAACCCAGACATGTTTTATGTTAGAAGTTTGCTTCTATAGTTTTGCAATGAAGTTGTGAGATTAATGAAGCTAATGGAACAATATAGTCTCTTGTTTAGCATTGTGCAAACCGCGTGCCTGAAATGTGTTTATTTGTTAAGTATTTTTCTTAGTATTTATAATAACTTGGCTTCGTCATCTAGCATTATTGTATTGAATTTCTGAAATTATTTGGTTAGTGTTTCTACAAATCCATATGGACAAGAATCAGAACTGTTACAAGATAATTGTTGGGTTAATGCATTGATTGTTAATTACTGTAAGGGAAAATTCACCCTGAATGACTTGCATATTTATAATCTGAAAGTGATCTTCAGTGGTGCAAAATATGTATTTTATGATTAAATTCTGAGTTTCATTTTTCTGGTTTTGTTATTGTTTCAACAAGTGATGTGTTTTCTCTTTGGTTACCCAGAACGTTCTGCTTATATAAGTACAATTGTTGCCTCTTCCTGAACAGATAAGGTTTGACTAATCTGATTCAGGAACAAGTGAGGTAAATTGGAGTCTTTCAAAGTTTCCTTACCATTACACCTTTTTTTTTTTTTTGCATGTTAGTCCTTTTCAAGTGTTTTCAGTCAGTCAAGTCTCCCTTTGCTCTCTTGCTGCTCAAAGCAAATCTCCCCTATTCCACCAGTACCACATTCCCATTCTCACATTTCTTAGATAAAATGAATTGTATTGGTAGTAAAAGTAGTACAAGCAGGCATTTATTGTCTCTCTGCAAATAACATTTTATTACCGCTACATTTGTTCCGCTTTATTTCTCACAGCTTTTCTCCCATTGCATCTCCCTGCTCTGCCTCCCCTGCACTAATCTCCACAGGCTCATGATACAAGCCACTATGCTCGATATCCATCTGTATACTGGATGGAAAGAGGTGCTTTGAAGAAACCCATCCCCAGTGCATACCTGTAGCTGCACTTATATTACACAATATTTTACCAAGTCATAAATCAAATGTCAGACAAATCACTTAAATACAAAAGGGACACTTTTATAATCATCACTGATTACAATGAAAGTTTTACTCTGTGCATAATCAATGTATGAGTACTTAATTGTATTTTTAATTTATCATTACTGCAAATCTAAAAGTCTGTTTACAGCAATAGGGCTCATCATTGGCGTATGAGGGTTTGGGGTAATGAAATGTTAATGCAAAAGCATATAATGTGGGTTGTGCAACAATACACATTCATTAAAGATGCACACTTTGTCCAGATCTTATATTTTACACCAGGGGCCCCCAAACCTTTTTTTCTGTGAGGGGCTGGTTGTTCTGTACCAGAAAATTACATGGACCGGAGCATTATTGTGGAGATTTTATTATGATTTTAAATGTATTTATTATGCCTCCTAATGCTAGAATAGTTTATTTTATTATTCGCCGTACAGACAAATGATCATTGCTTTCCAAGAGATAAATAGTCTATTAAAAGAGCATTATTACTATCATAATGAGATTTTTTCATATTCAGTGCTATTGAAATTACCTGTTTTGTTCGTTATGTTGAATGGACCATCCTGTTGTTAGGTGAATTTAACAAATAATTAGGCTATGTTAATAACTAGGGGAAATTTTAGTTGGAAAGCTAAAACCTTTGTGAACAAATACAGACATTATATCAGATATGATATAAGTAAAACATATATTTACAATTAACCTTTCAAAATATGTCTCTGGCATTGTTCAGAGGGCCGGTCCAAATGTGGGGGCGGGCCGCAGTTCAGGGACGCTAGCATATATATATATATATATATATATATATATATATATATATATATATATATATAAAATGCCACCAGCACTGCTAGTGTTCTACAGTACTTTGGCATGCTATATAACATGGATAGGAACATGTTACAGCCCACAACTTCAAACTAATGGTCTAAGGAACTGCCATACTGCATGTAGTTTGTCCACTATGACATCAGATCCGCAAATAATGTTCAAGCCAGTAAAGAAAGACATGACCACATAAATGCCAGTCATTGTGTATTTATTACATTTTTAACAGTTCTTTAATTTGCTGCTATATTTAAAACCTAATGAACATTTCAAGACAATTTACTGTGATGTCAAACCACAGGAGTATTTACATGAGACATGGTTTATGAATTAGGCTCACAGAGCTCTGCCTATATACTGAACAGAAATATCACGAACTACACAAAGAAAAGTCTCAAAGTCCCGTCCTGATTGAGCCAGATTTCTTTTCTTATGTTCTGACATGACTGAAAGATTCAGACAACCAATTAAACCGTATCGTGTTCATTTTCATCCTTTCTTCCCCTCTTGCTGTTTAGCCCTTTTTGTTCCATCACATAGTTACATTAACAACAATTATAGATAGATTAGTCCTAAATTAGTCAGAGGTTTCATATTTCACACAAGTCACTATTAAAACATTGAATATCATATTTGAGGTGCTTGCTAATAATAATAAATAATAGCATATGCAATGGCAATAGCAATATTAATGGATCGTGTAGAGAGTTTCTATACTGCACCTATGTGACCATCTGAATAGGAAAAAAACAAAATATTTTTATCAGAAAGGTTTGTTAGCAAGTAATAAGAAGCAAACATAAATCAGCCATATATAAATAACATGAATATCAAGTTTCACAGATTGTCAGTGCAGGAGTCTGAATGTAAAACAACCAGCATAAGGCACAAGTGGTCCAAATAAGATATGCAAAAATAAAAGTATTTCTAATTTTTATTATTTTTAACTGTTGCATAGATTACAAAGAGGTCCTGCAAAAACAGCAGGCCTCAGAACAAAGATGCTTCTTTAAATGTGATAAGTGGCAAGAAAAATAAAGACAAACATGTAAGCACAACTCCATACAAACTGACTGATATTGCACTGTGTTCAATTTCCACATCTAATACCTTTACATAGTATGTTTATCCAAAATGCTCCCAAGGACTAAATGGTAAAACAATGACAGATTTCTCTGATTAATAAGGGACAAGTGGTCCAAACTGCCAACATATACTAAAAGCTGACACTGACATTTACTCTGGCTTCAAAAAAACATTAGTATTTACCCAAAATGTACCCTTGCAATGTGGTCCAAATGAAAAAGATAGCAGAAAAACAAACTTATGAATAAGTAATAGCTTGTTTTGGTTACTAGGGTGAAAAAAACACACAAATTGGTCCAACATAAAAATATAGTCAAGAAACCCCTAAACATATGAAACAGCCCTTTGTAGTTCCCCTACACCTTTATCAGTTCTGCTCTGAATGCAGAACAACAAACCATGAGGAAACGGTGCATCAACACACGTTAATATTGCACTGGTTTGCAAAACTAAAGACCCACACACAATCTCTACACTTCAGTCATCCTCCACTGCTCAGTGGTCAGAGTGTCAGTCTGAAAATGTCTATCTGCTAATGGAGTTGTAGGAGACACGAGCGCTGGGGTCCAGTGGCTTTGTGTCCGTCTCACACACGTTAGGTTCTTCAGAGGTGCTTTCAATCTCTTCTTCACCATCGTCGTCACAGCTGGGCAAATGGAAAAATGCCGTCCATCCCTGAACATCAGCCAGTTTATGAAAAGAACGGAGAACAAAGTACATCGCCATCAAGCCTAAAAAGAGGTAGACTGAAAAAAAGGATAAAAAAAAAGATAAACAAGAATTCAAAGAATCACTTGCAGCTTCTAAATAAGCATATTATATACTCACCTTAAACTTAGAACTTTGAAAACTAAAAGTTTAAAACAGAGTTCACAAATACACTATATTGCCAAAAGTATTCGCTCACCCATCCAAATAATCAGAATCAGGTGTTCCAATCACTTCCATGGCCACAGGTGTATAAAATCAAGCACCTAGGCATGCAGACTGTTTTTACAAACATTTGTGAAAGAATGGGTCGCTCTCAGGAGCTCAGTGAATTCCAGCGTGGAACTGTGATAGGATGCCACCTGTGCAACAAATCCAGTCGTGAAATTTCCTCGCTCCTAAATATTCCACAGTCAACTGTCAGCTGTATTATAAGAACGTGGAAGTGTTTGGGAACGACAGCAACTCAGCCACCAAGTGGTAGGCCACGTAAACTGACGGAGCGGGGTCAGCGGATGCTGAGGCACATAGTGCGAAGAGGTCGCCAACTTTCTGCAGAGTCAATCGCTACAGACCTCCAAACTTCATGTGGCCTTCAGATTAGCTCAAGAACAGTGCGCAGAGAGCTTCATGGAATGGGTTTCCATGGCCGAGCAGCTGCATCCAAGCCATACGTCACCAAGTGCAATGCAAAGCGTCGGATGCAGTGGTGTAAAGCACGCCGCCACTGGACTCTAGAGCACAAATCGCGCTTCTCCATCTGGCAATCTGATGGACGAGTCTGGGTTTGGCGGTTGCCAGGAGAACGGTACTTGTCTGACTGCATTGTGCCAAGTGTAAAGTTTGGTGGAGGGGGGATTATGGTGTGGGGTTGTTTTTCAGGAGCTGGGCTTGGCCCCTTAGTTCCAGTGAAAGGAACTCTGAATGCTTCAGCATACCAAGACATTTTGGACAATTCCATTCTCCCAACTTTGTGGGAACAGTTTGGAGCTGGCCCCTTCCTCTTCCAACATGACTGTGCACCAGTGCACAAAGCAAGGTCCATAAAGACATGGATGACAGAGTCTGGTGTGGAGGACCTTGACTGGCCTGCACAGAGTCCTGACCTCAACCCGATAGAACACCTTTGGGATGAATTAGAGCGGAGACTGAGAGCCAGGCCTTCTCGTCCAACATCAGTGTGTGACCTCACAAATGCGCTTCTGGAAGAATGGTCAAAAATTCCCATAAACACACTCCTAAACCTTGTGGACAGCCTTTCCAGAAGAGTTGAAGCTGTTATAGCTGCAAAGGGTGGACCGACATCATATTGAACCCTATGGATTAGGAATGGGATGTCACTTAAGTTCATATGCGAGTCAAGGCAGGTGAGCGAATACTTTTGGCAATATAGTGTACATATACACACTTCTGCCATAGGCCACTAGATGGAGGCTGGAGGAATAAAACTGACTCTCCGCAGAGAATTTTTAGCTATAATGATTCAAGAAAAGCCAAAAGTTTGCACAGGAAATAATTTTTGTAGACTCCACATTTTTCTAACAGATAAGAGTGTGTACATACACTGATCAGGCATAAGATTATGACCACCTGCCTAATATTGTGTTGGTCCCCCTTTTGCTGCCAAAACAGCCCTGACCCATCATGCACTGTGTATTCTGACACCTTTCTATCAGAACCAGCATTACCTTCTTCAGCAGTGTGAGCAACAGTAGCTTGTCTATTGGATCGGATCACATGGTCCAGCCTTCACTCCCCACGTACTTCAATGAGCCTTGGCCGCCCATGACCCTGTCACCGGTTCACCACTCTTCCTTCCTTGGACCACTTTTGATAGATACTGACCACTGGAGTCTGGGAACACCCCACAAGAGCTGCAGTTTTGGAGATGGTCTGATCCAGTCGTCTAGCCATCACAATTTAGCCATTGTCAAACTCGCTCAAATCCTTACACTTGCCCATTTCTCCTGCTTCTAACACAAAATGTTCACTTGCTGCCTAATATATCCCACCCACTCAGTGCTCATAATGTTATGCCTGATCGGTGTATACATACACACACATTTATATTTTTAGATATTAGATGAGTCCTGCTGTCATGAACACCAAGGAACTGCCTGTACCTCTTCATAGAATTATTATTGCACCTATTCATCAAAAAATATATATGGCAACAATAACTAATAGAAGCCTACTGGGTCACAAATCTTGCTGGAGAAGCAGAGGACAGGGAAGTCAGTGGCATGGTTGCCAGGTTCACAGATTTTTTATTTTTATTTATTAATTTTTTTTCAAATTAAAAATATATCATGGCCCCTAAGATCATATAAGATTGTTTTATGGAAAATAATGCTAATTAATATATTTCCACAAACAAAGGCAAACTAAGTACATATAGTGTATCTTTGACTGATGTACAGAACTGTTTCTATTTCAAGATGTATATCCAAACAAACTGCACTGTCTATATGCTGGATTAAAAAAAATGAAACCATTTCATTTTATAAATTAAGACAGATATAAGCATAAGTATTAAAGATCACTTTAGTAATATATATATTTATCAGATTTAATGACATTTTATGGTCTTTAGTGTGCAGCTACATATAAACACGCACACAAACAAACAAAAACACTATACGCGTGTTATGGTAGTGCCAGACAGTGCTGACCTAGATTTCCCACTAGCCCCAGTATGTCACATGTCCTAGTCACTCATACCTGTTCTGTATTACTTCTAATAAGTTCCCCTATACAACTTCTGATTTCTGTCTTTTGCTTTGTCAAGTTTGCTCTAAATCCATAGTTTATGGTTCTTGTTTTTTTAAGTCGTTTCTTTCGCACTTATAGAATAAAAATAAAAATCTGCAGTTCCATCAGTCTCTTCAACTGAATCTTGACAGCATGACCTAAACATTTTCCCACGAATACTTTAATCCTCTTTAGACACACACGTTAATACACCACTTACACCAATTCAGCATTACACGAATTTGGGAAGCAGCTAATGAGAAGAAAAAGTGGAGCTAGAGGAACTGCAGACCACCAGAATGACCTCACACACACCCGCAAACAGACACTGCATACACCCGAGAGGGTGTACTGTTAAATTAGCACCGCAGTTCAAATATGTTTAAAGGTCAAATGAGTCTATGGACTCGTTGAAGTTACATGAAATCACACAGAAAGGGGAAAACCTCAGCTTGTGACAGCAAAAGAGTACAAGAAACCCAAACTACATTTTCTTTCTTTTTTTTCCTTTCATTGCGCTGCAATACAATACACTGTTTATCCATCATCTGACCAGCTGGGCACTAAATCATATTTTGCTGTGTGTACTCAACTATAACAAAGTCCCATGTGCAACAACAAAGATCTTTAATTTAGTTAACCTTAATAGTCTCCCTGTGTGTGTATGTGTGTGTGTATGAGTGAGAGAGAGAGAGAGAAGGGGGGGGACTCAGTGTTCATCACAAGGACTCAGTGTTCCAATTCCCAAAACAACTCCTGACTATCTCTTCTCTCAGATTTTAACTGCACAACATGACCATATGTGTTTCTAAGATTGTACTGTTTATAAAACCAAAATCACGCCTCCCAACTTTGATGGGTCGAAAGTGACAGGTCATACAAAGTGACAAGTATAAATCAAATACATGTCACTTAATTATATACTATACAATATAGCCAAAAGTTTGTGGGCACCTGCCCATCATACATATTTATGGGTCTTCCCCAAACTGTTGCCACAAAGTTGGAAGTACTGTGTTCTGTAGCTTCGCAAAATTCCTTAAAAGCCACCATAAATGCTGATTGTACCCCAGGCCTCCTCACCAGACATCAGTGTATGACCTCTTACAACTAAATAAGCACATATTCCTTCAGACATGCTCCAAAATCTAGTGGAAAGCCTTCCAAGAATAATGGAGGACATTATAACAACTAAATCTGGAAAGGGAGGTTCACAAAAAACATACGGGTGTGATAGCAGGTATCCACATTTTACATTTTTCTTTAGCATTATTTGCAATCTATTCTGTTAACATATACATGAGTTACTCTAATTAACTAACCCAAAATATTCCCCTATAATATTAGACTTTATAAAATGTTACAGCTGTATTGGCCAAATAACCTTGATATGTTGTCACTGTACATTCTAGTATCACAGATATTAATTCAATGATTAATCTATATGTATACCAATTATTTACAAAAGGTAATAACATTAAGCCATAAAATGTTTAAAAAATGTAAATAAATGGCCCTGACGCCATTTGTCTCCAGGAAACTCAAGCGCATATTCAAATCTGTAACCTTCAGATGACTCTGCATTAAACAGACAAATTCGCTGTAGTAATATTGTACCACATTTTGTTAAAATTTGTCTTCATGAAGTCTTTCAGAAATGCAATTATAGCGCAGCAACTTAGAGACAGAGCGTCAT
Organism: Hemibagrus wyckioides; assembly: GCF_019097595.1. Taxonomy (NCBI): domain Eukaryota; kingdom Metazoa; phylum Chordata; class Actinopteri; order Siluriformes; family Bagridae; genus Hemibagrus; species Hemibagrus wyckioides. The sequence goes on from NC_080713.1 coordinate 11,404,280, forward strand.
TTATCACATAGATGGTGTGAATGTTGATTCGGTCCTCAGTGAGAGACAAAACAGGTCTCACACACACACACTAATTATCAGCAGTGAAGTGTGAGGCAACAAAGTAGTATGTAAGACCTGAAGCCTTTTTAGTCCTTGCTGCAAAGAAATTCAATACAAGGTAACTTTTCTGGGCCAGAAGTGAATACAATAAGAAAATTAGTTAGATTTGGGAGCTTAGTGAAGTCTAACAACAGCTGCAATAAAGATAATAAATAAAAAAAAATCCAGTATAAGCCTAAATGGGTCAAGACCCTTAAGCTTGGTCTTCTTGTTTGCTGGGCTGGGCTGGGCTGTTTGCCAGTTTTACACACTGTACAACAAATAAGCTTTATTCTCAACAAACAATTAGCTCCTTAATATTAAGCATATGTCTCATGAGTATAACTGGCTTATAAAGAAATAAAACTATCACAAATAAGTCCTGGCCGGTAATGTGTTACTGCATTAAAATAAACTAAGTGACCAGGTTAATCTGAAGATGAAATGGTTTTATGGTTTGCTAACAGGAAACAGCTGGCTCTAGGTTATTATAATGCAGCAAACCTGTGTGTTTCATTATAGACTTCATTACAGCAAATAGTTTACTTTCAAAACTTCTCTGAAATACTCCCAGTGTGACAGCTGATCATTTAAAGCTATCAACCAACACCTAAAAGGCAAATATAAAAAAGCCTTCATGAACCTGTGCAAAGATATTGTACACACACACACACAGTGCTCTGTTGTGTGCATTCGAAGTTTCTAGTTCCATTTGCTACCCCAATGAAAATGGACATGCATTACTGATTCAGTACAGTATTCACGTGCGTAAATTACGAGGCAGTTTACATCCAGCACAGGCTCCGTATAGGAAAAACCTATATAAACTAGTAAGCTAATGTAACAGCATACAATAGACTTTAATTTGATACTACAAATAAATTGAAATATTTAACCCCTAGCTAAACGGTTTTAAATGTTAGAAAATTCTACCTGGTGCTAAAGATCTGGTACGTTTGTCTGGCATATTAAAAGAAAAGCCAATCACCTCATCGCCTACACTCATTTTATTTATCGAATAACTCATAGAAATACTACTAATTAAACACTTTAATACTGTATAGAAAAACACTGGGGGAGAGATCATGGTTAAATGAGCTGGTAGAAATGACAGAACACTATTCCTTAAAATAATCTGTTGAAGTGTAAATTAAAATGCAAGTTTCGCTCAATTCCCTTGCCTGGGAATAGGCATTATAATTTACTTTTTTTTTTTTACTGCACCCAGCCACTAGAAGGTCTCAGACATTATGCCGTCTGCCCATATAAACTGTTATTGCAAAGAAAGATGAATAAAGGAGTTTTGGAGGTAAAGCTCAGAAAAATCTGATAAATATGGACATATTGTTGGATGAATATACTAACAACATACACCAGAAGCTGTCTTGTGTGGGGAAAAAAAAAGTATAAAGTTAATTAAACAAAAATGCACTGAGTGTCCAATGATTCCATACCACTGCTGCAATAACTCACTTACCCATAACAGAGATTTTGTAGAGTGGTCGGAATTTCTGATTAGGCTGCTCGCCTGGGACGAAATCTCCTAACCCGATGGTGCAAAGGGAGATGAAGCAGAAATAAAAAGCCTCCAGAAATGACCAGGAGTCCTCAATGACGCTGAAAACAATAGCTGGCAGCAAAAAGAACAACACAATGATCAGCAGGAGCAGGAGGACAAAGTGCACGGTGCTGGCAGTGTGAGGATGCCATCCAAACCGCCGACGCCAGTACGCCACTGGTCGCAGGTTCAACGGCATTATCAGGCGCTGCACACATGCCGTCAGCACCAGCATGGTGAAGGGGACACCAATTAAGGCATACGCAATGGAAAATGCTTTCCCCGCATCAGACAGTGGAGTGGTGTGCCCATAGCCTAGAAAAAAAACACACAAAAAAGATTACACAAAAAACCATAACATAAAACATAACAGACCAAAACTAGGTCATTTTAACACTCAGAAAAAACAAAGAGAACAAAAAAGAAACCAAAAATGAAGGCAAGACCCTCCGAGACAGAATGAAAAAAAAAAAAAGAGACAAAACTGTGGCTACTTGTTTACCCTCAACAAGAAATTCATATTTGTGCAGCAGCCTTTGAAACCAAATTTTGACTATATATAGTTCTGAAAACTACAGACTTCCTGAAGTGACAAACATGCCTTAACCACAAGTAACGTTTTAGCATTAAAAAAAACTATAGTGATTATCCTATTCTATAGCTACCCCTGGTTTGATGATCAGCATCATACGTCAGTCTGTCTCTTCACCAGAGATAAAAACAAAAAAGTCATTTCTGCATTTTCAACATGAGCCTCTCCACTCTCATCTGATTTTTTTGTTATTTGTGGCTGTTTTCCAGAAACCTTACTGAATCTGGTGTTTTTTCTGGGCCACCTTTCATGTTCCTGTGAAATGTTTTTCTTCCTGTTTGTTAGATGAATGCAACAAAGAAGCTGCACTGACAATTTACACTTGAGCTAAGTTTTCTCACTTCAGTTAATTCCTGAAAGTATGTAATCACGTAGGATACATTTTATACGCTTCAGGATGTTTAAAACTCTGTCTTAAAATTGTTAAGAGAAGAAACCCTTCCTTCAAATGATTGTAGAGTGATTCTTTTCTAAGGTCTGCGTACCTTTCAGAAAGTGTGGCTTAATCTTGAATAAACAGAAGAGAAGAAAGTACAGAATGAAAGTACAATTACACTGAACTCCACCTAACGTTTATTCAGTCTGACAAGGGAACTTAAATACACAAAAGAACACACGCGCGCGCACACACACAAGCATGCACACAAGAGCACGCACTCATGCACGCACAGCCACCCAAACGGAAACTGGTATTCGAGTCTCAAACACATTATGACCGTAACCATTCCAATGTGTCTTGCTTTTCTAATGCTAAATGCCTTGTGTATTCAGTAACATACACACATTTCCAATACGTGTATTCATTTGTGATTTCCTGAAACTTAAATAATAAACCAGGTCTCTTATCTGTGTGCTTTAATCTGACTGGATTAAAATAAAACAGTGTGTATCTTATAGTGTGTGGTGTGTACACAAGCGCAAATCTGATATTTGACACAGTTTGCATTAGCAATACATTACATTAGCATCAACCAGGAGGACGTGTATAGAGGAAATGAAGGCCTACACAAATCTTCCACTCAAATCTAATCAGTTAGACAAGACATGCATGGTATTTCACTTTTGCCTTTTTTTCATTTGAGATCTACTAGAACTGAAAGAAGGTACACAATATTGCCAAAAGTTTTTGGACATCTGCCTTTAACATGCACATGAACTTTAATGACATCCCATTCTTAATCTGTAGGGTTTAATATGGAGTTGCAGCCCTTTGCAGCTATAACAGCTTCAACTCTTCTGGAAAGGCTTTCCACAGGAGTGTGTTTATGGGAATTTTTGACCATTCCTATAGAAAGTGACCCTAACCCTGGGCCTGGGCTACGGGCTACGGTCTCCTGTAACCCCCCCCCCCCCCCCCATCACCCACTGCATCTTAATGCATCTCAGGAGTCCACATTAAATATGCTAATAAAATAATTATTTTTCAAATAACTTCTAAAATAATTTTTTTGAATTAGAAAGTTACACTTGCTATAGGTGGCTGATTCTAAGTTGTCTTTGATTTGTCACATATACATTACTGCACAGTGAAACTCTTTCTTTGCATTTCCCATCCTTGGGGCTTGGGGTCAGAGCACAGGGTCAGCCATGATGCAGCACCCCTGGAGCAGGGTGGGACAGGGGCCTTGCTCAAGGGCCCAGAGGTGTTAGCTTGGCAGTGCTGGGACTTGAACCACTTGAGCTACCATTCTGCCCCAGGGCATTTTCATGAATCTTCTCCTTTCTTTTCATGGGGTTCAGCATGTTAGGTCATGTAAATATGTCCAATTCCATTTTGGTTTGTTATTGTTCTCACAGTTATGAATTTGTTTTTGTAAAAGCTCACATTCTTACTGAGTGTGTGTGCGTGTGTGTGTGTGTGTGTGTGTGTGTTTACACTATTCCAAAGATACACCGTTAGGTTTTACTAATCTAGCTTAATACCAAAACACTCTGTTCTCATTACATTCATTTTTTTTGTCCCAGAAAATAAATCTTAAGCAACAAACTAACTTTATGCCTAAATCTCTATACATTTTCCCAGATCTGGGCAAGATTCCTTTAAACCCTGTTAAAGTGGTGTGTAAAAATATAAAAAGGTCTCCTTTAAGTTCTTTATACGAACACAATCACATTAAACTGTCATCAGATCCTATTTGTATATAAACTGCTGAAGTTAAACCGTAATCAGACTCACCGATGGTGGTAACCAGAGTGTTGGAGAAGAACAAAGCGGACGCCAGGTCCCAGTTAGAGTTCTCGGAGGTGTTTTGTACTAGTGACACTCCGTATTTATTAGCGTTTATGAGTTTCTCTAAGAGATCTTCCAGTGTGGATATGTTAATGCAGCTCATGTTACTGATAAGCTGCTGTTTGAGAAGATTCATCTCGGCCCGAACTTTCTCCTCCAGCGGTTTCTCCAGTGCCGAAAACACACAAGCTCCGATCAACAGATACACCACGTATACAAACACCAGAACCAGCACCACAACACAAGACCTGGATGAAGTAGACATGTTGGCAAAATGACGCTGAGATGATACACACAAAGTGTATCCAGCTTCCTTCTTCTACTTCTTCTACTTCTTCTGCTTCTTCGGCTTCTTCTTCTTCTTCTTTATACAAGTACACGGAGAGTTTTCTCTCGCCTTGATGTGAAACTCAGTAACAGGGTTGCCAGATTGGAGTGCATCCTGTTGTTGGTAAGCTTCTTTTTATTAACACGACTCGGTTGCCAACTATTTGTTTTGTTTTTGTTTGTTTTTTAGCTGAGAAGGGAAAAAACCATGAATAATTATTAGGTGGTAAAGCAACAACAACAACAAGTCTGTTTGTTTTATAAAATAAACGAATCAAAACCTCCACTCTGTTTCACTTACCTCGAATCAGTAAAGTGAACCCCAATGCCACATCAAGGCTTAAACGTTTACCACAGCAAAATAATCCTGTCTAGAAACACAAGGAAAGTGAATTTTGTGATTTCCATATCAATTTATTTTATCCAAATACGTCATGAACAGCTGCAAATTTACAAGATACATTATATTGCCAAAAGTTTATTCAGGTGTTGTTTTTCAGGGGTTTTAGTTCCAGTGAAAGGAACTCTTAATGCTTCAGCACACCAAGACAGTTTGGACAATTTCATGCTCCCAACTTTGTGGGAACAGTTTGGGGATGACCTCTTCCTGTTCCAACATGACTGCACACCAGTGCACAAAGCAACGTCCATAAAGTCCTAACCTCAATACTTTTGGGATGAATTAGAGCGGAGACTGTGAGCCAGGCCATAACTTGGATGTCTGCATTTACATGCACATGAATTTAATATGGAGTTGGCCCACCCTTTGCAGCTATAACAGCTTCAACTCTTCTGGGAAGGCATTCCTCACAGTTTAGGAGTGTGTTTTTGGAATTTTTGACCATTCCTCTAGAAGCGCATTTGTGAGGTCAGGCACTGATGTTGGATGAGAAGGCATGGCTCGTAGTCTCCACTCCGGCAGTGTGAGCCTTCATTATACCTGCACTTTTGCTGTTGTGTTGTTAAACTGTTTCTTTGAGATGGTATAAAGATGTCCAGGCCTTAAAATCATTCAAATAAAGAGGGTCTTTTCATTGACTGGCAACCCCACCTAAACCTTTCTCTAATTTGCATTGACATTTGTGAGTGTTGATGAGTTTCTTCATACCTGCACTAAGAATCTATCTATGCTGCTTTAGTTACAGTGAGCACTTTTAAATATTGTCACAGTGATCCTGATGTTTGTTATTGGCTCAAACTGCCACAATATTACATGTTCTTTCTTTCAACATGTCCTTTGTCTGTATGAACTGCTTTTTTTTTCACAAGAGGAAGTAAGTGCACAATCACATGTTGCTGTTAGGTGTAATGCACTGTCATAGTGAGTAGATATTAGAGGTTAATCAGTGCTAATCAAAATATCAGATGCAAGGGTTTTTCTCACAAGTGTGTGTGTGTATATATATATATATTATATAATAATAATAATAATAATTATATTTCTGAGAACAAGGGGAAATTTCAAAGTTAGTTAATTTACATATACAAACATGAAATGTTCATTGAAATACAATAAAATTCTCTTAAAATTACCTCTTAAAATTCCTCTAACCTTTCCTACCACATCTCATACAAACAAGAACAAGAAAGATTTAAATAGGGTTTAAACAAAATGGAGTAAAAATAAGAGAAGAAGCATCAATCAAATAAACTGTAAGTGTTTCAGTAGGAACAGTGACTAACTTTGCTAAAGTCAGTATATAGAGTTAGAAACTGGTCAAAAGATCACATTCAATATGCATTCAAACCACAATGCTCATCATTAATGTGGTAGGAAAAACCTTTAGAATTTCAATGCAAGATGAGATTTAACTGGCAGCAATAACTGTCTATCCACAACTAAATAGAAAGACATTTTATGGTAAGCTTATGGTGGATAAATGCCTTATTATGTGAATTTAATCATTTCATTGGTGAAACACAGGAAAGTCTACGGAGTATATGTATCTAATACAAAATGAACTTTACAAGCCAAAATGCATAACCCTTGCAGTGAGGGTCCACTTGTCCTCTTAGGCCTGGTTTATCCTTTATGTATTTTTGAACAAATGAGAGTGTTTTGTGTGGGTGGTTGCATAAGTGTTTGGCTTAATACTAGCACATAACACTCTCTCTCTCTCTCTCTCTCACTCGCTCTCTTTCCACAGTCGGTTTTGTGCTCAAGTTTTTTGATGAATTCAACAGACGAGAATTCATATTAAAACTATTATGAATTCAGAAATTACACTAATGCTAATATTTATAAGTTGTTAAGTTGTTCAGAAGCTCATGGTTACACAATTGCACTTGACTCTATATTGTACAGTTAATTAAAGGAAGTTATTTACAATCTATCATACAATCCAGTGGCACTAAGATGAGTATAGGTTCCCTTTTAAGTCTGGTTCATCTAAAGGTTTCTTCCACATATCATCTTATTGAATTTTTCCTTGCCACTGTTTCCTCTGGTTTACTCATTAGGGATAAATAAAAATGAAAATTTTATAACTTTTATTCTGAATTTTTATATTCCTATAAAGTTGCTTTGTGACTATGGCCATTGTTAAAAGCTCTATGCAAATAACCAAGAGGAAGGGACACATAACACATGTAAGAGCTGAACAATTTACAGAGGTAAGCAAATAGAGCACACACACACCACAATATAAATGTGGGCTTTTACAAAACACAAACACATAACTGTGTGAACAACAAAAACCCAAAAGGAAATGAACATATTTACATTACCACAAAAAGCAAGAAAATTATTTATGGAAATCAGGTCAGTGCAATAGAATCAGCCACCTATAGCAAGTGTAACTTTAAATAAAATATATTTTAGAAGTTATTTAAAAATAGTTGTTATATTTGATTTGCATATTTAATATGGACTTCTGAGTGGTGTAATGATGCAGTGGGTGGTGTTGCTGGCTCACACCTCCAGGGCCCCCAGTTTGAGTCTGTGCTCAGGTTACCATCTGTATGAAGATTTACACACTCTCCCCATTTCCTCCTGCAGGGTTAAGGTGAATTTGGCTGTGCTAGATCTTCCCAAATGTGTGAATGATTGTGTACATGGTGTGTAATGGGCTTATTTCCGATACAGGGTGCATTTTTGCCGTGTAGAATGTTCCCAAGATGGCTCCAAATTCACCTCAACCCTGACCAGGATAAAGTGGGTAATGAAGATAAATGAATAAATGAAAAATATGGACTTCTTGTGCTATTATAGGAACCTGTTTATTTACATAATACTGAGCCAAAAGATGTATTTTAATGTAATTTTTTAAAAATGAAAGAATCAAGCTTGAAACAGCAAGCATACATTTCAGGACAAACTGTTCCTTTAACTTCTTCACACTTCACTGGGGAAAATCAGTAGGTGAGAAATAACTAATGATTCTTTGCAACCACAATCAAACATTTGCAAAAACAAAGTCAAATCCATTGATTCCTTTTTTTATTATTATCAGCATCATTATTATTATTATATGAATCAACATGACAGGAGTACATGATCTACAAACTGAGAAAATACAGTCTTTATTCTTCAGAATTTCACATTTGGTAAAAATGGCACACTGCAGATTCAAATGAAAAATAAAGAAAATAAAAGCAGTTTGATTTGAATGGTCTAAAAAAAATCATTAATCATTAATTTCTCTGAACAGTGAGATAGGATCTTAGATTGGACAACAAATATTTATTCTGAAACAAGTGAAACTGGATAGACCAGAACCAGAACAATAAGTGCATTTAAAACTTCATTACAAAGAAGAAAATGTAAAGTGTAACAGAGCATGGATTAAGTTTTGGCACAGGACTAGTAAATATGTTTCAGCTCAGTGTCGTATCATTTCTATAAGATTCCTAATTGGTGACTTGAAAACTAATTACAGAGTGCTGCTATTGAGCCCTTCAAAATAACTTTCTTCATTGTTTTTATTGTTGCTCTTGTTCTTCTGTTTCTCTGCTATCAGATTAAAGTATCTGCCAAATGAGCAAAAGAATCCCTGGGTCAATAAGGGAGAAAACTGATTGGGTTGTTGCATCATGTGAAATTGTTGAATCATGTCAAATTAACCGTAGGCTATGCTTTTAACTATCCAATCATAATGTAATTACATACTGTGGCATTTGGTACTGTTTGTGAGAAGTTTCTGTTCTTCATTTTTGCGTGATTTCCCTTTGGGTTCTTCAGTTTCCTCCTACCTTCTAAAAATGGATTGCATATGCTAAATTGCCCTTATGTGTGAGTGAATGTGTGGATTGTGTAGAAGGCATCCTGTGATGGATTCCTACATAGCACCCAGGGTTCTCTGGATCGGCCATCAAGACACATGATAAAGATAATGAATGAATGGGGGAAAAAAAAGAAATAACATAGTATTATGGCAACATTGGTTAAGTTAACCAGCTAACTAGTTGGCTTAACTAACATCAGTGTTTCATCTTTTGCATTACATCTCTGATGTTAAGCACTAGCAAGCTATCATTAGGTAAATGCTTTTATTGTCTAATCAAAACTGGTAGCAAAGTTCACTATACAGTTAGTAAGTTAGTTAGTGTAAATGATCAAGCTGATCCTTGTTGACCCAGGAATGTCCATTTTTTATTATTATTATTATTATTATTATTTTATTTTTATTTTTTTAGCAACATCAGGATGCATGTGATGTCTTTCGTTTTTTAAGTAGGTTGTTGGGGAAATGGACATACTAAAATACTAACAGACATAAATATACAACAACAAATCTCCCATGTGACTGCAGAGGGAAAAGAAGGTACAGGCTTTATAGGGAAAAAAAACAATTCTGCTTGATTTCATTTGAAGTTATCCTTTCTCCAGCAGTGATTTAGAATTGGGAGAAACTATGACATGATGTTTCTGTTGATGTCATAAGAGAGTCTTCTTTTAGCATTAGCTGCTAACTGCTGGTTGGACGTTGGAAGGTTGGGTGAAAACCTTGCCGTGTTCTGTTTACGGCTCCCTGCACGCTCCTGAAGAAGGAAATCACAATTATAGCATAAATCTGTATATGACAACTTTATGCTTTCAGACCAAAACACAAATATCTTTAAAGCTGAGTGTATCACTGTAGCACTATAACAGTTTTTCTTAACAAGTATGTAAAAGGAAGAATGGTGTATGGAGGGTTTTTCTCCACAGCACCAAAAAATAAACAGCTGAACTTACAGGGTTCAGGGTCCTTAAGTTCAATGACTGCAGGAGAAGCTTACGGGACAGAGACTCTGCCACCTTGTATTTTACACCAATCATGCGGTCCAGATCCTGAAGGTTGTCCAATAGACTCTGCCTCCTTAAAGATCAAATAAATATAGTTTATAATTCACATCATTCAGTAACAGAGACGCAGTGTGTAACTATCAGACAGAGAATCCATTCATCACCGAGTCACGCTTTATTCAAAGGGTGAAGTGGTGCATTTTATGAATTTCTTTTTAGCAACAGTCTCCTATTTTTGGCTGACAGGAGAGGAACCTGAGTTGATCTCCTGCTGTTTTTTCACCAGTATTAATTTTCCATGAAAAATGTGTATATATAATGTTGTTAAACTAATACCATGATGCAATACTGCAATAATATGACTTTCCACAAGAGGGCATGAATAATGTCTACAAAAAACAGAAACGGTGAATAATGGACAAAAACCACCATAGCGCAACATAAAATCAGGGTGTTTCCACCTCACACCCACTGTTCCCAGGATAGGCTCCAGATTCACCATGGTCCTGATCAGGTTAAAGCAGTTACTGAAGATGAATGAATGTATAAAATTATTTGTGCCTAGGTCAGTTGCTCTAATGCAATGATGCTTTAGTTACAGTTTAGTTATGTTTTTGGAGCTAGGTTCCTAAAAGCACTATTTACACTGACTATTATTTAGAGAAGGAGAATGCACAGGGTACTACAGACACAACAAAATCCTAAATAGCTGAATTTTGCAATACTCCAATACTCCACATTACAAAATTTTATGCTAATGAAAACTAAAACAATAAAATGTACTCAAACGTACCCATTTGTACCCGGTCTGTTTTCTGCTGCAGATCCTTGCTGCAGCTCTGTCAGTGTGGGAATGCAGTCAGAATCTCCACAGGAGGATTTTAGATAGGGAAAGGACTCTAAAAACACATTTGGCTGCACACACATACACACATACACACACACACACACACACAGATGGAGACCAAACAAGAAGATCAAGCCAGTAGATAAACATTAGTTTCATAATTATTGACAAATGTATCATCCATATAAAAATACTAATACAAAGACTAAAGTCTGTATGACATGTGTGTACATGTGTGTACATCATTTGAAGTAAATACTCTCCTTCAATTCTTTTTATTTATCAGCATTTAAATATCAATTGTGTGGGCCTCACCAATTTCTATAAACAAATAACCTCAGGAGAAAAATGGAAGGTTGTGAGTTGTGAAAAAGCAAGGCCCTTTACGCTCAGTTGTATAAAATGAGATAAAAATAAGTAAGTCGGGGGAAAAAAAAACACAAAAGATTTCAATATGTTGTCATTTCCCCCCAAAATAAACCAACATTCAGAAACTAGTTGGGAAAAATAAGTACATCCTATAATTCACTAACATGCCGAGCCACTTTCAACAAGAATAAATAAAGAAAACATTTTCTATAAGTCTCTTGCATCATTTTGGAGACAGTTGGGCCATTCTTCTTTACAACATTTGTTTAATACATTTATGTTAATTTATGTGTATGTACGCCTCTCTTAAGACCCCAGCACAGCATCTTACTGGATTTGAGGTCTAGATTTTAACTTGGTCATTCCAGCACCTTATTTTTTACTGGTGTGCTTGGGATCATTGTCATTTGCATGACACAATTTCATCCCAGCTTAAGCTGCTAGACAGATGGCCTCACATTTTTGGAGTGGAGTTCATTGTTGTCTCCATGACTATATGTTTCCCAGATCTTGAGTCACACAGTGCTAGAGGTGCTTTTTTCCTTGAATGCTTTCTGAATGTTCTGCTCCCTGTTGAGGGTCGCCATAGCGGATCATTTGGTCTGCATATTTTTGATTTGCCGCAGGTTTTACCCCAGATGCCCTTCCTGATGCAACCCCTTACATTTTATCCATGCTTGGAACCGGCACTGAGAGTTAACTCTTTAGTGGCTGTGTTAGAGCCCTGCTCAGAAGCACATGCTTTCTGAATATTGGTTTATTTTTTTGAAAAATACATGACTACATATTAAAATCTATTGTGATGTTTGTTGTTGACACCTAGTGTTATTTATTTGTATATAGAAATTGTTGAGGACCATACAGTTGTTATTTAGGCTCAAATAACTTAAAATATAGATAACTCTATATGGCATATGACACTATATGGCATATATCTATGACTCTATGACTCTATAGGCCAAACTGATCAACAGATTCACATGTACCACAGTAATAGGAGATGAGTGTGTGAGATGCATGTTTTCCACAGCAGTCGAAAACCAACACTCTTTTCCTCTGCTGACCTCTTCCTGCTTGAAGGCAGTCCATCTCTCCTCTGATTGCTTGATTGACAGGTCTCTGGTCCAATCGGACATCCAGGATGGGGATTCATATGAAACCAAGGAGTTTCCAATGTCTGTTGAAACAAACACAGACGATTCGATAGGTTCTAAATCAAATTTTAGTTGCTATAAAAACCTTAGGTAAAACTCAACATTGACTGGCAAGTTACAGCAAATGTATCTTGCATAAATGGCATAACATTTTCTTTTTAACATTTCTTTGGCATTTTAGGTGTAGTGGTGGCTCGAGTGGTTAAAGCTCAGAGGATTAGGGTCCAAGGTCCCTTGAGCAAGGCCATTAACCCTCTATGCTCCAGGGGTGCTGTATCATGGCTGACCCTACACTTTGGCCCCACTTTCCAAAGTTGAATTTCCAAGTATTTCACTGTGCTGTAATGTATATGTGACAAATAAAGGCTTCTATAAAAGTTTAAAATAAAGTTAAAACTCTTCTGTGTTATATTCATGTGTAATCAAACAACTTTTGCCATTTTAATGTGCTTTGATTTCCAAGATTATAAAGCTTGAAATCACCAGCGGCTATTTTTTTTTCGTAACTGATCTACTTCAATGACCTTATTTCACAACAGAACAAAGCAGCCTATTTTTGTTTACTGCCTGTACATACCACTGCTCTATGTGGATCAGCCTAAAGCAGTAGTTCAGCAGAAAAAAAACAACAAGCAAAAAACAAACAAACCAAAATGTTCCCCTTATTCCAAATGGCAATTAACCAGGTCATTTTTTGTTTAAAATTTACTACTTTAATTTCGCACAAGACCCATGAGGCTTAAGTATATAATAATGAATAGAAACTTATAACCGCCATATGATCAGTGTGCAAACTGGATGCCTAAATCATTCCACTCTTTGCTTGGTAGTGTCTTAAGTTAACACTTGATTATGACTTGCTTATGCGGTTTTTGACACTATGACACACTGGGCTCTGTTTTTTGCCAATGCAAGCATAAATTTATAGTCAAAACACAGGTGTGTTACTATTTTGGTTAGGTGCAAGCCTTCTTTTGTATTTGCTTTCTGTTGCTATTTTAATGGTCATAAAACAACCTGTCCTGACATAGAAAACAGCAAAAGTTACACATGTTACAAATGTGCGTGTCAGAGTCTCGGATGCCAACTTAGCACAGATATTCAGGTCGTGTCCAATTCATGCTATTTCTAAACAAATAGGCCAATTCACCCTTTATCTGTACTAAAAGTTTGTATAACAAAGCATTTTTTAGTTAAGAATGGATGTGCAACCAATTGAAGAGTCGAAATCCCTCCAAATCCATTCTAATTTCAAAATAAGATTATTTATGCAAGATTCAGCAATATCAGTGATGATGCTTAGAATAGCAATCGTATTGTCGGGCTGTGCTCCTGATTTTTTCGTCTTTTGGTGCGTAATTAGGTCAGCTGTGAAAAGTTCAGCTCAAAATCAGTGAATGATTCGCAACTCTTGATATTCCTCCAAGTGTGAACATGTTTTTCACTGTTAAATCTGGTGGGAAGCAGATAATCTAGAAAAGCATTTGGGTACAGAGCTTTAAATATCTTGAATATGCAGGCAACACTTTGAAAAGTAAATTTTAAAAAATAAATTAAAGAATTTTCCTTTCACTGCCTATAATGCATGACTAGCAGTCTATGTAGTAGCCCATCTGCAGGTATAGAATACATATATTTTCCATTTTTGGGCCTAGAACTGCATAATATAGTATGTATCTCTTATTAAATGGTGTATTATCTAGTGTAAGCAGCAAATATAACTACACCTTTTGAAAAAAATTAAACCATAAACATAAAATACTGTAATTCCAAAGTCTTGTTTTGTGGAGACATTATTATCATAAAAGCCCAATAGCAGTTTGAAACAGGAGACTATGAGCTTCCTCACACTGTCAGTTTTGTAACTTTTGATTGCTATTGTTGCTTGCTTAGGTAAAGCAACAAGGATGGCAGCATGTTGTAAGACAATGTATGCCTTGTGTTACATATGTAAACATATTAATGCCATATACTGATCCAGTGCTTCAGGCAAATGATGGCTTTCTAGTGATTCTCTAGTGATGCTTTCCAATATATCTACATTTTATATATATATGTGAGTGAGTGAGTGAGTGAGTGAAAGATAGAGAGATAGATAGAGAGAGAGAGACAGAGAGAGAGAGTGAGATGCATTTCTACTAAATTTATGAGAAGTGTGGGAGCCTTGATTAATGTTAGGTATAGCAAAAAAAAAAAAAAGATCAGTCTGTTATATTGGCATTTACAGAAGTTAGTTTTACTGTTGTTCGAAGCTTTGACGGTCTAAGATTAGAATTATTTAAAATATTAACCTCCATAGCCTGTATAGCCTTATTTAGGTTTTTATTTATTTAGTCTTACTTAATTTGGTTACTTTGAACAGAGAGACAATATCATCACTCAGATGTAGATGCATTGCTATAAAATGCATTGCTATAAAATATTAACAAATGAACTGGAGTAGTGAGACAGAACAATTCTATCAGACAGAGCATGTAGTAAACACTACAGCTTACAATGAAGTTATAATACTCACTCACCAATGCCAGCATGCTTCTCACAAGGCACTTTTTTTAGCTCACTGAATCCTTCATTCCAGATCTGCTCATCTCCTGCCTTCATAAAGACTCCAAACTCATCCCCATCTTCCTCATCCACCACTTCAGGCTCTTCGTCCGCCACTTTGTCCACTTCCTGGGCTCTCTCCTGCTTTTCTAGCAGCTCCGATTCTGGTTTTAGTGCTAATCTCATACCCTTGGTCTCCTCCTGTTGCTGCCTACTTATGGATCTAAAGGCAGTTGTGTTTGAGGTGGGGGCCGGATTAGGCAGGGATGTAATAGCATTAGCAACGTTGAAAGAGCCAGAACCTTGTGATAATGAATTAGCAAGCTCTTCAAAAGCCTCATTTGTGGTGTTTACTTTCTTTCTGTCCTCAGATGTCATATTTACTTCCATCATAATGTTCTGTTTATAATGAGAAAAACATGTAGGGGACCCCCAGTACTCCTCTGCTAATTCACTCAAATGACCTGTGTCTTTCTTCAGTTCACCAAAATGGACAATATTTTCCATGTCATGATTAACAGAACTGT
This sequence comes from Hemibagrus wyckioides, assembly GCF_019097595.1. Lineage (NCBI taxonomy): Eukaryota > Metazoa > Chordata > Actinopteri > Siluriformes > Bagridae > Hemibagrus > Hemibagrus wyckioides. The sequence goes on from NC_080713.1 coordinate 11,419,736, forward strand.
CATCTATTCTCTTCTTTATCTCCTGTTCCACTTGTGTAATTGTTAATAAAGGAGTTATGATAGTCTCCTCATGGTGGCTTTGACTAATGGTTAACAAAGTTTCATCTGTCTTATTAGTGTCCTCTGAAAATATTTCAGACACTAGCCCAAGCTCTTTAGATGCACAAAATTCATAGGATTTATTCAGATTTCTATCTTCTTCTATAACGTCCATCTCATATTTAATAGTGTCTGTGGTGTTACAGTGGCTGTGACTAATGGTGGATAAGATTGCATTTTTGTTATGCGTAACTACTCCAGATCCTGGACTATGCTCTTCAGAGTTTGGCATACAAAGTTCCTTGGATTTTAAAACATGATCCAGGTTCATATCAGCTGTAAGATCACTCTCAAGTTTACAGATTTCTGTAGTCTTATCAGTACAGTCATTGGTAGAAATGGGTATGTTTTGTTCCACAAAAACCTCACAGCTATTGAGTTTAGGGCAAGAGGCTTGTGTTGTGTCTTCCTTTATTTCTGTGCTAGAATCACATTTGATAGAGGGGATGCACGGGTCTGGTTCACACATCTCATGTGGAGCGGAAAACTCTGACCTATTTAGACGATCTTCATCATTGTTACTCGCTGTCAGGCCACTTTTTGCCTTTAGGCACTGTGTTATGGAACATTTGTCCAAAAGTTCCAGTTTTGCAGAGGCAATTCCTTCTTTGTTCTCAACCACCGAGATGGATTTTGGCCTCTTGCTTGACTTTCTCCACTTTCTGACAGGTTTGCCATCACAAATTCCTACACCATCCTGACACCCTTTTCCCAATTTTCTTCCATCCACTCTGGTTCCCACGGCACAGAGGTAATTACATCCTTCAGCTTTGAGAAAGAGGCATCGAGTCTGGGTTTGCCGGCCTCCATCTGAGTCCTTTAATGTGGCCACAGTCACTAGAGCACCAAGTCCTCCTTGCCTGACCCCAGGTGTATGAAATGAATGTGTCTTCATATGGCTGGTCCCAATTCTGCTCTGATGAACTCGGTCAGATGGCTGAGAAGAAGCTGCAGCTTTTCTCTTACTTCTTGAATATCCTCCACTTACTGCCCATGCCCTAAGACCTTTAATTAGTGGGATTGCACCAAATCCAAGGGCACTGCTGAATGTAGTACCATTTCGCCTGCAACCATGGAGCAGCTCTCTATGGGCTACATCCAGGCAAGGGTAGTTATTGTTGTTGTTGTGCTGTAGCATTCTGGTAGTTATTGTTCTGAGAGATTGGTTAAGTGCTGTGAAAGAAAAAAGGAAAAGGTCTGACATGCACAATCAAATGCTAATAATTCTAATCATTTTTCAGTATTTAAATTTTTTTTTTTTGACGTTTTTTTCAAGTCTTGAAAGGACCACTTGAAAGGATCAATCTTCACAGTGAATATTCAGAATGGTCTCCCCACCATAGCTATTGATGCAGTCAAACCTCATTATATGAAGCCAGTGCTTTATGGTAGAACAATTACAGCAAACAGTATCACAAAATAATAATGGACAAATTAACTAAGCTAAAAAATCTCACCCATGATGCCTCCTATTATATTTATTTGCTGATATTCAATTAATCGTATCCAGAATAGAAATAACACAGAATACAAATAGAAATGCATGAAACATTTCACTAGTGGTAGTGAAGGGTTTTTCAGCTCAATTTAATATTACTAAATAAAATGTATTGGGGCTGACCGTATATATAGGTAAGCCTGCATGTTGTCATAGCCATTTTTTCATTCAGTGTAAAAACTGTGTAGACAAGGTGTTGTTCAAATGACAAAAAAGATCAATTATTTTAGTAACAGCCCTAGAAATGCTGTGTTCCCTCTTCCAAATTCCCTGCATTGGGCTCTGCACTTCAGATTCAGTGACTTTACTTTCAGTTCATTTGTAAATTTCAGAGAATTTCATTTTACTGTTTTGAGTTTTAACTGCTTTTTCTGCAATGATGAATTAACACCGCTTAACACACACATACACATTGTTAAGTTAACTATACAAATTATTATACAAAAGTGAATGCATCTTTGATTATCACCTGCAATAAGAACACTGACGTATTTTCTGCTGAGATTAGTGTTGTATGTTGTACACACTGCAGATCATCAAAATATTTATATACCCTCCTGAAAGCTATCTTAGTCTGAAATTTTAATTAAACCTAATGGATGAAACATCTAATCACAGCTTTTCTAACTGCTCTAAGAGGCATAGAAAGCAAAAATTCCAAGGCTTACACATACACTGAATTTACACATACAGCATTGCATCTGCAATGTGTAAAGTGCAATGTGTACTTAGACTACCTACAGTGTTTATATAAGTGTAGATGGTACTAAAGGCTCTATTTTTATGATGATGGGGCACACACAAAAATAAGAGATACAATCAGCACATTGTATATTTTTGGAATCCTTAGGATGATCGGAGCAGGTGGTAACAGAATGATGCAAATAAATTTTGGGTTTTGAACAAATACATTATTAGGACATAGAGTGGTATGGTATCCAATCAAATAAGGCCCCTCTCATGAGTGCGCAGTGCAAATGAGTGCGCAGTGCAGCACAGTGACGCTTCTGTAATGAGATACAATTAGATTTCACTTAGGCTACAGATTTTTATATCTATTTTTAGCAATAGAAATGGCCTGTCTCTGTCACTAGTATTAACACACATATTTTACTGGTGTAATAAACACAGAAGGTTTTATTCTGAATGTCCAGTCGCAAATAGTTTCTTGTTATAATAAACATGAGAAATATTACAATATTCATGTCTAGGCTTGCAATCAAATAACTATGGAATAAATGCAATAATTTGTTTGTAAAACACATTCTAAATTGATATTTTTAAGCATTTTTAAGCATTTTTAAGCATTATTATGATGATGATGGTGATGATGATGATTATTATTATTATTATTATTAATATTTTGACTATTTTGTAATAATGCATTCAATGTGTTGTTTGTTCTAGTTAGTATTTGTGTACATTAAAGTGGAGTGATATTAAAAGTGAACATCCTAAAGACTGTGTTGTTGTGAACTATGCTTGAAATAAGTAAAATAAAGCCTCATGCCTGCATTTGCAGTATCAGATTCTGTTGACAGGTGATAAATATTTTTGGATGAAAATCCAGTTTGCATCCCATCACCTACATTAGCACAGGACATTTGTGTATGAGTGTGAAAATAGCAAAAGTGCAAAATAAAAGCAGCAAACCAAAATAGTACCCAGTATACATGCCCACATCAGGCCAGTGGAGTCAGAAAGTAGGCACCCACATTAGCCGATTGTGGACAGCCCACATCCCCCGCGCTGGGGATTCATACATCGGCATGACATTGGCCCCACAACAACTGCCCAATGTGGGCAACCCACAGTGGCTCTACATGGGATTCAAGTGGGCATGTGAAAGTGTGGGTTGTCCATAGCAAACCCAAGTTGGGCCGTTTTGAAAGCTGCATTGGTTAACCCACTGCCCACATCTCACTTGTCAATGGCTGGGTAATACTGATTGCTGATTCTGAAATTGTTCTGGCATGAAAATAGAGCCCTAAGGGTAAATTCATCACTGTTCATTTTGTGTTAATGTGTTAATTTAAAAAAAAATCCATACTTGGAGATTATTCATTTTTTATTAATATTTTTTTAAATGCTGAAGGATTTAGCTCAATTTAGGTAAGGGTTTAGGTGAAGGTAACATTACAATGTTGAATATTACCAATTCAACAATGTAATATGACTTAATATTATTTAATTTAACGAAGGCTAATAAGAGTTCTTTTGACAGTGTATGTATGTTAATTAAGAGTTTATTACAAAGGCAGGTGTGTTAATTCAGCATTATAAAAGTTCATTTAAAGACCACTTATATTGTTTTACCATATATCTTTTTCGTTCTTCTTCGTTTTTCCTGTATGTTAAATATGATGAGAGTTCATTTAGCAGGGTAATATCTAATTCACATACTAAAACAGCTTTTATATATCATGTACAATAAACTAGCTATTAATTCATGGGGATGCTGCTGATTAATCTAGACCTAATTGTCCTCATACAAATACTAGGATTAATAGTAATAATAACAATAATAATAATAATAATAATAATTCCTTATATACGACATAGTGAGGTTTTGTCATGGCAAATTCTAGAAATAATGTTGTAAAAAGTAACAGAATTAAAACTGCTTGAGTGTGTGATTTAGACAATAGATTACTATTCCGTGTCTCACACACGATGCCACATGAGGAGAGAGGATGCTGCATCAGGATACAATAGGTGCTGAAAGATATCCCAGATATGCGCATCAGCATCAATAAACACCTCAGTGCCCTGCGCTCAATAAGAAAATGAACACAAATCGCTTTCTTTAAAGATTTAACGATGTCTTACCTCGATGTCGTGGCCATATTTTTTTTTCGTCCAGCAAAATCCGTGTCACGAATCCCTGTGATGATTCAGATGGCCGCGCGCGATGGAGGGATGACTAGTCTGTCTAATCTACATGTGATTATTAGACACGCCCCAGTATTTAATCGATCACACATTAAAAGGCACATATCCAAAAGTACAAGGGTGTATTCTCGCGTCTTGATCAGGTGACACTGTCACACCACCATCAAGTCTCGGTAGTAAAGAGCCCTCGAGTCTCTATAGCGTATGTCTATAGCGCAGTATCGCCCCCTCTCTGACAAAGAGACACAAAGCTATCCTACTGCAACACACACACACACACACACACACACACACTGTATATTCAAATATGTGAGGGCCCTCTGGTGGTGAATTCAACTTAACATAGCCACTATGCAATTTTAATCATTGACATGATGGTCAGTAGACCTGTCATCACGTCCCTGAGGATTTTGTTTATCTCTCATGTAGCCTCAAATTCAACATCCTGAAAATAACTGACATATATACACTCACTGTGTCCTTTATTAAGAACACTTGTACACATGCACATTCATAGTTCCCTAATCAGCCAATCATGCAGCAGTAGCACAATGCACAAAATCATGGAGAATCAAGTCAAGAGCTTTAGTTAACGCTCACATCAAAATCAGACCAGAGAAAAAAAGTGTTATCTCTGTGGCTTGTGACCGTTGGTACCAGAATGTCTGGATTGAGATTTTTTTATAAACTGCTGATATCCTGGGAATTTCACAAAAGATTTCCAGACTTTTTGCAGAATGATGCAAAAAAACAAAACAAAACAAAAAAACAATTAGTGAGCAATAGTTCAGTGGGTGGAAGCAACGTTATAACATCTCTTTTCACAGCACCATGTTGCTGCATGCCAACACACTCATGATATGCCATGTTTTTAGTTTTTTTATTATTGGTGATAAAGTTTAAATAATTTTAATTTTATTCACAAAAAATGTGGGTTAGTGGGTTTATATGGAAAAAGAAAATATATACAACTTAAAGTCAAGTCAATCTGAATTTTGATACAAAAGTTATGATTCATTCATTCATTATAAATGTTATTACAGCTGAATTACATACCTAGCTAATGTACATGGGATGACATTATGTGTATTTTAGGTAACTAACATGAACAGGTAGGGGGCCATATTTATTTATATACATATAGATATAGCCTATTTGTTGAGCTTTCCTGTGAAAAAAACAGTCAGTGAATGTACAAGCAAGTCACTTAGCCACAGAGATATACAATCATGGGTCACAGAAAATACACACTTCTTCTGTTCTATGATTTTATTTATCAGGGCCTAAATAACAATTGTCTGGTCCTCACCAACTTATATGAACAAACCTATGAAAACCTATATGAATAACCTCAGCAACAAGAGACTTCAATATGTTTAGCAACAATAGCTTGAAATAAAAGTTTTCTGTATTATATCAGGCTCTTGCACAGTTATAGAGGAATTGTGGCCCACTCTTCTGTACAACATTGTTTCACTGACATTTGGGTACATTCATTTATGCACAGCTCTCTTAGTATCCCACCACAGCATCTCAAGACTGGACTTTGACTTGGCCATTCCAAACACCTTAATTTTATCTTCTTTAGCCTTTCCAGTTGACAGTTTTTATGCGGTGTATGCATTGATATGCTGTATTCTGTTTTTGTCAAACATGGCATTGTGCATTATGAACATCTTCACCATGTTGTCATCAGTCCAAATGATATTGCTCCAGAATATGGTTTGTTCAAATGCAATTTTCCACCTTTCCATGAAACTCATACTTGCTCTTTTTTTAATTGTGCTGTCGTGAACATAAACATTTAATGTACTAACACATGCCTGTAGATGTGCTTATGTTAATGTAAAAGTATAGGAAAAACAGCTTCAATTCTAAATTGAAGACTGACAATTCAGAAAGGTTGATTTTCAGTCAACAGAACCCATGAATTTTAAGATTATTTATTTTTAATACTTAAAATAATCTGTATAGTGCTACATGAAAAGCAAAAGGGGGTTTATTAAAAGATGTTTAAAAAAAAAATTATAATAATTATGAACTATTTTGCATTTCATGCCATTGTAAAAGCATGAAAAATGATACAACCTGGTGTTGCATAAGATAGGTGGCAAACAACTCTGGAGGTGCATACTGTAGGTCATAAGTAGGATATTACAGGATACTATGTCTCCTAAATGTTCCTAAAAGTCCCCTTTGAATGAAATTAATCCCCGTTTCAATTTAAGCAATAAGCAAGTTTTATCTAGAAATTCAGAGAGTAATGAAAGAGCATGTAAAATATTTTATTTAATATTTCATCCAGCTGAGAAACTGTGCTTTAGAAGGAAATGCAAAGGACATGCTAAAAAAAACTATACAGTAATGATGCTACTTGCATTTGATACTAATTTCATATTTCACATTGCACGATTAAATGAAAAATGATGAGCCAAAAAATTGCACACAAGTTCACAATGCACACTCAGAGACTTCAAATCAAGAATACAAAGCATTCCCACACAGAAATGTCACATCATTGTACACTGTCACATTTTAATGCATTTAAATATTATTAAAAATTAAATTATATTATATTATATTATATTATATTATATTATATTATATTATATTATATTATATTATATTATATTATATTATATTATATTATATTATATTATATTATATTATATTATATTATATTATATTATATTATGTAATAATGTTATATTATATAGATTCATGACATTATTCCAGTGTTCAAATACATAAATATGTACAGTTTCTTCTACTACAGTTTTGGTGTTATTTATGAAAAAAAAGTGTTATCCTTATATAAAAGAAAAGATAACAGCATCACATGAAGCTTCAAAAACTATGATGATTCTAAAAAAAATAATGCTTCTCAGAATTCTACCTAAAATTCCATTCATCTTGTATATGCGTATATGATCTAATGAATGAATTGCAGGTCTCAGAAATAATATAAATAATCTACTGAAACAAAGCATCTACATAAAGAATAATTGAATGGTCAGTGCAAGTATATGAAACATAAATATAAATGTGTGCTACATTAAAAAGTGTATATGAAATGTATAGAAATGTGTGCTACATTAAATAGTATCTGTATTTAAATGCAAGTAACGACAATATAAATATATTTCACTCTCTCTCAATTTACCCTTTGATTTCACTGATTCCAGTGTGTAGATGAGCTGCTACTTGCTGATTCTGTTACTTTATATTTTGAAGTCTTAGTTACCACAGTGAAAGTCCCTTCTTTTGTTGTGGTGACTGTCTGTTGGGAAGAAACCTCCTGAGTGGAAAATTCAGTACTTGGCATTCTCCTGTAGAGAGCTCCAGACATCTCTTCGCCAGAGTACTGTAAAGATGACTTGCTTTTCTTTGGAGATCCCTCTGGTGTGATCTGCAGGATGCCAGTGGAATGGGGGCTAAGAGTGACTTTGGGGATTTTAAACCAAGTTGTCTCCTCTTTTTCTTCCACATCCATCTTGTTTCTAACATCATCTTTGGATTTACTGTCCTTTTTGTTACTGGTCTTTCCTGAGACAGGGCCAAGTGAAATATTTGGTACTGGTGACTCAGAGCCTTGATTTTCTGTTAACATTTCTAGCCTGGCTTTTGAGGACACTAAACTGCCATTTTCACTTTCCTCATCACCAATTACAGACTTCTTCTTGAAACCTGGAAAAGATATTTTTCCAGATTTAGCTTTTTTGCCCTGACTAACCTCAGTGCAACCCTTATTCTCAGGTTCCATGCCCATCTCAAATGTCTCCTCTTCTCCCACATTTATAAAGTATGGCGAAGAAAACTCAATTTTGGGCAACCTAAATGCTCCTGTTTTTACTTCTTCATCCATTTCCTCCTCCTCATTCTCCTCCTCAGAAATTACTCCTGTACCTTTTGAGTGTGACTTTCCAAAACTTTGCTTCTCTGTGATTTTTGGCTCTTTTATTTTCTTACCTACAGTTTCTGCACTTGCTTTGCTGGTTACGTGAACATAGCTTTCTGTCTGGGAATTAACTAAAACAAAAACAGCTTTTGTTACTTTAGGGATAGGAGGGCCCTCATAGTGTATTTCAGGATTTGTGGTCAAAGAAGATCCTTTTGGTGATTTAACATTGACTTTGGCTTCAGGTGAAGTTAGAGATGGCAGAGCCACACCAAACTTTGGAATTTTGACCATGGTACCTGGCTTTGTATTTATTTTATCACTAGTGTCATCTTGAACAGACCCATAGTCTAACTCTGGTGCTTTTATGTCAGTTTTAGGCAGGGAGAGCCCATTACTTGACCCTGCATCTGCATTCACATTACCAGACATATTTAATTTTTGCCATCCTTCTTTGTCCATTTCTTGAACTTGAATTTCTCCTTCTTTGCCTTTTTGCAGAGATATATCCGTAGGTGAATTTGTAATATCTGGCAACTTGAACTTTGCATTATGTTTTGCTTTTGGTAAGGCAAAATCCAAATCTACTTTTGGTACTGATATATCAATAGTTGGCATCTTTGGGATTTTTAAACTACCCTCATAAGCCTTGATATCTGCGTCAGATACATCAATCTCTGATTTTGGCAGTAATGCCTCTCTCTCTGGTGTGTATGGGGTTGGCAGTGATATCTCAACTGAGGGCATTTTGACCTTTGTCTTCGTATCCAATGTTGGAACCTTGAAATGTTCCTTACCCTCTGCCCCAATATCAAGTGAAGCATTCACATCTTCTTTAGATTTTATCTTCTGTCGTTTCCCTTTCATTTTTCCATCAACATTTAGTTCTATAGATGGCATATTTTTATCCACATCCAAACCTGTAGATAATCTAAGTCCCTCAACTTGTTTGTCTTCAGTTTTAAATTTCCCCCCAAATTTAGGAAGTGAAATTTTTGGCATTTTTAGAGTCACATCTGGAATTTCAAAACTTGCCCCAGATGATGGTCTGCTGCCTTCACCTTTGAGAAGTTCAATATCTTCTTTATCAGTGCATTTTTGTTTGGGAATACCAAAGTCAAGATCAACCTTAGGTGCTGAAATATCAACACTTGGTTTCAATTTTGGGATAGAAAGATCAACTTTGGGCATGTGGAACTTTGTACCTTTCTCAGTCACACCTTCAAGATCAACATCCCCTTTTACCTTTTCTTTTGGCAGGGAGGTATCAATATCTGGCATGTGCAACTGTCCACCCTTGATCTCAGGGCCACTGATGTCAACTTTAGGTGGTGTTACCTTTGGTAAGGAAATGTCAAATTTGGGCAAATCCATCTTTCCTCTTTTTACAGCTTGTCCTTCAATATGAATTTCTCCTTTACCCATCCCTTTTGGAAATGAAATATCAGTGGATGGCATGCAAACTTTACCTACTGTGATATCAGGACTATCTACATTAGTATTGCCTTCTGCTAACTTCATTCTTGGTAATGAAAGATCAACCATGGGTATTTGAAACATCCCTCTTTCACTGACCTCACCTTCAAGATCAACACCCCCTTTTACTTTTGCTTTTGGCAGGGAGAAGTCAACATCTGGGACATAAAACTTCCTACCATTGATCTCTGGACCCTGAACATCGAAATCAACCTTGGGTGGTGTTACTTTTGGTAAGGTAATGTCAACATTTGGCATATTTCCCCCTTTTCCAGATGGTCCTTCAATGTCAATTTCTCCTTTAGCCTTGGCTTTTGGTAATGATATGTCAATGGAAGGTAGTCCAACTTTTCCAATGTTGATATCAGGGCCTTCCACATTCATCTTACCCTCTGGTAACTTCATTTTTGGTAGTGAAAGATCAACTTTTGGCAAAGATAAATCAACATCTGGCATATGAAACTTCCTGCCTTTGATGTCAGGACCCTCAACATTGAGATCAACCTTGGGTGGTGTTACTTTTGGTAAGGAAATGTCAACATTTGGCATCATTCCCCCTTTTCCAGATGGTCCTTCAATATCAATTTCTCCTTTAGCCTTCCCTTTTGGTAATGATATGTCAATGGAAGGTAGTCCAACTTTCCCAATGTTCATATCAGGGCCTTCCACATTCATCTTACCCTCTGGTAACTTCATTTTTGGCAGTGAAAGATCAACTTTTGGCAAAGAGAAATCAACATCTGGCATATGAAACTTCTTGCCCTTGATTTCTGGACCCTGAACATCAAGATCAACCTTGGGTGGTTTTACTTTTGGCAAGGAAATGTTAACATTTGGCGCATCAATTATTCCCCCTTTTCCAGATGGTCCTTCAATGTCAATTCCTCCTTTAGCCTTCCCTTTTGGTAATGATATGTCAATGGAAGGTAGTCCAACTTTCCCAGTGTTGATATCAGGGCCTTCCACATTCATCTTACCCTCTGGTAACTTCATTTTTGGTAGTGAAAGATCAACTTTTGGCAAAGATAAATCAATATCTGGCATATGAAACTTCCTGCCTTTGATGTCAGGACCCTCAACATTGAGATCAACCTTGGGTGGTGTTACTTTTGGTAAGGTAATGTCAACATTTGGCATAATTCCCCCTTTTCCAGATGGTCCTTCAATGTCAATTCCTCCTTTAGCCTTCCCTTTTGGTAATGATATGTCAATGGAAGGTAGTCCAACTTTTCCAATGTTGATATCAGGGCCTTCCACATTCATCTTACCCTCTGGTAACTTCATTTTTGGTAGTGAAAGATCAACTTTTGGCAAAGATAAATCAACATCTGGCATATGAAACTTCCTGCCTTTGATGTCAGGACCCTCAACATTGAGATCAACCTTGGGTGGTGTTACTTTTGGTAAGGAAATGTCAACATTTGGCATCATTCCCCCTTTTCCAGATGGTCCTTCAATATCAATTTCTCCTTTAGCCTTCCCTTTTGGTAATGATATGTCAATGGAAGGTAGTCCAACTTTCCCAATGTTCATATCAGGGCCTTCCACATTCATCTTACCCTCTGGTAACTTCATTTTTGGCAGTGAAAGATCAACTTTTGGCAAAGAGAAATCAACATCTGGCATATGAAACTTCTTGCCCTTGATTTCTGGACCCTGAACATCAAGATCAACCTTGGGTGGTTTTACTTTTGGCAAGGAAATGTTAACATTTGGCGCATCAATTATTCCCCCTTTTCCAGATGGTCCTTCAATGTCAATTCCTCCTTTAGCCTTCCCTTTTGGTAATGATATGTCAATGGAAGGTAGTCCAACTTTCCCAGTGTTGATATCAGGGCCTTCCACATTCATCTTACCCTCTGGTAACTTCATTTTTGGTAGTGAAAGATCAACTTTTGGCAAAGATAAATCAATATCTGGCATATGAAACTTCCTGCCTTTGATGTCAGGACCCTCAACATTGAGATCAACCTTGGGTGGTGTTACTTTTGGTAAGGTAATGTCAACATTTGGCATAATTCCCCCTTTTCCAGATGGTCCTTCAATGTCAATTCCTCCTTTAGCCTTCCCTTTTGGTAATGATATGTCAATGGAAGGTAGTCCAACTTTTCCAATGTTGATATCAGGGCCTTCCACATTCATCTTACCCTCTGGTAACTTCATTTTTGGTAGTGAAAGATCAACTTTTGGCAAAGATAAATCAACATCTGGCATATGAAACTTCCTGCCTTTGATGTCAGGACCCTCAACATTGAGATCAACCTTGGGTGGTGTTACTTTTGGTAAGGAAATGTCAACATTTGGCATCATTCCCCCTTTTCCAGATGGTCCTTCAATATCAATTTCTCCTTTAGCCTTCCCTTTTGGTAATGATATGTCAATGGAAGGTAGTCCAACTTTCCCAATGTTCATATCAGGGCCTTCCACATTCATCTTACCCTCTGGTAACTTCATTTTTGGCAGTGAAAGATCAACTTTTGGCAAAGAGAAATCAACATCTGGCATATGAAACTTCTTGCCCTTGATTTCTGGACCCTGAACATCAAGATCAACCTTGGGTGGTTTTACTTTTGGCAAGGAAATGTTAACATTTGGCGCATCAATCATTCCCCCTTTTCCAGATGGTCCTTCAATGTCAATTCCTCCTTTAGCCTTCCCTTTTGGTAATGATATGTCAATGGAAGGTAGTCCAACTTTCCCAGTGTTGATATCAGGGCCTTCCACATTCATCTTACCCTCTGGTAACTTCATTTTTGGTAGTGAAAGATCAACTTTTGGCAAAGATAAATCAATATCTGGCATATGAAACTTCCTGCCTTTGATGTCAGGACCCTCAACATTGAGATCAACCTTGGGTGGTGTTACTTTTGGTAAGGTAATGTCAACATTTGGCATAATTCCCCCTTTTCCAGATGGTCCTTCAATGTCAATTCCTCCTTTAGCCTTCCCTTTTGGTAATGATATGTCAATGGAAGGTAGTCCAACTTTTCCAATGTTGATATCAGGGCCTTCCACATTCATCTTACCCTCTGGTAACTTCATTTTTGGTAGTGAAAGATCAACTTTTGGCAAAGATAAATCAACATCTGGCATATGAAACTTCCTGCCTTTGATGTCAGGACCCTCAACATTGAGATCAACCTTGGGTGGTGTTACTTTTGGTAAGGAAATGTCAACATTTGGCATCATTCCCCCTTTTCCAGATGGTCCTTCAATATCAATTTCTCCTTTAGCCTTCCCTTTTGGTAATGATATGTCAATGGAAGGTAGTCCAACTTTCCCAATGTTCATATCAGGGCCTTCCACATTCATCTTACCCTCTGGTAACTTCATTTTTGGCAGTGAAAGATCAACTTTTGGCAAAGAGAAATCAACATCTGGCATATGAAACTTCTTGCCCTTGATTTCAGGACCCTGAACATCAAGATCAACCTTGGGTGGTCTTACTTTTGGTAAGGTAATGTCAACATTTGGCACATCAATCATTCCCCCTTTTCCAGATGGTCCTTCAATGTCAATTGCTCCTTTAGCCTTCCCTTTTGGTAATGATATGTCAATGGAAGGTAGTCCAACTTTCCCAATGTTGATATCAGGGCCTTCCACATTCATCTTACCCTCTGGTAACTTCATTTTTGGTAGTGAAAGATCAAATTTTGGCAAAGATAAATCGATATCTGGCATATGAAACTTCCTGCCTTTGATGTCAGGGCCCTCAACATTAAGATCAACCTTGGTTGGTGTTACTTTTGGTAAGGAAATGTCAACATTTGGCATCATTCCCCCTTTTCCAGATGGTCCTTCAATATCAATTTCTCCTTTAGCCTTCCCTTTTGGTAATGATATGTCAATGGAAGGTAGTCCAACTTTCCCAATGTTGATATCAGGGCCTTCCACATTCATCTTACCCTCTGGTAACTTCATTTTTGGCAATGAAAGATCAACTTTTGGCAAAGAGAAATCAACATCTGGCATATGAAACTTCTTGCCCTTGATTTCGGGACCCTGAACATCAAGATCAACCTTGGGTGGTGTTACTTTTGGTAAGGTAATGTCAACATTTGGCATAATTCCCCCTTTTCCAGATGGTCCTTCAATGTCAATTTCTCCTTTAGCCTTCCCTTTTGGTAATGATATGTCAATGGAAGGTAGTCCAACTTTCCCAATGTTCATATCAGGGCCTTCCACATTCATCTTACCCTCTGGTAACTTCATTCTTGGTAGTGAAAGATCAACTTTTGGCAAAGATAAATCAATATCTGGCATATGAAACTTCCTGCCTTTGATGTCAGGACCCTCAACATTGAGATCAACCTTGGGTGGTGTTACTTTTGGAAAGGAAATGTCAACATTTGGCACATCAATCATTCCCCCTTTTCCAGATGGTCCTTCAATGTCAATTTCTCCTTTAGCCTTCCCTTTTGGTAATGATATGTCAATGGAAGGTAGTCCAACTTTCCCAATGTTGATATCAGGGCCTTCCACATTCATCTTACCCTCTGGTAACTTCATTCTTGGTAGTGAAAGATCAACTTTTGGCAAAGATAAATCAATATCTGGCATATGAAACTTCCTGCCTTTGATGTCAGGACCCTCAACATTGAGATCAACCTTGGGTGGTGTTACTTTTGGTAAGGAAATGTCAACATTTGGCATCATTCCCCCTTTTCCAGATGGTCCTTCAATGTCAATTTCTCCTTTAGCCTTCCCTTTTGGTAATGATATGTCAATGGAAGGTAGTCCAACTTTCCCAATGTTGATATCAGGGCCTTCCACATTCATCTTACCCTCTGGTAACTTCATTCTTGGTAGTGAAAGATCAACTTTTGGCAAAGATAAATCAATATCTGGCATATGAAACTTCCTGCCTTTGATGTCAGGACCCTCAACATTGAGATCAACCTTGGGTGGTGTTACTTTTGGTAAGGAAATGTCAACATTTGGCATCATTCCCCCTTTTCCAGATGGTCCTTCAATGTCAATTTCTCCTTTAGCCTTCCCTTTTGGTAATGATATGTCAATGGAAGGTAGTCCAACTTTCCCAATGTTGATATCACGGCCTTCCACATTCATCTTACCCTCTGGTAACTTCATTCTTGGTAGTGAAAGATCAACTTTTGGCAAAGATAAATCAATATCTGGCATATGAAACTTCCTGCCTTTGATGTCAGGGCCCTCAACATTAAGATCAACCTTGGGTGGTGTTACTTTTGGTAAGGTAATGTCAACATTTGGCACATCAATCATTCTCCCTTTTCCAGATGGTCCTTCAATGTCAATTCCTCCTTTAGCCTTCCCTTTTGGTAATGATATGTCAATGGAAGGTAGTCCAACTTTCCCAATGTTGATATCAGGGCCTTCCACATTCATCTTACCCTCTGGTAACTTCATTCTTGGTAGTGAAAGATCAACTTTTGGCAAAGATAAATCAATATCTGGCATATGAAACTTCCTGCCTTTGATGTCAGGACCCTCAACATTGAGATCAACCTTGGGTGGTGTTACTTTTGGAAAGGAAATGTCAACATTTGGCATCATTCCCCCTTTTCCAGATGGTCCTTCAATGTCAATTTCTCCTTTAGCCTTCCCTTTTGGTAATGATATGTCAATGGAAGGTAGTCCAACTTTCCCAATGTTGATATCACGGCCTTCCACATTCATCTTACCCTCTGGTAACTTCATTCTTGGTAGTGAAAGATCAACTTTTGGCAAAGATAAATCAATATCTGGCATATGAAACTTCCTGCCTTTGATGTCAGGGCCCTCAATATTAAGATCAACCTTGGGTGGTGTTACTTTTGGTAAGGTAATGTCAACATTTGGCATAATTCCCCCTTTTCCAGATGGTCCTTCAATGTCAATTCCTCCTTTAGCCTTCCCTTTTGGTAATGATATGTCAATGGAAGGTAGTCCAACTTTCCCAATGTTGATATCAGGGCCTTCCACATTCATCTTACCCTCTGGGAACTTCATTTTTGGTAGTGAAAGATCAACTTTTGGCAAAGATAAATCAATATCTGGCATATGAAACTTCCTGCCTTTGATGTCAGGGCCCTCAACATTAAGATCAACCTTGGGTGGTGTTACTTTTGGTAAGGAAATGTCAACATTTGGCATCATTCCCCCTTTTCCAGATGGTCCTTCAATATCAATTTCTCCTTTAGCCTTCCCTTTTGGTAATGATATGTCAATGGAAGGTAGTCCAACTTTCCCAATGTTCATATCAGGGCCTTGCACATTCATCTTACCCTCTGGTAACTTCATTTTTGGCAGTGAAAGATCAACTTTTGGCAAAGAGAAATCAACATCTGGCATATGAAACTTCTTGCCCTTGATTTCTGGACCCTGAACATCAAGATCAACCTTGGGTGGTTTTACTTTTGGCAAGGAAATGTTAACATTTGGCGCATCAATTATTCCCCCTTTTCCAGATGGTCCTTCAATGTCAATTCCTCCTTTAGCCTTCCCTTTTGGTAATGATATGTCAATGGAAGGTAGTCCAACTTTCCCAGTGTTGATATCAGGGCCTTCCACATTCATCTTACCCTCTGGTAACTTCATTTTTGGTAGTGAAAGATCAACTTTTGGCAAAGATAAATCAATATCTGGCATATGAAACTTCCTGCCTTTGATGTCAGGACCCTCAACATTGAGATCAACCTTGGGTGGTGTTACTTTTGGTAAGGAAATGTCAACATTTGGCATCATTCTCCCTTTTCCAGATGGTCCTTCAATGTCAATTTCTCCTTTAGCCTTCCCTTTTGGTAATGATATGTCAATGGAAGGTAGTCCAACTTTCCCAATGTTGATATCAGGGCCTTCCACATTCATCTTACCCTCTGGTAACTTCATTTTTGGTAGTGAAAGATCAACTTTTGGCAAAGAGAAATCAATATCTGGCATATGAAACTTCCTGCCTTTGATGTCAGGACCCTCAACATTGAGATCAAACTTGGGTGGTGTTACTTGTGGTAAGGAAATGTCAACATTTGGCACATCAATCATTCCCCCTTTTCCAGATGGTCCTTCAATGTCAATTTCTCCTTTAGCCTTCCCTTTTGGTAATGATATGTCAATGGAAGGTAGTCCAACTTTCCCAATGTTCATATCAGGGCCTTCCACATTCATCTTACCCTCTGGTAACTTCATTTTTGGCAGTGAAAGATCAACTTTTGGCAAAGAGAAATCAACATCTGGCATATGAAACTTCTTGCCCTTGATTTCTGGACCCTGAACATCAAGATCAACCTTGGGTGGTTTTACTTTTGGCAAGGAAATGTTAACATTTGGCGCATCAATTATTCCCCCTTTTCCAGATGGTCCTTCAATGTCAATTCCTCCTTTAGCCTTCCCTTTTGGTAATGATATGTCAATGGAAGGTAGTCCAACTTTCCCAGTGTTGATATCAGGGCCTTCCACATTCATCTTACCCTCTGGTAACTTCATTTTTGGTAGCGAAAGATCAACTTTTGGCAAAGATAAATCAATATCTGGCATATGAAACTTCCTGCCTTTGATGTCAGGACCCTCAACATTGAGATCAACCTTGGGTGGTTTTACTTTTGGTAAGGAAATGTCAACATTTGGCACATCAATCATTCCCCCTTTTCCAGATGGTCCTTCAATGTCAATTTCTCCTTTAGCCTTCCCTTTTGGTAATGATATGTCAATGGAAGGTAGTCCAACTTTCCCAATGTTGATATCAGGGCCTTCCACATTCATCTTACCCTCTGGTAACTTCATTTTTGGTAGTGAAAGATCAACTTTTGGCAAAGATAAATCAATATCTGGCATATGAAACTTCCTGCCTTTGATGTCAGGACCCTCAACATTGAGATCAACCTTGGGTGGTTTTACTTTTGGCAAGGAAATGTCAACATTTGGCATAATTCCCCCTTTTCCAGATGGTCCTTCAATGTCAATTTCTCCTTTAGCCTTACCTTTTGGTAATGATATGTCAATGGAAGGTAGTCCAACTTTCCCAATGTTGATATCAGGGCCTTCCATATTCATCTTACCCTCTGGTAACTTCATTTTTGGTAGTGAAAGATCAACTTTTGGCAAAGAGAAATCAACATCTGGCATATGAAACTTCCTGCCCTTGATTTCTGGACCCTGAACATGGAGATCAACCTTGGGTGGTGTTACTTTTGGTAAGCTAATGTCAAGATTTGGCATATTTCCCCCTTTTCCAGATGGTAATTCAATGTCAATTTCTCCTTTAGCCTTCCCTTTTGGTAATGATATGTCAATGGAAGGTAGTCCAACTTTCCCAATGTTGATATCAGGGCCTTCCACATTCATCTTACCCTCTGGTAACTTTATTCTTGGTAGTGAAAGATCAACTTTAGGCATGTGAAACCTCCCTCCTTTATCAGCCTCACCTTCAAGATCGACTCCCCCTTTTACTTTTGCTTTTGGCAAAGAGATGTCAATATCTGGCATATGAAATTTCCTGCCCTTGATTTCTGGACCCTCAACATCGAGATCAACCTTGGGTGGTGTTACTTTTGGCAAGGAAATGTCCACATTTGGCACATCAATCATCCCTCCTTTTCCAGATAGTCCTTCAATGTCAATTTCTCCTTTAGCCTTCCCTTTTGGTAATGATATGTCAAAGGAAGGTAGTCCAACTTTCCCAATGTTGATATCAGGGCCTTCCACATTCATCTTACCCTGTGGTAACTTCATTTTTGGCAGTGAAAGGTCAACTTTTGGCAAAGAGAAATCAACTTCTGTCATATGAAACTTCCTGCCCTTGATGTCAGGACCCTCAACATCAAGATCAACCTTGGGTGGTGTTACTTTTGGTAAGGAAATGTCAACATTTGGCATAATTCCCCCTTTTCCAGATGGTCCTTCAATGTCAATTTCTCCTTTAGACTTCCCCTTTGGTAATGATACATCAATGGAAGGTAATCCAACTTTCCCAATGTTGATATCAGGGCCTTCCACATTCATCTTACCCTCTGGTAACTTCATTCTTGGTAGTGAAAGATCAAGTTTAGGCATTTGAATCCTTCCTCCTTTATCGGCCTCACCTTCAAGATTGACTCCCCCTTTTACTTTTGCTTTTGGCAGGGAGATGTCAATATCTGGCATATGAAACTTCCTGCCCTTGATTTCTGGACCATCAACATTGAGATCAACCTTGGGTGGTGTTACTTTTGGTAAGGAAATGTCAACATTTGGCACATCAATCATTCCCCCTTTTCCGGATGGTCCTTCAATGTCAATTTCTCCTTTAGATTTCCCTTTTGGTAATGATATGTCAATGGAAGGTAGTTTAATTTTCCCAATGTTGATATCAGGGCCTTCCACATTCATCTTACCCTCTGGTAACTTCATTCTTGGTAGGGATAGATCAGCTTTTGGCAAAGAGAAATCAGCATCTGGCATATGCAACTTCCTGCCCTTGATGTCAGGACACTCAACATTGAGGTCAACCTTGGGTGGTGATACTTTTGGTAAGGAAATGTCAACATTTGGCATATCAATCATTCCCACTTTTCCAGATGGTCCTTCAATGTCAATTTCTCCTTTAGGCTTGCCTTTAGGTAATGATATGTCAATGGAAGGTAGTCCAACTTTCCCAATGTTGATATCAGGGCCTTCCACATTCATCTTACCCTCTGGTAACTTAATTCTTGGCAGTGAAAGATCAACTTTAGGCATTCCTCCTTTATTGGCCTCACTATCAAGGTTGACTCCCCCTTTAACTTTTGCTTTTGGCAGGGAGATGTCAATATCTGGCATGTGAAATGTCCTGCCCTTGATCTCTGCACCTTCAACACTGAAATCAACCTTGGGTGGTGTTACTTTTGGTAGGGAAATGTCAACCGTTGGCAAGTCAAACTTTCCTCCTGTTCCAGAATGTTCTACAATGTCAAGTTTTCCTTTGTTCTTAACTTTTGGCAATGATATGTCAATGGATGGCATGTCACTTTTCTCTTTTGGTACAGAAATGTCAATGGATGGCATGTCAACTTTCCATTCAGGTACAGAAATGTCAATAGATGGCATGTCAACCTTCCCGACTTTGATGTCAGGACATTCAACATTTGGCATATGAAACTTTCTGCCCTTGATATTAGGACCCTCAACAGTGATATCATCCTTGGGTGGTGTTACCTTTGGTAAGGAAATGTCAACATTTGGCACATCAATTTTTCCCCCTTTTCCGAATGGACTGTTAATGTCAATTTCTCCTTTAGCCTTCCCTTTTGGTAATGATATGTCAAAGGAAGGCAGGTCAACATTCCCAACTTTGATACCAGGGCCTTCCACATTAATCTTACCCTCTGGTAACTTCATTCTTGGGAGTGAAAGATCAGCTTTGGACATTTGAAACCCACCTCCATTATCAGTGTCTCCTTCAAGATTCATACCACCTTTTACTTTCCCTTTTTGTACAGAGATATCAATATCTGGCATGTGCACCTTTCTGCCCTTGATCTGAGGGCCCTCAACACTGATATCAACCTTTGGTGGTGTTACTTTTGGCAAGGAGATGTCAATCTCTGGCAAGTCAATCTTTCCTCCTGTTCCAGAATACCCTTCAATTTCAATTTGTCCACTAGCCATACTTTTTGGTAATGATATGTCAGTGGGTGGCATGTCAACTTTCTCAACCATGTCAGCACCTTCCATATTAAACTTATCCTCTGGTAACTTCATTCTCGGTAGTGAAAGATCAACTTTGGGCATTTTAAATTCCCCTCCTTTACTAGCCTCACCTTTGATATTGACACCCGTCTTTACCTTTCCTTTTGGCAGTGAGATATCAACATTATTACTGACATCAAGGCTGGGTGATTTTACTTTTGGTAAGGATGGGTCAGTCTTTGGAAAGTTGATCTTTCCTCCTTTTCCAGAATAACCTTCAGTGTCATGTTTGGGCATTTCAATCTTTCCTCCTGTTACAGAATGTCTTTCTAGGACAATTTCTCTTTTACCTTTACTTTTTAGTAATGATATATCTGTGGATGGCACTTTCCCACATTTGGCATCAGAGCTTTCAACAGTAGTAAACATTACATTTGCCCCTTCAGCCATGGATCCACTGGCTTCAGCTATATGTTTTTTCTCTAAATTTAGATTTGGTATTTGTATGTCACTTGGCATGCTTATTTTCTTTCCGAGCACACATTCATCAGAATCCTTCATTTGTGAATTTGGGATTTTTCCTTTGTCTATTTCTCCTTTCTTTGTTGAATATTCTATACCTTCTATAGCAGGTTTTATTTTAGCCTTTGGAAATTTTATTTTTCTTGTCTTCTCATCATGGGGCTTCATTCTTTCTAAATTTCCAGATTGCTCTTCAGAGACTTTCTTATGCTTCTTCAATTTAAACTTTGGGAGTGCAAATTCCACATCAACTGGAGTAAAGTCTAATCTACCTGATGTTTCCTCATTGTCCATTTCTGCTTCAGCTCTTGTTCTCTTTTTCTCTTTTAATCTTTTCAATCCAAATCTTCCACCCCTTTTCTTCTTGGCTTTGAATTGTTTGACACTTCTAACACTCTGAAAGGAAACATAATGCAACATAATGTAACAAGTTCCATAATTGAGGTATATTATAGACAGAAGTGCTGCAAATATAATATATAGGCAGAATTGAAAAACAAACAAACAAAAACAAAATTTCGTTCACAAATACATTATACCATTTTTTGCATCTTAGTCTTAGGTCCTCTGTGATCAACATTTGGTGCACTTAGATGACCGCTGACATCAGTTTGAACCACAGTCCTTTTCAAGGAGAATGACACTTTATAAGGTTCTGCACACTGTAGGATCTTCAGAGCATCTTCATATTTGACATTATCAAAATAAACCTTGGCACTCAGCAACTGATCTCCTATAGAAGCACAGAATTATTCAAACACTCAGAAATCAATCAAGTTCAGCCAAACACCATAAAACTATTTTAAAACAAACAAGGATTTCTGTGTTGCAGGAATACACAAAACAGTATATACTATATGTAAATTCTGGAACAGAGTCTTTTTACCTTTCTGAAGGCTAAGATGTTTTGCTGCAGGTGAGTCTTTCAAGACATCTTTAATAAAGATCCCCTTTGTCCCTCCACCCACCACACTGTAGCCACTGGCCCCTACCTCAGCTTCTGTCTCTACCACCATCTCCACTAATTCAGATAGATGGCTTTCCTCCTGCTAATAAAAGGATAGATAGACAGATAGACAGATAGATAGATAGATAGATAGATAGATAGATAGATAGATAGATAGATAGATAGATAGATAGATAGATAGATAGATAGATAGATAGATAGATAGATAGATTTCCAAAAGATGTATGGTAATTCATTCTTTAAGAAGAATAGTTGTCAAGAATCTGATGTTATGCCAAACAAGGCAGTGTATTCATAGGTTCATTTAGGGATTTAGGAGGGTAGAAGGCCTTAGTTCCTTCATGGGCAGTTCTATGTCCTTATATTCAGGACTGCCAGGGCAGTTTCCTTCAGGAACTCATAGAGTTTTTCTTTTGATTTTGTTACCTTACAACAATTACCTTATATGTTTAGCCTGTAAAGGGCCATGTCTGTGTCACACTCATCTGCTTTCATATTCTTCTTTTGCCAAGCAGCAGCTATAGCTCACAGTTGTTGAAGACTAATGCTTTTATTATCCCAGTAACCAGTGTCAGCCAGAAGATGATGAGTTCTCTTTCAAGTATGTTTTTTTCCTATTTATTCTTCTTCATGTATTCTAAAAGAGGTTTCCTTTCCATAGTTGCCTTTGTTTGCTCTTGAGGATGTTAACTTACATTTTAAGTTTTGAAATGGCAAGGCCTTATATTTGGTTTTTCCTATACACAGATATACTTGGGTTTGAGATCAACAGATAAATATGAGATGATAAATCAGACCTTTGGCTTTCATTTCCTGATATTTACAACTAGCTCTGTTAAACGACTTATTACAAAGCAGCTTTGGTGACAGACCACCAAACTGATTGGTAAGCAAAAATATTGTTTCAGATTTTCAGTTCAGCGTTCAGATATTCAAGGTGTATAAAAAAAACACTTATTTAATATTTGGTTATGTATGCCATGTTTTCAATAAATCATGAAGCTAGCAACGGACTGGCATCATCAAATTGTTGCATTGTTCTTTTGAGATGCTTTTCCATGCTTGTACTGCATCATCCTCAGTTGTAGTGTGTTCTGGGTCATTGTCTTGTTGCATGTTGAAGTTACTCCCATTAATATCCGATGCATTTTTCTGTAAACTGAAAGAATTCTATAAAATTCATTTTGCGGACACCTTCTGTGTCTGTTCCAGAAGCAGCCATGCAAACCCAATTCAAACCCAAGAAGCTACTTAATGTGCTTTACTGATGTGCTTGTATCCTTTCTTTCTCCACACTTTGGCCTTTCCATCAGGGAGAGTTTAATCTTAGTTGAATTTGCACATTGACTATATGCTGGTTGTTTACAACCCACTAGAATTTTATTGGTGTGAAACCCCTTGCACTATAAACAATATTTTAGAGTTTTTGCATAGTATGCTAGAAGCTGCTTTGTCTGTATCTACTCTAAAGGTGCACACAGTCTTGTCTACACACTGTAGGTAGACTGACCAATTGTTGCTGGAAGTAAGTAAAGTTGTAGAGTGACCCTGAGTAATTTTCATTTTCAATAGAAAGCATAATTAGTACTTAAAGTAAAAAAAAAACTTTCTTTTTTTAGACTGATAGTATCCTAAGTCTGTTACCTACTGAACCAGTGTTAATGTATTAATCGATTAAGACAATTGTACTTTTGTATGTTGCCCTGGATAAGGCATCTGCCAAATGCCAGAAAAGTAAATATAAATGTAATTTTCATCCTCATTAAAGTAAAGTAATGGGGCTTTATGCAAGTCTTATCCTCACCAAAGATCAGAACTTAAGTTATTCTCACCCTCAGTTTCAACACCTTGAGTGATTTTTTTAATCCTCATTTGAGTTGAGATTAAGTGATTATCATTTTTTAATAAAGCACAGTATTAATAGATTGAAACATTTGAATGATACTTATTATCAAATAGGACTTGAGCAGATAAATCAGCACTTGAGTATATTTCAGCCTCTGGATTTCAAGGTTATCATGACATTTCTATCATCCTAAGGTGGGCGTAGTGCTTTGAGTGCTAATCATTCCTTACAGAAAATGTTATCAGTTCTTATTGTAAGCATTGTACAATGACTGTCTGTCCGCTGTCAGGGGAATTTCTCAGGAAGTGTTAACCCTTATGACAGCTTTCATGATAATGGTTTTCACTAATTCCAGAAGTAAATTCTCCTGAGGTTCAGAACATAAGGAATTAGAACTGTAGGTTATGTAGGCAAAGATGGTTTTGTGTTGTGCTAAGGATGGTTCTGAAGGCAAATTACACTGATAGTCCTAGAAATAACCTGTGAAATCTCTTCAGAATACATTCAAAATAAATGTAATGTATTATATATAATGTATGAAATGTATAAAAAAAATGTATGTAATGTAAAGTACTTGGAACATCTCTCCTAAATATGAATATGAGTACACACTGACCTTAATTTCTAGTATATCTAGTTTTGTCATTATTGGTATCAAAATTATACCACTTGCAAGTCAATGCTCTTGTGAGCTCACCTTCAATTTAACCACACCTGTACTACATTAGGCTCAACTACAATATTTTACTACAGTCTCTATTTTGGGATAGCTTTGATGTTTTTGCATTTAGTCTTCCAACAGTTTGCACTGCTGTGAGAAATTAATCATGTACTAACTCTGATTATTATGGTTCTAGCTTACCCCAGACTCGCTCTTCTCCTTTGAAGGATCCATGCTTGCAATATTTGAGTGGCTCTGTTTCAGGTAGCTGCTTTTTCTTCTTAGAACTTCTTTTAGTTCTGCATGGAGTTTTTCCTTCTGAACCTGAAAAAAGTTGTACAGTATCTAGGTTTGCTTGTGTGTCAGCTGGCAAGTCCTGGGCCTGGTCCACACTGACAGATGGAATTTTGAAAGCTGCGTTTTTTTATGTTTTGTCCAAACTAGCAATTTCAGTGTTTTTTTTCCCCCAAAACATTGCCATCTACGGTGAATTACAAAAAAGGGACATATGCACTTGTGCCCATGACCTTTACATTATTCTGCCATTTTCTTTTGTTTTGTCAACTTAAAACATGATTTTTTGTAGTCAAATATGAAATTACAATGAAAATAAAATACAGTAAGCAGACCTAAGTTAAGTTTAGCAGTCTTCAAACTGTGGAGATTAAATGAGAATCATACATACATACATACATACATACATACATACATACAAAAAGCTACATGTTCCCTTATCCACATGTTAAAATGACATTTTCCATTTTATCCATTTTGGAGAAGGAATCCATTTAAATTTGTCAGTGTGGACTGGGACTTTCTACTAACACAAAATTCATGAAACATTAATGCTGAATTTGCTGACATAAACATTATACCTCCAAATGACTTAAGAAGTTGTCACTAATTGGAACCACTTTACTGTTATCTATTAAAATGCTGTGGAAATAATTAGTTTTAATAGAATTTGAGACTCTATAACTGGCACTCACAACTCTTTCTGGGCTGTCCTGATCTTCTGTGGAGATGCAGAAGTGCTGGCTGATTTGAGGAACAGAGGGAGGCCTATCTGGAGGAGGTGACTGTCTTTTATCTTTTACCTGCTCATATCAAGACATATCAAAGAACAAAGGATCTAGTATAATACATGTGGATCATAAAGTAGACAATATTTTTGTTCTATTCCACTTTCTAAGCAAGACAGAATGACCAATGGTGCTCAGCTGTTTTATGCACAATAGTAGAACCAAAATATTCCTTATAGCTGAATTCCTAACTCCTAACAGATTTCCAAGTAGCTGACTCGAGTACTGAGTACAGCATTTTTCACTGTATATGGTTTATAAAGAGTATATAATATCGTTATGATGTAACATAACAGGTATAGCAAATACTATTTATTATGCATTTATTATGGTTATACTTTACTAGCAGTATTGTGCAAGAAACATGATGTAATGGCTAATGTAATAATAGGTGTGTGAACTCACAGGTGGATTAGAAAGGCTGTCCTCAAATTCTCTGTCTGAGTCTGAAAACAAAACAAGTGATACATGGTTAAAAAAACGTGTCATATCCAATTTCAACTAACCTGAATTAGGTAATTTTGCTTGGCCACTACAGTGCAAAAAACATGAATTACCATTCCCTGACTATTAAAGAGCTCCCTTTGTGGTGGCATGACCCCTGCCTGCTCTGAGATTTAAAAAATATGCTAATAAAATCTTTGTCAATGACAACTTTAGGGCCCTTAATTCAGAGTCCATTTTAAACACAGTTTTGTGACATACCAGCTGGCAGCAGCAAAATCTTCTAATCTTAATACACAGTGAAAACATGAAAATGTTAGGCTTCTTGACTATTTAATTTATAATGACAGACATGACTATCATTACACTTTTAAGATACTTTCCATGGTGCTTTTAATCTCAGTACAGAAGCTTTGCTAAGTATGCAGTACCACACCCTTCTCTGGTTGCTATCAAGCATTCTAACGGTGTTCACTGTCAATCTGCATGTTTCTCATCCCTCAACGATTGGCAGAACCAAGTGGCTGTCCCACTTATATAAACCCATTACTCACATTAAGGTAACTCCCATTACCACAGTGTAGGTCAGACACTATTAAGTACACAGCAGATAACCTCTAAACATCGTGCAAACATAAATACCAGCATAAAATAAAGGATAATGGACAGCAACATATAAGTCCAAATGTACATTAAAAGCATGGCAATAGCAAGCGATTAGGGTACTGAGGTCTGGTCCTCTGTAATTTTGGATGGTTTTGTTCTTTGGTCATATATACTATGTTTAACAGTAATATGTTTTCCCTAGAATAGAATGCATTACATTTTTTATAGGCTTGTTCTATAATTTGTAATAACTAGATAATAGTAAACCAGTTCACTATGACAATTCTATTGACAATTCAAAAATATAAGTAAGGAAAAATACATAAAATATTCTACACTCTGATATGTCTTAAATTTTTGGCTGACAAAAACAAAAACAAAAATAGCAAATAAGCAGACAAAATAAATGATATTTGTGCCTACCACTGCATACCATCATTTTTAATGAAATTTTCATTTTAAGAATTGTGAAATTCATTATATTTGGAGGCTGAAATCAATAAATAACTTAAGCTGACTTTTAAGCAAAAACAAATTTATAAAAATTGGTCTAATTGGAGTCAGAGCGGTTTATGAAGGAAGAAAAGTATAACATAACCGAGATCTAAAAAACTAACTACTATTTTGCTGTCTGACTAAACCCATATGTGTAAGGAATATCCTGTAAAGTAAAAAAAAAAAAAAAAAAGTATATGTAAGATACAGCTCTGGAAAAAAAATAAGAGACCACTGCAAAATAATCAGTTTCTTATGTTTTTTTTTTGTTACAGGTGCATGTATTGGTGAGATGAACAGTTTTGTTTCATTTTTTGTGGACTGCTGACAATATTTCTCCTAAATTTAAAATATAACTATTGTTATTTAGAGTGTATATTTAAAGGAAATGACAACACATCAAAATAACCCAAGGTCATGCAGTATTTGCAGAGCTTTAATAACTCAATAAAACAAAATGCAAATAATCTGTAAACAAATTGTGTTAATGCTTTGGCTAAATAACATTAAGAAATCAGTATTTGGTGGAATAACCCCGATTTGCATGCATTTTGGCTCCATGATCTCCACCAGTTTTTCACATTGCTGTTGGGTAACTTTATACCACTCCTTTTGCAAAAAAAACAAACAGCTCAGCTTTGCTTTATGGTTTGTAACCATCCATCTTCCTCCTGATGACATTCCAGAGGTTTTCAGTAGGGTTCAAATATGGAGATTGGGCAGTCTCTTTTTTTTCCAGAGCTGTATATGGTTAAAAATGCAAATGCTAATGATATTTAAAGAAGTTATTAGCTTTGTTTACATGCACACACAAAGAAAATCAAAAATCAGAAACAAAAACATAGGCTAATGTCTCTCTGAGTGGGACACGTAGGCCATTTGTGAGTGGGTTCTTGGCACTTTTGTAGATATACTGTTAACCAGCTACCTAGCATTAGCCATAATAGATTATTAAAGACTTAAAATCCCCTCAAGCCTGCCAAGTTATTTCATGTTAGCTAATGAGAGTAAATACGTGTGGATGTATAAACGTCCTTCCTGACAATTTCCATAAATGGGCTGAACAACACACCACCTCAGATCTGTTCTATGTACTCAGTATTATATTTCCTGTGGTGATTAATCTGCATATAGCAATTTTTCTCATTTGTCTCATTTGTACAACTGAGCAATTGAAGGTTAAGGGTCTTGCTCAGCGGCCTAGCAGTGGCAGTTTGGTGTCCTGTGGTTTGAATTCACAATCTTCTGAACACTTTAACCACTGAGCTGCCCATGGCCCCTTCATAAAGCTAGCATATTATTGCTTTTCAAGTGCTGCCAAGTGGCACAAAAGTAAGTGCAGAATTTCGGTGATTACAAATCAGAATTGAATTTGAGTATTTAGATGTCTGACTGCACTTTTATGCAAAGGAGGACTAAAGTCATGGTCAATGCATCATTCAACACTAGTTTGTTTACATAAATTGTGACTGCCTGCACTTTGCTGTATATGTGTTTGTACGTGTGTGTGTTTTATATAACTAATTGAGTGAAATAAGCAGCTGCACTCATGTGATGCTATACCCACAGGAGTGGTTTGCAAGAAGGTTGGCACTCAAATTTGATCTTTATATAGGTGTACAATGCTGTGACACAAAATCAACCATTTTGCAGCTGGGTATTTAAGTGTGCCTACTGATTACAAGGCTAGACTGACAGATATCAAAACTGCACAAGGTATTTAATACACAGTATCCTGTAACAATTATGTGGCAAATTACATTTGTCAAATGAACACCTTTGTTATTATTTAATGAGATGCAGTACATAAGTGTATGTTGTTTATAAGGCTATAAACCTCTAAATTATTTTTTGTGTAGGGAGAACTACCAATCAGAATAACATCCTGTTACACTGCTGGATTCTTTTCTGGGTATCTTATTATTTTGGCAAGAGCCTTTCCCCTCATTGTATTCTCATAAACAGTGAATTGACAACAGCCAACACTGACCTTTAGTCTAAGACTGACGTGAGATTTTTTTCATTCAAAGCTACGCGATGCACCTATTGTGATTTTTTTCTTCTGCAAGTGCAGGACAGCACCTTGTGTTCGGTAACATTTTTTATGGTATTTGGCAGATGCCCTTATCCAGAGCATCTATCTATCTATCTATCTATCTATCTATCTATCTATCTATCTATCTATCTATCTATCTATCTATCTATCTATCTATCTATCTATCTATCTATCTATACTTCCCCTGCTTGAAGCGACATCTCACCTGCTCTTTTGGGTGGCAACAGGAAATGGTGTATTGTAAACAGAAACTCAAATGTTTCTGGAGCTACATCTACACACTTCACACAGGAAAAACATCCTGTCCCTAAGAACGCTTAGTTTCAATGCGAATAAAAGCACAAAAGTTGTAATAAAGTTCACCACAATTAAAAAAATATTAGTAGTATTATTCATAATATTATTCAAGTAGTATTTCTGACTTTGGAAATCCTGCTTGTTACTGTTGTCATTCGATGAACAATGACAGTAAATTTACATGCAAAAGAGTACTACAAAAACAGCTGAACCACGTGTTCTTTACTGGTTTACTTTTATCTGCAAGACACCTCTCAGTAAACTTTCTCCATACTTATGCCACTTGATAAAGCCAGTGTCTCTTAAAGTATAACAGCAGGTATCTCTCCATATTCAGTTAAATACCTCTTTTGCTTCCTCATTATTTCAGACTGGTTATGTTTAAGAATGTGTTCAAAAAACCATAAAAAGTGGATTAAAGTACCCTAATTTTTGTTATTTACAATTATATTAAACATATGGTGAACACTTTTATAAATTACAACACAATTAAAAGTTGTTCAATAAGTGGTTAATACTACATTTTGAGAATTTGAAGTCATCCTGTAATAAAATATGGAAAAACAAACAAAAAACCCTTAGATTCATAACAATTCAAGTAAAAACTTAACAGCTATATGCTTGCCAAAATTTTTCTTCATTTCACTTGGTGTCCATGTTGCCCATTTGCCTAGCAACAATGTTAATACAAACACTTTATTGCGAAAAAGGTCATGTATTCAACCGTATTGAACCATAAACTTAAAACACACACAGTTTAAATACTTTCTGACATTTAGTGTTTATAACCATGTTAGGAATGTATGTGTATGAACCAAATGCTAAACAATGGCTTGCTCTCAGTTTTAAATGATCTACTCTTAAATAAAAAATAGCTGTGAGAATAAAAGTATTTTTTACAGCTTATGAAATAAAACATCCTTGGAGTGAAATAAATAGTTTTATGTTTTAGTTATTCTTTTTAGTGTTTGTATGTTTTATCATGCACAAACTAAATAGAGGATGACTGATTTGCAGGCTGCTTTGTGCAGAAAGTCAAGATCTATTCATTATTTTAAAAGGCAGGGGTCAGTATGAGGCATTCCTCCACTGCACTGAGGTCTATCTTTAGACTGTCAACAAGTGTTTCACACACATTTCTTATTCTCACTGCTGGAGACATTGCAGCATTGCACCACTAAAAGGAATACATAAAATTAGCAAGTGTTAAAATATACTGCATGATATTTCATGGAAGGTATGCTTTTATTACATAATTATATTGGAGTATTTAAAAAAAATAACAAACCTAATGTTGAAATCAGTCTTCTGCTATGTGTAGTAGGACTTTGTTTACAAATGTACTTTTATTTTAAAAAAGCAATCTCTTTCTGCCCAATAAAGGTCTTCACAGCCTAAGGCTTCGCATCATTGATCTATAGGACTGGAGCTTGATATTAACACTCCCTTTGTGGATATTTGTGGATGTAACTGATTAGCAATAAACAATTTTTAATCGATTAAAAAGTATAGTCCCTTTTGCACAGCTATCTCTAAATTATTTATACTGATCTGCATAAAACTGAGCTTTGCCACACGATATTTCACCATGTTGTTAATGGTAACTACATTCTGGTTGAGATAGCTGCCCTCATAAGTCATACAGTGCCCGAAATCTCACTGCCAACACTGCATGGCACTACTGAAGAACTGGATGCCGTTTGAGGGAGATATTTATGGACAAAAATGTGGGTGTGCCAGATTACTTATTACCTACGTAAGCTTCATAGCAAAACTAAAAAACAATCTTGTTTATTTTATGCATGTAAACAAATCATGCTGTTCTACTAAATTTACCTGTATGTAGTATGTAGTATGTGCGTATGTATGTTTTAGTCTATTAAAAATATCTCTAAAGGTTTTATAATTCTGTCATTTTTATAATCAATATTCTGTTTATTTGTGTTGTTCTCCAATAGTAATCAGATTTTAGATTACCATTATATGCTGACATTTTGAATAATAAGCAATGTACAAGACCAACTTGAAAACACCCAATTATATGTTTAAAAAAAAATAATAAACACCTCCATGATTTCACTACACACTGCTATCTTAGCTATGGCATGTAGAGCCTTGGGTCTTATGACTGGTCTCTGCAGCTGTTGCCTCTCTGTAAAACCAATATAGAGACAGCTCCAACACACACACACACACACACACACATACACGCCTGCATACTTCATAGCTCAGGTCAAATGTGTATGGCAGTCCACAAAGAAATCTCACATACTCATGAGGACCACTGGCTGCAAATTATAGCAACAATGCACTGCGTATAGAATGTAACACACACATGTAAAGTTGTCCAACTATAATTAATAACAAACTCAACAGAGATAAACAGTTATTTAGCATTAGTTCGCAAACACAGGTCATGAGGTAAAATAACTAAAAATAAATAATGGCCAATGTTATTGTAAATTTGGCCCCAGAGTTCTGTCTCTGTGCCTATAGGACCTGTCTGACAGGACAGATATTTTGTATATGTTTTTTTTTTAAAGGATTTTAAAAAAGTTTCAGGAGATAAGCAGCAAAATAGCAGTCTTTTTAAAGACATTGCTGAATTGCATCATATGAGGAGAGTGTTTTAAGTGGTATGTGAAGCTCTACACCCAACAACTCCTGCCAATTCTATTTCATGCAATATAAACAAAATTTATCAATACAGTACCTTTTAAATACCTTAGGAAAAAAAGAGAACTGTCAGCACTAAATCACCAGTACCATGGTATTAAATCAGAAAATCATACTCATTCCTAATGTAAAAAAGTCTGAACATAAAGTTAAATTACTTAAGCTTAGGAAATTATCTTTTTTTCCTTCGCTCTTTCTTTCTTTCTTTCTTTCTTTCTTTCTTTCTTTCTTTCTTTCTTTCTTTCTTTCTTTCTTTCTTTCTTTCTTTCTTTCTTTCTTTCTTTCTTTCTTTCTTTCTTTCTTTTATACTTTTGCTATAGATGAATTTATACATAGTGGTTTATAAATAAGACGTTGTATAATTGTATAATTATTTTTTAAACACAACCATCACACTAGTACAAGTTTTGAGTTATACACACATTTCTATATAAACGGCTTTTTATTATTTCTTGAGTGTACTCTATGTAAACATTCATTGCTGACGATCACAAATAGATATCAATATATCTGCTGTTACGTCTATTCAGCACCAAAAACAGCGCAGTTGTTGGACAGTTTAAGGACAGAAACAGCCTTGTACCTACCGTAATCAGTGTGTCCTTCTGGAACTGTACCTGACTAAAAATCTCAAATGATTATTAATACAAGCACAAACACACACTCACTCTCTGCCCTCTGACAGCCAGCCTTCTGCCCTGACTGAGCTTGGCTAATTTATAAAATGGAACTACATTTGCAGAAAGGCAATTGGGTGAAGCCCACAGGATGGCCCATGTAGGGAGGGAGTAAAGGCAACAGGATGAAGACCAAGGGATGGCCCATGTAGGGAGGGGGGAAGGGAGGGCAACTGGATGAAGACCAAGGGATGGCCAATGCAGCATTGGAGGAAGAAAGCAAGGTTCAGATAGGTAGATAGTTGGGCTGATTTGGACTAGTAGCTTTTGCAGCATGAAGCAAATCTAAGCTAACAATGCTAATGTGCTAAAAAGTCATCAATGCGTTCCCTAAATATTTTGGCTGAATATTTTTTATATTGAACATTTAAACCACACACACTGTCATTAGCATTACATCCGATACAAAGGCATGTTTTATTAGGTCTCACATGCATTAAACTAATCCTAAAACTGTGAACGAATGAAACAATAAATAACAGACTAATATTATTAGATTTGCTTTGCATACCATGTGTTGGTGATCTAGTATTCATTAACATTTAGTCTGTGTGATTTGCTCAAAGTCTGTCATTGTAGCGAGCTATAACAATTGAGTTTCCACGTGGAGTCCAGCGTCAGCAGAATAACATTCTAGCAAATAGAGACAGACAGTGTCACGTGATGGAAACATCACATGACTTGGAGAATTGGTTAGAGCACATACCTAAAAAGCCCTCACACACTATAAAACTTACTTAGATTACTAAGTGTATACACACACACACGCGCGCACACACACAATAGACAACTTCGATATCTTTAGATAGCATTAAAAATAGTAACTTCATCATAAACTAGCAAAGTATCTGATGTGAATCTCTTCCATGGGCACTTTCAGGAAGTCTGGCTACACCCAAGCAGATAAACATGCTCACACACATAATTCTTATCTTCTAGATAAACTAAATGTGGCAGCAGAACAATGCAGATGCCCTTCCCTGTTCACCTCGACCATCATACGTAACGTTATTTACAGAAAGGAAAGACGGCTCAGGAAACAGGTCAGAGAGATCCAAAATAGACATGTAACCTTCATGTAATGTTTACTCTTTAGCAATGCTTAGGTCCCATTGCCAATTTAAATTTTACACGAATACGTTGTATTAGAAAATCTCTAGTATATTTGATCACATATCTGGAATGCCAGAGGACTAGTGTCATATTTATGGTGAAATCATATTTCTGATATGTCAAGGAACACATACAATACTTCTGCAGTTCAACTTGATAAAACCATGCAAAGTCTGTTGCTAGGCAACTGGGAAAAATGAATGATGAGCATATGCTAGATACTCACTGAGGCTAACAATTTAGCTAATTTTTCTAAATATTTCATATATACAATAAAAGTAAAAGTGACATTCTAATGTAGAGGGATATAATTATAACAGTCATTATAAATGTAATTACATTATTTTAATCTTTGCATACACACAGCCAAAATACAAAATCACAAAGCAGTGCCTGACCAAAATGTAAGATAACAATGTGCTTTTCTTATATTTCATTTTTATAATTTTGTACCATGATAATGAATTTTAAATGGTTATAGTTTTATTATTTAGTAACATTGTAATAACCTCTATCCCTAGTTACAGTTCTGAAAGTTGGGGGTGGAACAAATGAACCAACCGACAAACAAACAAACAAACAAACAAAAAACAGTTTCTATGTTGTTATGACTGCAAAGCTGAAACAAATGTTAGAACTTCAGATGGAGATATGTACTCACCTGTGCTGGAAGAAGGTGTCCAGTTTACATGAAAAATTCTTCTTAGGCAATCACACATGATTGACAGAGATACAAAAAGCACTCACAAACACTGCACAAACTAAACAGACACGCGTGAACTTAGCCCTGTTTTCCTCAGATTAGGTTGCTGGAGCAGATGAGTGAAGAGATTTATGCTACACCCCTCTATATAGCCTGCCTTCCAGTAGTATAGTTTAGTCTGGGTATTCTGTATCCATCAGGGTGCATCGACTGGATGCCATCCTATTGTGGTGCATTGTGGAACATGAGTAATGAATATTATAACACTATGCAATGTTTAAAAAAAAAAGGCTGCAGTCATGAAATATTGCACTATATACTGAACAGGGCGTGGTTAACAAAGTCCAATGCAAAAGAGAAAGACAGTGAGGGGGAGACTCGTGGATAGATGGATGGATGGCTGTATGGAGAGAAACAGGACTGGAGTGATAGAAGAGGACACTGAACAACACTGAATGGAGGGTTAGCGGTTTGAGTCAGCAGATTGTGGTGTGCAAAATCCACCAGTCTTTTGTTCCCTATTTTAACTTGGATTAGTGAAATAAACAGCTCTTGGACTTCAATGTCAGACAGAGATCAACATTAGTGATAAAAACAGACCAATGGAAAACATTCACTCACTCACACAGACAAAAACAAATCCACATTTATACCTCACTTTATTCCTTCTAGTTCTAATGGCTCTGAACATGTCCAGGATCATTCGCATCTGATTTTGCAAAAAGAATATAAAAGAATAACACCAGAATGCAATGAATATATTGCATGTTTTCCACATACCTTACTAATATTTTATACATAAAATAAACCCATATACCAGGTTTGCTTAAAGGTGTTTTTGTGTTATCTAAAGCTATTCAGACAAACTTCATTCCTGATCTTTAAGGGAAACTTCTTTCATTCATTACAGTACATCAAATCATGATGTAACCACCTCCCAATAAACATATTTTCTATATGTATCTAACCTGAAGGCTGAAAGCAGATATTTATATATCAGTAATGTATCAGAAATCAGAACTGATCAAACAGCAAAGAATACAGAATAATGTAATTAATACAAATGCATTTATATATATATATATATACACTATATTGCCAAAAGTATTTGCTCACCCATCCAAATAATCAGAATCAGGTGTTCCAATCACTTCCATGGCCACAGGTGTATAAAATCAAGCACCTAGGCATGCAGACTGTTTTTACAAACATTTGTGAAAGAATGGGTCGCTCTCAGGAGCTCAGTGAATTCCAGCGTGGAACTGTGATAGGATGCCACCTGTGCAACAAATCCAGTCGTGAAATTTCCTCGCTCCTAAATATTCCACAGTCAACTGTCAGCTGTATTATAAGAACGTGGAAGTGTTTGGGAACGACAGCAACTCAGCCACGAAGTGGTAGGCCATGTAAACTGACGGAGCGGGGTCAGCGGATGCTGAGGCGCATAGTGCGAAGAGGTCGCCAACTTTCTGCAGAGTCAATTGCTACAGACCTCCAAACTTCATGTCGCCTTCAGATTAGCTCAAGAACAGTGCGCAGAGAGCTTCATGGAATGGGTTTCCATGGCCGAGCAGCTGCATCCAAGCCATACATCACCAAGTGCAATGCAAAGCGTCGGATGCAGTGGTGTAAAGCACACCGCCACTGGACTCTAGAGCAGTGGAGACGCGTTCTCTGGAGTGACGAATCGCGCTTCTCCATCTGGCAATCTGATGGACGAATCTGGGTTTGGCGGTTGCCAGGAGAACGGTACTTGTCTGACTGCATTGTGCCAAGTGTAAAGTTTGGTGGAGGGGGGATTATGGTGTGGGGTTGTTTTTCAGGAGCTGGGCTTGGCCCCTTAGTTCCAGTGAAAGGAATTCTGAATGCTTCAGCATACCAAGACATTTTGGACAATTCCATGCTCCCAACTTTGTGGGAACAGTTTGGAGCTGGCCCCTTCCTCTTCCAACATGACTGTGCACCAGTGCACAAAGCAAGGTCCATAAAGACATGGATGACAGAGTCTGGTGTGGATGAACTTGACTGGCCTGCACAGAGTCCTGACCTCAACCCGATAGAACACCTTTGGGATGAATTAGAGCGGAGACTGAGAGCCAGGCCTTCTCATCCAACAACAGTGTGTGACCTCACAAATGCGCTTCTGGAAGAATGGTCAAACATTCCCGTAAACACACTCCTAAACCTTGTGGACAGCCTTCCCAGAAGAGCTGAAGCTGTTATAGCTGCCAAGGGTGGACCGACGTCATATTGAACCCTATGGATTAGGAATGGGATGTCACTTAAGTTCATATGCGAGTCAAGGCAGGTGAGCGAATACTTTTGGCAATATAGTGTATATATATATATATATATATATATATATATAATTGCAATAAATAAATAACACACCCCTGTTAAAATTGCAGGTTTTTGGGGTCATGAACAAATTATGATAAGCACCCTTTTATAATGGGACAAGTGATTAACACTCCGGGATTTTCTTGACATTTTGTTGTCATCTGACTGCTGAAGCCATGGTCCACAAAGACCTTACAAGCATGTACTTGATCGCATTGTTGAAAGGTATAAGAGTGGTACAAATGAACTTCCAAATCAAAGTAAAAAATGTACCACAGAATACCAAGAAGGTGATATTCAATAAGTGCAGAAAACAAGGAACCACAGTGACATTACCAAGAATAAGATTTCCCTCCAAACCTGTGAAAGGAAAAAACAAAAAGCTATCTACAGGAACATTAAATAAGCTGCAACATGAGGAATAGCAGGAATATCTGGCCTGTGCTGGTCACTCCCTGTATGTGACAACAATCTCTTGTATTCTTCACATGTGTGGGCTATGGGGTAGGGTGGCAAGTCACAAAAAAACCTACATTTTGCCAAACCATGTAAGAAAATGTGTTATGGTCAAACCTTTTGGGCATAATTCTAAACTGTATGTTTGGTACATAACAAACCAAACAACTGATCACTCAAGGAACATTATACCCATGATGTAGCATGGTGGTATCAGCATCATACTATGGGGCTGGGACTGGGCCACTGAATCATGGATATCTCCAAATATAAAAACAAAAGTCATGAAATCTGCAAGCTTCTGTTCGACAGCTGAATAATGACCCAAATCACAAATCCAGGTCAACTATTGTTGATATAAGGTGGAAGAAGATCTGACATGATTCATTTTAGTTTCATTATTTCCTTAAAAAAACTGCAGTTTGACCTGCAGTGTGTAATATCATGGCAAATCAAACTCTTTCATATACCCAACATTAATATAAACACAATCCAAGAATAAAAAAATAAACAAAACATAAGTGGTGGTGGAAAAGTTTCTAGTTTGTAATAAACTAACCATTGTTTCAAAAAATTTTCAGTAGACAACTGAACAAGTTACAAATTAATCTGGTACATTTAAATACTAGCACCTGAAGCGTCATTGCTACATGAAGGCAATCACTAACATGTACATCACACATTTTTCACAGAACAATTAAATCCCAGTGAATAAAATGAATGTTCCAGAGACTCTCCCCTTAGCTAGAAAAGCACACATCCAACAGCAGCTTGTTTAAATACAAGACGAAGAAAAAAATCAGAGAGAGAGAGAGAGAAACATTACTCAAACTATAAGTTTTTGTATTAAGTTTTAAAACAATACACAAATACTATTTTGATTCTGGGCATAAGCTTTATTTATGTGCAATTGTACTCTGAATTATCTGAATTAAAATCAAGGGTGGGTTACAACATGGACCACCAAAACATGCTGAGATACAATCTTATTGAGAGTAATTTGCACACAGCTAAACAAAAGTGCGCATACCTTCTCAACTCCTATGGGTCGTGTGCGTGCATACACACACAGCACAAAGTACTCAAGAGACAAGGGCAGAAATTCTGTTCACATGTTGACTGTGAAAGTCACTTATTACTTATACTTTATACAGCTTATAGCGGTCAGAAGCATTAAATAAAGAATTAAACTGATCATACATTTAGGTTTCCTGGGATTTACAATTCCAACTCTACCAAATCTCTTTCCAAGCAAACACTTAAACATCACCAGCATTTATTTAATAACTGCATTTGGGGGAAAAAAAAAAAAGATTTCATGTAAATATTCAATTTACAGTTTTAAACAACCAACAAAGTTCAGCACATGGTCCTGCTACAGGGAATGAGCTATTTGGCGGAGGATGGAGTCGATTCTTATTAGTGAACTGAGCCGATTCCTTGAAAAGAACCGGAAATCCCAACACCTCTCAAACTAACCGCGAAACACCTCCCCATTTCAAGCAGTGGAACTTTCCATCCCCATTCACGCACAGGCAGCTGGGACGTACCACATTCACCCGTGGGGAAGTGCAGGTTTTTTATCAGAGACAACCGGTTAATGAATATGTGTTTTAAAACGGAGAGCTTCTTATATACTACTACTACTACTAATAATAATAATAGTTTACGATGTAAGTCTACGATAATCCTAAACTCTAACTCTAAAAAAATCTAAACACGCTAGAAAATAACCAGCATTAACTAGGTCGATAAATTTGTGCTTAAAAAATATGCAATCGTTGTTCCAAACTTGCCATTTGCTTGTGGCAAAACTTTAAATGCACACTGAACAAACTTTAAGGCAAATGAACAAGGTCCATTTATATTACTGAATAAAAAAATACGTGTGAAGAAAGGAACTTAACGCAATGTTGCTCAAGCGTCTGAAAGAAAAGCGTGGTTGCCAGATTGATGCGATTCAACCTGTGGAGCTGATTTCAGTTGTGATGTTTGACTGCAGAAAATTCACAATCATTTTGTAACATATGCACTCAGTAGTCACAGCCAAGTGGGTTTATATGGCTGAATATATAAACATAGGTAAAGATTCAAATTCTTTTGTATCAATTGTTTTGTATGGTAATGCAAGGAGGAGATGCCTAACAGTAACAGAGGATGGTTTAATCCTGACCTTCAGTTTTAATGTGTGTCTAAGTTTTTTGTGATCCCTGGAAGTACTTTCTATGTCATACTAAAACTTGACAGTAAGTGGACTGACTATGATTAATTGACCATAGGTGTGACTGACTATGTGAGTGTGCACTAGTGATATACTGCCATCCTGTTGATGTGTATTCCTGCATAGTGAAATGATGGCTCAGGGATTGCCGATTGAATGAATGTGAGTTCAAATCAGTACCAAGGAGCCATGTTTGCATCGATGAGCGATCCACTTAACTCTGAACTGCTTGGTTAATTGTTGCTTAACTCTAAACTGCTTCTGTGTTAAATGCAAGTCATGTTGAATAACAGCATCAGCCACATGAGCAAATGTAAATGTTCCTAGGATTGTCTCTGCAAAAGTCTGTCTTTAAGATAAAAAATGTACAAGTATCAACATGCTATCACAGAATGGTCTGGTAATGTGATGTCACCTATTACAAGTTCTGGAATTATTTACCAGGCTGTTTATTATTGAAATAAAGTGAGGAGGAGCAGAGCATGCAGAAATGTCTGTTATTTACTCAAACACTGAAGACTATCACATTCTTGACATGCTGGGGAAGGGCATGTTTGGAAAAGTAGTAAAATGCAAGAGACAGAGTGATGGAGAGATGGTGGCTGTCAAAATCTTGGGTTACGATGCCATTGGGAGCCAGATGATCGAAAATGAACTGAAGGTGATTGCTACCACATGGAGAGTCATATAGTTCATTTTTTTGAGGTTTTTGTGACCCAACTGAGCACTACTTGGTATTTGAGATGCTGGAGAAAAACTTATACAAGCTGCAGATGGAGAACGGTTTCAGGCCTTTACCTGTGCGCAACATCAGGACTATTACTTGCCAGATGCTGACAGCATTAGATAAACTCAGAAAACTGTCCATCATTCCTGACGGAGCTGACCTCAAACTTGAAAACATTATGACTGTCAACCAGCAGAGATTTCCGTTCAGGGTCAAACTGATTGATTTTGGCTCATCCAGCATTTTCAGTGATGTACGCTTTGTCAAAGAGCCCTACATCCAGTCCAGGTTTGGAAAGAACTGAGCAAAATATCTGTCTGTCTGACTGACTGACATTCCCAGTGCAAATTTCTAGTGTAAGAAAACTTAAAACGTGTGTATTGTTGCTGAGTATTTTTTGGAATTACTCTCTATTATCAGCTCTTTGTAAAAGTAAATGGTGTAAAAGTAACTGTAGAGTCCATTCCATATGTGCAAGTTGTTACTATAGAAACCAATAAGAGCATTAATATAATCTTGTGTTTTACAGTTTGAGCTGATACTATAGAAAATGAATCAACACTTTCTGACCAATCAATCCAGAGATTTCGACAGTGCTGTGGTATAAATTATAAATAGCAAACCATAGAAAAATAAAGTTTATATTACTGATGGTAATGAATGTGGGAACAAAAGAGACAAAAACCATATGGAAATTCAGTTTCTCTCAGATGTGGTGAATTGCTAAGACTTAAATATGACTAAAAATAGACTGCATTTACAATTTACATTGACCTCAAATAAAATTGTTGTGTGTTTCTCCACACAGAGAAACATCACTGCATTAACTCATGAACTTTTGGAAAATGTGGACAAAGGTGTGAGTAACACAGGAGCAGGCTATTTACATTCACTATCCAGTTTATTTGCTCATTTATGTAGAAAGTGGGATTTTACACAACATACACAAGAAGTCTATAGTCGCTTAAATAATCACCTTTTTAGCATCGCAGCATGCACAAACATCAAACCTTGAGATGTAGGGACCATATCTAATTTCACTCCTGTCACAGACTCACCAAAAACTGGACAGTTGAAGAGTAGAAAAAGTACTAAAACTGTCCAGTTTTAGTCTCGGCCCATGATAGCTTCATATTCCTGTTCTTGACTGATAGGAGTAGAACCCACTGTGGTCATCTGCTGTTGTGGCACATCCATTTCAAGGTTTTATATTTTGTGCATGCTGAGATGATTTCCTGCTCACCATGGACTGGCAGTTCAAACCAATCTGGCCATTTCCCCTGAAGTCACATCTCACATCACACCACACTCACATCAACAAGACATTTCAATCTACAGAACTCCCTTAAAATAGTTTGTCTTTCACACCGTTCTGTGTCATCTCTAGAGACTATTGTGTGTAAAAACCCAGGAGAAGGCAGTTACTGAAATCATCAAACCAGACCATCTGCTACTAACACCCACATGCCACAGTTAAAAGTCACAGATCTTACACCTTTCCCTATTCTGATGTTTGAAGATTAACTGTAGCTGCATGATTTTATTCATTGTGATGCTGCTACATGATTGGCTGTTTGGATATCTGCATAAATAAACATAAACAAGTGTTCCATAGGATGGTATGTGCATATAAGATGTATATGGAACTTATACATACACAGAGTGAAAATTTCTCTAAATGATTATAGTATTATAGACACACAGGGTTTTTTCAGAAAGACATGAAAAGGCATTTTACTGCACTATTTCTATCAGTATTTATCTTGATCACTATGATAAAGAGAGGAATTCCAAATAAATGTCAATATTAATGGCCTTAATCATTACAGTGCATATACATTGGACATTTCTTTTTTCTTCCTTCAGATTTTACAGAGCTCCAGAGATTCTCCTTGGACTTCCCTTCTGTGAAAAGTTAGACATGTGGTCCCTAGGCTGTGTGATGGCTGAGCTTTATTTAGGATGGCCCCTTTATCCAGGCGTAAATGAGCTTGAAGTGCGCTACATCTGTGAGACTCAGGGCCTTCCGCATTCTCATCTGCTGAACATGGCAACAAAAACCAATCTGTTTTTCCAACTTGCCAAAGATCAGCATTGTGCACTTGCATGGGAACTGAGACCATCAGTGCAGGGTCCTAATGGAGAAATCAATGAGCGTCGTAAATATATCTTCAGTTCTCTAGACCAGCTATGCAACATAAATATCACAAAGGATAACAAGACATTCTGCAGTCAGGATGAGGCCGCCGAGATCACAGACCGCCAGCACATGGTTGAGCTTATCAAACGAATGCTGGCCTTCATCTCCCATCAGCGAATAAACCCAGCTGCATCCCTGAGACACTCATTCATCACACTTACACATCTTGACTCTCCAGACACTCAAAGTTATTATGATCCATCACTCCAGGAGCTGCAGAAAGCACTGATCCAGACACCATCAACAGGCCACAGAATGAAAAAGAGCGACCTAAAAGCAGAGGTAGTAATAC
The DNA here is from genome assembly GCF_019097595.1 of Hemibagrus wyckioides. Lineage (NCBI taxonomy): Eukaryota > Metazoa > Chordata > Actinopteri > Siluriformes > Bagridae > Hemibagrus > Hemibagrus wyckioides. The sequence goes on from NC_080713.1 coordinate 11,462,582, forward strand.
ACTATGGAATACACAAACTCCTTTACAGATAACTGAAAACGCAGTGTTATGCTTTTTCGGTCACACTATAATGTTATAACCTTGGCACTGTTTTGTTTGCTCTCTACTGTAAGGTATAAATATTTGCATCCTAATATGCAAGTAATTACACAGTGAAAAAAGAGAATACTTTCCTGATTTATTGTCAATATCTTATGCTTAGCAGAAAGCACATTTGTGTTAATTGTTTTTGTACATAATGTAACTCAGTCAGTAGAAGGCATTTGGCCTGTTGGTAAATAATAGCATATAATTATTTTAAATGATCGTTTCACTGATTTGAAATATGTCTTAAGGTTTGAATGACTATTACACCTATCTAGTCACTTTATTGGAGGTGTAGATTGCAATTTTTGTTAGTTGTGCATATATATACTGTTCAGCTATACAAATAGCACATCTCCTTCTGCTGTGATACCCATTTTGGAGCCCATTTTCAGCAGCTAGAAAAAAATGCATTTGCAAATTAATAATTGAATTTTGGTAGCAAACACATGTATGTCAAAATTCAGACCTATTATCTTAAAATATTTTACATATGATGAAAATATTGTGGCTAATAGTGTTGTTTTTGATCTTATCTAGCCTTTCAGCAGTTTATAGGATAACTAGCAGGAAAAAGCTCCAGTCTTCCCACTGTAGCCTCAGATATCTGCTCTTTGCTGATAGAAACTAATGTGGTCTTCTGCTGTTGTAGCCCATCTGCCTTAAGGTTTCACTTCTTGTGAATTCTTTCAACACAGCTGAGTTATTTGAGTTACTATAGCTTTCCTGTCTGCTCAACCACATTTAGAAACCAGGATACGTCAGGATATTGCCAATAAAATCAATGCTACATACAAACATTCCATGATATTTGAACATTGAGATGTTATTATTTTAGCAGTCTACCAAAGTATATTGTAGTTGAATCTAAATAATTAATATAAGCTCAGAGTACAGATTCATTTTTTAAGGATATTTACATCCACACTGTTGAACAGGCTAGGAATTACAGCACATTATATATGTGCTCCACCCTTTTTAAGTGGCCAAAAGTTAGGGGCCAATAGCCACTCAGCTAGAGTTGATTTGGAAGTTCCTGCTGTTAACTGTCAATATGAAATCTAAAGAACTGTAAGTGCCAGTAAAGCAAGTCATCAATAGCCTGAAAATTCAAAACAAACCGCATTGCGGCCAAATTAACTATTTGTTTTGTTCTTAAAAAGAAAAAAAAATGTGCGGGGTCAGAAACACCAATAGGCCTGGCAGAGAATGTATGTTAACTCCTTCTTAACAATTCAAGAAGAAACCTTAAGGAGGTAGGCGTGTCCGTTTCAAATAACACATCACATGATTTGGATGTAAATACCCTCAAATTAAAATGGAAAGTCTGCACTTTGAGCTTGTTTATTAATGTTAATGCTAATCGACTATTGTCAAATTGACAAATAACAAATTTGTCAGTGTCCAAATATTTATGGACCTGACTGTGTACAGATGACACAATGGCCCAGTGTCACAACAGATCAGTAACCTTGTTGTCTCACAGCACCAGGGTCCCAGTTTGATCTTGACTATCTTCTCCCTATGGTGAATAACAACTCTTCTTGGGTTCATCTCAGACATACACCACTAACTGTGTTCTGTGTTCAGCAGGAAATGGGTAACAAGAATGGATTGCCAGGCTTACCATCTCTACTGGAATGTGAACTGAATCAGAGCAGAGAATCCAGAGTGGATGTGAGACAGAGATTTGATGCTAAATGCTATCAGTCTGAGAGTACACAAAGTAGAAATCATAAAACTTGTAGATGAAATAAAGGAAGCAAGAATTCAGCCTTGATGGAGAGTACACATAATAATAATAATAATCATAATAAAAATGTGGTTGGAGATGTTTCAAATTATTGATGGGTGGGTCTTTTGTTTCAGAAGACAATCTGAAACAAGGCAAAAAGTACAGAACAGAACAGTAGTTTTTAAATAAATAAAGTTTTGACATAATCGTCTCATTCTCCAGACCTAAGTTAAGCAAAACAGTTTAAGGCATTTGCTTCAAAATGAGTATTTGGCAGAGATTGGCCAAAACATCAGGCAGAGTTAAAATCCATCATATCCCAGGGGACATGGGGCACAAGGTGGGGGACAGAGTGCCATTCCATCAGAGAGCACACAGTCATACACACTCATACACCCATTCACAGACAATTTAGAGATGCTAATCAGCCTACCACGCATGTCTCTGGACTGGGCATGGAAACTGAAGTACCCTAATGAAACCACTGAAACTCCACACATGCAGGGCAGGAAGGCAAACGTGATAACCACTAAATCACCATACCCCTGAGCTAGAGAATATTTGCTTTCATTTCTGTATTTTGCCTGCGTTCAGCTGTTCATTCACATTAACACATTAAGTACATTAACACACAGCGATCACAGATTACTCTGAAGCTTTTCTTATCAAATCTGTAGAAGAGAACATGCTTGGAAGGATCATGATTAGGATAAATCAGTAAAGTAAAAAGTATTGCATTGTATTTGTTAACAAACCCAGTGCAAGGGTATGTAAATGAGCTGATTGGCTGTATGAATCGGAAAACTGAAAAGTGCATTAGAGAATTGTGGAAAATCTACCTCAATCCTCATGAAGGGTATGTTAAAGAGCTGAGGAGTTCAATATTGAGTGTTACATCAGGAAAAGTCTAAAATTTGGAAACCAAGAAATTTGAAAACACTGATCTGCCATACACAACACGTTGATTTTACTTTCATGAATGGGGTGTTTGAACTGAATCTGATGTGGTAACGTGTGTTAGAGCAGGACAGTCATGTCTAAAAAACGATTGATAAATAACTTTTCATTAATTGTTGCATTAATTAATGAAAATCTACGACTGATTCTCAGAATTGGTTACGGAAGAGCCTTGCGGGAAAAAAAAGTGAGTAAAAAGTATTTATTCATTGAAAAGAAACCCCAAAAATAATAAGTTCAAATGGTAATGCATTTAAAAGAACAAATTTAAGGCAACTAAATGACAGCAGCATAATTATTCTGTGATTTCTGAGTGACCAGACATAGATTGACCTGAGAAAATAACCAAAAAAGTCTAAAATATTAATAACACATAATTCTACTCAAGTACCAGGTTTAAATTCCATCTATTACAATAGACAAAAACAGTAGAATGTTACTGTGTCTGTGATAGTGAGTGAGTGTTTGGTGAAAGAAAGCATTACTGCCTTCTGTGTATCATCAGTCAACAGCTACGACATGCTTGGCCTGATGTTTGCATCTTTAGGTTTTCAATGTAGCTACAAACGCACTAACAAATGTAAATTTATTATCAACCAAATCACTTCTAATGTACATTCCTGTTTTAGACCTTTGGAAATCAGAAATCCATACCTCCTACCTGGACACCAAACACATCTTGGCTGAACTACAAGGAGTATGGGGACACTGTGTACCTTTTATTTCTGTCCAAACCATCGCTTTGTGTCAAAGTGCAAGAGATTTATAATGCTACCTGTAACAACTGAGTCCTAATTAGAAAAAAGGGGAGTTAAATACATCTCCATTTTAGAAGTGATGTGCTGTGCTAAATACTAATAAAAATAAAGAGAAAGAAAAGAAGTGAAAATGTAAAGATTCCCTAGTGAAGTTCCCTCAGTTATGTTTATTAGTTTCATTATGGGTTAAGGTTTATGTAGTGCAGGGAGAAAACAGTCAATTATGTACTGGAGTAAGCATCTTGTCCTGTGTCTCAATCTTGCTCCCCCCCCTTCTCCTCATTGATTTTCCTGTAGTTGCAATCTTATTGGCAATTAAATCATCACTGAATTCAGTAACAAGTAAACTGAAAGTCAAACTTACTGTCATCTGATTTTTCTTTCATTATCTGTGTTGTGTTTCATTATGTCAACTTCTATGTCAAGCGAATTCTGCTTAATGTAAATGCAACCAAGAGTGTAAATGTGAAGTGAAATCACTTCAGCTACATTGTTCCAGCCTCCATGTTCATGCCCTCAGTCGTAGATAAAAGTTCATGTGGATGCATTAAAATAACACTAGAACATAAGGGATTTTTAAGCGAGCGCCCCCTGCTGATTCAGTGTTATATTTCACATATCTGTTCGAAGTTGCTGTTGTGGTTGAGTGGAGTGCTGTAGGAGGAATCCCAGTCTCTTTCAAACACAGCCTGCAGCTGTTCTCTCACTGTGGATTCTGAGGATGAGGCTGAAGTCTGATTCACCACTAACGCTGACCCTGCCGTGTTCACAAAGTAATCACCGGACCAGTTTGAAGTTCCTGCACATAATGGAGACAATAAAGGAAATTTGATTTCTAATATTATGCATGCATTCTATAACTTCATAGATGGATGCTGCATCCAGAATTCTGTGCATCATTTAATTCCACTGTCAATAATTAATATCAAGAGCACTTAGAAAAATGCTGATACTTCAAAGAGAAATGAATGTGCTGCAGTGATAATCACAGAAAATATTTTGGCGTCTGGTTTAAATGATTTGGCCCTTATAGTATAAGTTTTAATGAATACAAATATGTTCAGTAAAATATTATGGAAAATTCCACTGCTTTGAAAAGTAGTATACACCAATCAGCCATAACATTATGACCGCTGACAGGTGACATGAATAACAATGATCACCAGACCAGTCAGGGTGCCCATGCTAACCCCTGTGCACCACAGAAAGCGGCAACATTGGGCATGTGAGCATTAGATCTGGACCACAGAGCAATGGAAGAAGGTGTCCGGGTCTGATGAATTATGTTTTCTTTTACATCACATGGATGGATGGCCGGGTGCGTGTGCGTTGCTTACCTGGGGAGCACATGGCACTTAAGTCTTGCCATCCATGAGGATGTTACTTTGACATGTACTACCTGCCTAAGCATTGTTGCAGACCATGTACACACTTACATGGAAACGGTATTCCCTGATGGCTGTGGCCTCTTTCAGCAGGTTAATGCACCGTGCCACAAAGCAAAAATGCTTCAGGAATGGTTCGATGAGCACAACAATGAGTTTGAGGTGTTGACTTAACCTCCAAATTCCCCAGATCTCAGTCCAATCGAGCATCTGTGGGATGTGCTGGACAAACAAGTCCAATCCATGGAGGCCCCACCTCGCAACTTACAGGACTTAAAGGATCTGCTGCTAACATCTTGGTGCCAGATACCGAAGCACACCTTGAGGGATCTAGTGGAGTCCATGCCTCGTCAAGTTAGGACTGTTTTGGCAGCAGAAGGGGGATCAATACAATATTAGACAGGTGGTCATAATGTTATGTCTAATCAGTGTATGTATACACGTTAAATTCTTATCACTTTTTTCTAAGCCACAGGTATCTGACATGCAAATTTTTTTGGTACTTGCATTGTAAATATAACCTCAAAAATGGAAAACAAAAATAATAAAAAGTGGAACAAAAAAACCCCCAAAAAGCTGTACATTTGTATGTTGTATCTAGTACTATTCTGTACTTACTATCTGGTACATTCTAGTTATACTTTACATATTATTTTACATATTATATATCAGAATTGTATATATTCCTCCTTATTCCTGTGGCCAGTGTTTATAAACGGTGTTCCACAGGATCTCACATATGCACCTACAGTGTCGCAAGTATACATTCGTAAATAAAAAGAAAGAAATGGGGTTACAAAAAAACATGTCTGCATTTTGAAATGACCTCAATGGCTACTTGCTAACAAATTTCTCCACAAGATGTTTTTTACCTGACTATTCTCTTCAATGTTCTGGGTTACCTTTATGTTTTTATCAATTTAAAACAGCTGTTAATATTTCTGGTTTCACAAACTATGGAATTCTTCTGGATTTTTTCCTGATTTTATCTTTAATGTAGATGTGGGCAATTCCTAGCCAGCAGTTAGGTCTCCTTTATGATACAGCTACCAACCAAGGAGGGTAAAGATTCTCAGACACATATTAAGCCACTGTTTTAAACTACTGCAATTCCAAATTTGTAATAACGGTTTAGGGAAGACCCACATATAGTTGTGATGGTCAGATATCCCCAAACTATTGGCCACATAGTGTATTACAGACAGGCTGTAGGACTCCATGTTAAAAAAAAGTTTCAAACTGCAAACATGTTAAGCCACAATTTTACTCTGCTAGCTAACATCCTTCACTGACATTTCTCGGTCAACTTCATTGATGTTATTGATGTTTCAATGCAGAGTAAAACAATGTTAGGTTTAGGTTTACCATTAACATACTCTTGGATTGACCTTAATATTGATCTTCTAGATTAAGTCGGAATATCTCTAACTGTGAATAATAAGTACCTGCACATAAATATGTGAGCAAATGCTGAATATTAACTAAACAGGTGATTGAGAGATGCACAATTCCATACCTATATAGGCAACTCGGTCTGTCACCATGTACTTGTTATGGTTCACACGAGCAAAGGGGATTTTCTTCTGACTCTGGCTGCTGGGAACAATGAAAATTTTCTGCAGAGAAAACAAAACACCCCCCAGAAATACAGTTCATATGGTAGGAAAAATCATGCGGTTTAGACACTATATAGTATTTGTTAGGCAACATTTGTTGTATTATCATGTGTATGTAAATGTCATCTTCATCCCATTTCAATACTGTTTTTAGAAAGCCCACGTTGACTTCTCACCACAACTTAGAACTGCACTTACTGCACACCAGTGGCTTACCGAAAAAAGAAAATGGTGACCATGTGGATCAGAGTTTTAAAAATACTATAGAGAAAACACAAAGTGATTTTCTTGGTGATTTGCTTACAAATTTGCTTCATAAACCCAATGTAGAAAATCAAATATGTTTTTATTAATATTATTATTTCAAAATAATTCATTGTTGTGGCTTAAACTTGGAAAAAAAAAAAAAAAAACATACACTGCCAGTCAAAAGTTTGGACACACCTTCTAATTCCATGGTCTTTCCTGATGTTTATTTCTTTCTACATCGTAAAACAATGCTGAAGGCGGTGAAATACACAATAATGTCCTTTGAACAGTTGATATTGAGATATGTCTGCTACTGATGCTCTGTAAAGCCTTCATAACGGCTCTAATCTGAGGTGCTGTTAATTGGTGATTTCTGAGGCTGGTAACTCTAAATGAACTTCTCCTCTGCAGCAGAGGTAAGTTTTGGTCTTGCTTTACTGGGATGGTCTTCATGTGAGCCAGTTTCATCATGGTACTTGATGGGTTTTGCAAATGCACTTGACAATACTGTTCTTGCAAGAACTGTTCCAGAACACCTGACCTTCGTGTCTTAAAATAACAACTGACTGTTTTTTTTGTCGTTACATATGGATTACTTAAGTCCATGTGTGTTATTTCATAGTTTTGAAATCTCCAGTATTGTTCTAGAATGTAGAAAATAAATCCCTAAACAAAAAACATTGAATTAAAAGGTGTGTCCAAACATTTGACTGGTAGTGTAGAAATTAAATTAAGATAGATTGCGATTTTTACTGGCAAGTTTTGTTCCGGCTCTGACTATATTTATGATGACTTGATCCCTCACCTCTCCAAGAGGTCATCTAACATGTTTAATTTGGAAAAACAAACAGATAGGGGTAATTGATCCCCTATCTAACACATTCTTCCTCTTAAACATATGACCCTAGCCACTGAATTTTTTTTTAACTGGTCCTCCTTCTATATTAACAGGAAAATATAATAAACAATACAGAGGATGGCACTGTGCTCTCTTCTACACGAATTCACAGAAGCCCATGATTGTATAAAGTCGATTTGATTGAGAAGTCCACCCAGAGAGCAATTTTGCTCTCTTGACACAAACACAGATTGCTGTAGGTCAAGGAGCATGTAAAAACAGTATTGAAATGGGGCACTAGTTTCTTATTCTGTTCAAAGTATAAGACAAATTTAATTGTACAGCATCACAGAGTGTGAAAATTTACATGCATTCTTGCTGTCACTTACCACTTGAATATCCAGTTTACTCTCTGAATCCTGTACAGATGCAAGAGAGCGTAAAAATGGGAACATGACCGGGGACGTGCTGTCCCAGCAACTGATCAGCAAACGCACGTGAATGGCTCTCTCAAATGCGACACGCCTCAGCTCAGTGTCAATATCAGCCCAGTATCTGCAACACAAAAAAGGTCAAAGGAACTATGCTTTTCCATGCTGATAGTGGAACAGCACAAATAACAATTCTTTAAGTGTAATTCATGAATTCTAATGATATATCCATTTTATAATTCAGACCAATCCCTTGGCGTGGATGGCCAGTTGAAGTGCAGCAGTTATAGCTCTGAGAGCTCAGAGTGATATCACATATCAGATCCTCTGGATAATCGTTTCAGCCAAATCAATAAATGTAAAATAAATATATTCAGTGTAAATATACTCCATGTTGACATTTAGGCTGAATAAAACATTTGTTTAATTGAGCCCTTTTGTGAAAAGTTTATCTAATGCAAATGGCAGATTTGGAGGGTTCATGGGTATATAGGGTTTTAGTGAACTGGAGGTTTGGATGCTGTGACCCCGCCCACCATATTTTCACTCAGGGTTATTGACGGTGGAGTGGCTGGTTGCTTTATGTCCCAGGGCACTCTCATATCTGTGTTACCTTCTGGTTCTCCCTTTTAGTTATGCTGTCATAGCTAGTCTTGCCGAAGTTCCTGCTTTCACTCCGAACAGAGGGTCCACAGTCCTTTACCATTACATTGGCAACAAACTACCCAATAATCTGTCTCTCTCACACTTTCTGTCCCACTTGCTCCTGACCCCTTCTGCTCTCTGGACTGGCCTCATCTATCCTGATGCCCTACTTCTGGTCAGAGTTCTCTTTATTTGGAAACCACTTGCTGGTGATGTCCCCACATGGATGGCCTAATATTACATGAGACTGTTGTGGATGGTGCCACTTAGGAACAATGAAGAAGGCTTTGGACTGCGGTTGATACAAACAGATTTGCTACAATGGCTTTGGACAATAATTGCTATTGTAGCTTTATGATTGCAATTGCCACGAGTTATACAAGAGTCCATCAATGAACAGTTAATAACTTCAACAAAATAGACTACATTTTAAAACTACACTGAATTTCCTAGTTACAAAAGGTAAATTATTTATAATTGCATTATCCGATATCACCCAGATGAGGATGGGTTCTGTTTTTAGTCTGGTTTCTCTCATGGTTTCATCTCAGAGACTTTTTCCTTGCCACTATTACCCCTGGCTTACTCATTAGGAATAAATGTATAAGTTTATAATTTATATATTTTTGTAAAGCTGCTTTGTGACAATGTCCATGTTATACAAATAAAATGGAACTAAATTAACCATATCATACTCCTACTTTGGAGAAGATCAGGAGCTGTTCCACTTTTACCTTCTGTTGTTTTACATGGTTTGACCTGACACTGATACCTAGTGTTCGAACCAGGAGCTCTCATTTTCTTCATAGTTTTATTTTCAAAACAGCTTGCAGGTCATATTTAAATGTAGTGGAGGGCTCTAGTTTGAATACCTCTACAGTAAACACAAATACTGCAGAACAGATATCATTTTTCCATATTGTCAGTGATTACACACACCTTTTAGGATCTGAGAACTCCATAGTTGGGAGGTAGTTCATCACAGCAATGTAAACAAACTGCTGTGCATCATTAATGACGCTTAAAATGGCCTGAAGATCTGGAGTTCGACCCTCAGCACACAAAGATGTAGGAGCACTCTGCAAAGATATAATTATATAGAATATCATCAGTTCAATCAATTTAAAATTATAGATCGGTAATGATTCATATAACGATTTAATGAAATCAACATCAAATAATTATAATAATTAGAAAAAAAAATCTAATTCTTTGCTATGATGGTGAAGATAATGACATCATTCATTCATCTTCTATACCCGCTTTATTCCTAACTAGGGAAACGGGGATCTGTTGGAGCCTTTCCCAGCACACATTGGGCGAAAGGCAGGTACACCCTGGACAGGTTGCCAGTTCCACAGGGCCACATATAGACAGACAACCACACACACTCACTCCTATGGGCAATTTAGAATTACCAATCAACCAAATGTACATGTTTTTGGACTGTGGGAGGAAACCAGAGTACCCGGAGTAAACCCATGCAGGCACAGGGAGAACATGCAAACTCCACACAGAATGGCCCCTGCCCGTTCGAACCCGGGATTCAGACCAAGGACCTTCTTGCTGTGAGGCAACAGTAATGACATCATGAAAAACACTATTTCTATTTGAAGGACATGGATTAAATACAGGATTTTCTTTTACTTATTGATTTACTTAAATGATATGCATAATTACATAATCACAATTATGTGTATATACAACTGACTGACAAATTAAAGGAAAAACAATGAGTCTGTTATGCAGTAGGAGAAATTTTGCTGGTTCGGTTTGATGCAACTCGTTACTGCAAGTCAATACAAAGTAATTCTGACTGATCACCTTTATCTTATGATGAAATGTTACTATCCTGATGGGAGTGGTCTTACTGAGGATGAGCCTGACCCCATTTACAAGGCTTACTGTATAGTTTGAGGAGCATGAAAACAATGTAAATCATAGGCTATCAACATTCACACACACACACAGATCTCCCAATGAAATGTAACCATTATGGGAGCTTTTGAAGTTGCATGGAAGAGATGTTAGAGATTTCATCAAAACACAAATGGACGGAATATCCTTGGGAAGAATGGTGTTTTTCACTCAAGTACAGCTTCAGAGTATTGCAGAATCTATGCCAAGGCACACTAAAGATGTTCTGGTGGCTGTTTATCTGTATCTATAACTATATTTTATGTTTACTAAAGTCATTGCAAAAAATATAGATCTCTTACCGACAGATAAACTCTAGAGTCTGACCCATTGATTGGCAGCTGCATTGGTGTGTCTTTGTTAAAGGCTGTAGAGTACTGGCTGGGCCAAGGAATGGGTATTGTCTTGCTTGTGCCAAGGAACCAATATGCTTCAAATATTTTCTCAAGGTCATCAGCAAGACACTTACAGTCATATACCACAGCACCGAGCTCCTTCACCTGAGGAGAGAGCCAAAATTGAACATAAGTATAACACGTGTGTGTTGGAGGGGTTTATTAGACTCATTCTTTTCCTAATGGGATTAAATAATAAAAAAAATCATTGTGACTAAAGCTCCCATCATAGTGGTTAGTGGACCAAAACAAATATATAACACATTATAAATATTATTCATAATTCTTAATGAAAATACAAGGTGTCCCAAAAGTCAAAAAGGCATTTCTTTATAAACACACACACAGTCGACTCTCCCACTCATAATGACATGTGTTAACATGTCTAGTGTTATGCATGTAATTACATGTCTTTGCAACCTTGCAACAGCTTCCTGATCCAGGTATAAAAAATACTTTAACATGTTCTTCTATTGTCAGAGGCGTTCTTAAAAGCTATCTGAGAAAAATTCTAATGAATAACAAGTATGAAAAATTAGACTTTTTTGCTAAATAGAATTCATTTCCCCTATGAGAGAAGACTTTTTTCAACTTTTTGCTATTATGCACAAATAAAAATATTAAAATAAGAATATTCTTTAAAACTTATCCTAGTTTACCATGTTATTATGATATGTGCATAATATGATAGTGACATAATATTTATTAACTAAAATAATGAGATAAGGGATTAACTGGCATTATGGTTCATGGCTAATCAGATGGGATCTGCCCTTCAGGTTCACAGCTATATTGTTGGACAAAGAGAAATCTAACTGATGCTAGAAAGGCACAATTAACCTCTCTTACCAAGTACCAATATATAAATAAATAAATAAATAAACAAACAAACACTGAAATGGCACAGAAATGCTGACACAAATACAGAATTAGAAGTTATTTACCACCATGCTGTATATAATAAAGTCACCTGAGTTAAGGATCTCCAGTCCATGTTGGCGCTACCAATGTAAATGTGCTTCTTATCGACCACCCAGAACTTAGTGTGCAGCACACCAGTGGTTAACTCTCTCATGTTTACATCTCTCACATCAGCACCTTATAGACAAAACATACATCAACCCATTTAACATGTCTGCTCAAAAGAACAAAAACTCCTTAACTTAGTTTATGTTAAAAAATAAATAAATAAAATAATAAAATGTTTCATAAAAAAATTTTGTGAGTATAAACTGTGTTTGGTTTTTATGTTATATTTCATGGCCTTTTTTTGAAATCAGACAGAGAGAAGATAGGTGATAGATAAGGAACAATACGGAGAAAATAAAGAAATTAAACAGAGGCAATGGAATAATGAGCTGTTAAATACTTAAGTGGAGTAAGAACTCATCAGAGCTCAACACAATACATTAAAGCTATGTGAGACAGACAGACAGGCAGACAGAAAGACCGACCGGCATCGGCGAGCATCTGGAGGTCACTCTTTGGCTGTCTGTCCTGAGGAGTGTTCACAGCAATGCGTACAGAAATTTTCCCAGAAAGCTCTACAAGTTCCTGCATGATTTCCTCACCCTATATTGCAGAAAAATACCACAGAATTATGACAAATATTATGCCTCATCTGACAAGCCTGCAGTTATGCTAATTACTATAACCATCTTAATCATAATGTATTATTCTGGAAGAAAGGTAATAGACTGAAGAAAACAGAGAATGAGACAATCATATAAATAGATATTGTGTTCAGATTTCATAATAGTATAACTTCATGGCCAAACTATCCTCACCTGATTGGCTGTGGGCTCATGTGTCTGTGTGTCCTCGTTAGTGAGGGTCCAGTAAAAGGAAGAAATATCCAGACTGCTCTGTGCCTCTGATAAGAGACTCCGCCATGCCTGATAGATGGACGGATGACCAACAGACGAGTTGAATTCCATGCCAGCTGGGATGCTCTCTACCAGAACCAGTCTGTAAATACACACACACACACACACACACACAATATATATATATATATATTCTAAACACTAACTGTCTAAAAGTACCAGTCAGGGGGGAAACACAGGAAAAGAGTGGTTTATATACAGTGTGTTACATAAAACACAAGAGGACAGTAGGGATACAGTTTCACTTGAAACAATTCAAATAGACAGACAAATAGATATACTAGACTGTGTTTACACTTGGCAATCTCCACGTACACATTGAAAAGACAAGTGTAAACGCGTTTGTGATCAAAATATTATCCAACCAATGTGTCCTGGTTCTGAGGTAGTCGGGGATGCGCCGTGATCAGATCTTAGTATAATGTAAACACAATCCAGCCGTCGTCTCTGCATTCACAGGTCAACAAATCCTCACCCACTACCATTACACAATATACAGTACAATCAAGGGTGGAATAGATCACAAATATAATGAAAAGTTTGCTTTCTAATCCGAAAGTTGTAGAACCATTCATATTCTAAAGTACACACATTTTTCCCACCATAGCTGGCAACATTCCCAGACCCATAGGTTTCCGTTTACTGTTTCCATTAGGCTAGCTATCCACCTTAGTAATATTTGAAACCTCTTCATCCTTCTCATTTTACGAGATTTGTAAAATCTCCTCCTACTTTTTAAAAGAAAACCCACCACTTCAGGTCGACTTTTCCTCTGCAGACTTATTTAAATATTGCGTGGGCAACAGAGGTCTGATTAGATATCCAGACACAGAAATCTGTTGTGTCCTGATTGGCTGACAATTTGATCTGCTTGATTTTAATGCCAAGTGTAAATGCAGTCACATATATTATACACACAGATGTGTGTCTCTACAAGTGTGTGTGTGTCTGTTCTCACCTGCATTTGTCAGTGCAGGTGTGTGCAATCGAAGCATTTATCTTTATGCCTGATGTTGTAATTGAGGGAATAAGTAGTGTTTGGAGACTAAACATCATGAGCAGCACAGCAGTAAGACAGCTGATGATCAGAATACACCTGGAATACTACACAAACACACACCCAAATGTACAGTGTTAAAAAGGACATAGAATAATCAAGCCTTTTTTCGACAGTTTTCAATCCCAAGAGTGAAGGTCAACGCGTGTGTTCACTAAGAAACATGAAGCTGCCATGTGACAAGGCGAATAAACGCTAACCAGATGGAATTGACCATTGTCCTGCCAATCACATGAGAGACACTGGAAGCTCTTGTTACAAACAAACCTGTCATGATACTTCCTTTTCTTGCTGTAAAATGGCCAGCTGTCTACGGTGGTAATGAAAATACCTGTATGCACTTCCTGCACTTATATCCTATTTAGTTGTTGTAGCTAAATATTCTCACACTGGTGTAAAAGCTTTATTTCATTAATTAAACTTACTGACATTAGCCTGGGAACATGTAGTCTAATGTCATTCAATAGCTATGTTAGCTAGCCTGTTTTCTCTAGCAGATTAGAGTAAAAATTTGTATTTAGGTAAGCAAGTAAGGCAACTCAATCATAATCACTGAGGAATAACATACTTCAGAAAAAATCCTCCAGGCGCTGCACATTCTATACTTATCTATACATATCTGACCTCTTTCCAGCAGGGGCTATATGATGTCGAGATTTATCTCTGAAGATAACAGAGGGACTCGTACACAACTATTACAAAAGGCGCAAACATTTGCACTGGTGAATTAAAGAATCTGAATGCATTTTATCCTTTTCTTTCTTCCTTTTTTTTAAAAAATGTTTTACAGATTCTGAAAGTCGTATGTAAACTTATGAATTGTAAATATGTTTTACTTCTACTACTCAGTAAAGCCTGTTTTGCTGTTTACTCGTCATTTCAGCTGTGCGAGTTTGTCCTAAATGGATGTTTTTTTGGGTCTCACCAAGACTTTGAGAGAGACTACTAAGAAAATAAAGCGTTTCTAAAGCTTTTGTAAATCTGGTGGAAATGTTTGGTTTCACACAATGTTACTAAAAATCCCATTCTACAAGCATAATATAAAAGATACAATTAAATGAATCCCTTAAAAGATTTTGTCAATTGTGGCTTATTTACACTGTATTTGTACCTTCTGAAGTTTCAGAAGACCCTCTCGTTTACTCGACTCCACATCGGCCATCTGAAGAGAAATAAGATCAGCAAATTAACCCAGAGTTTGTACACAAACAAATAATACATAATAAATCCTTAGTTCCTGGTCTGATAAGCCTCTCTTAAACTGTAGGCAGATATTTAATGTTTAAAACAGACATTTTAGACTTATTCAGTACTTTATCACACCCTGCACTGTCTGATTTTTACAAAACCCTTAAAAATTCCTGCACATTTCAGCTGCAAATTAGATTATTTGTCAGACAAAGTTTTTTGTAGGTTGACAAATGGTCTTTATTCAGCCGTCTAATCTATATTAAATCACATTAGAGTTCTAACATTTTACTATAATTGTCTATTGACAAAAGCATGACCCTTTCCTATTCCCAAATTACAAACAAACCCTGCAGTATGACTAAGACTGCATTAACTTCAGATTTCTAAATATCTTCAGACCAACACGTTGTCAGTTGCAATTATAGAGAGAATATAAAGAATGTTTATACACACAAAACTGTACCTTTACATATGCTATATCAGACTTCATGCTTGCAGACATCACAGACGCATCAGAGGCAAAACGGGGGAAAGGTACTAGAAGGAAAAATATCAAACACTTTCAGAAATCAAGCAAGGACCTTAAAACACACTACTATTCATACTATTCATATTTACAAAGAGAAAATTAAACCCTTTGGACATTTGTCCATTTCCCAACATGACAATAATAGGGAGGCTGAATCTTTAGGCAGATATATATATATCAAAGTCTGAGGCTAAAGTAAGGACACATACCTTCTAGGTTCTTGCTGACTTTACCTTACTAAAGTTCATTCATTTGTCTCACTTTTAAAGCAGTTTCTGTCTGTTCTACTCAGCAAAGGCTATTCAAGCAATTTCAGGGATACATCAACATGAAAAGCACATATGCCATTCAAAAAATTGGGCAAATATTTCGATTTAGAAATTTTATACTGGTGTATTTTATAAAAAAAAAGATGTCTAGGAATTTCCAACTGAAAGAAGCGCATAACATTTAGTCATTTCAACAGAACAGTTGACAGAAAGGTTTATAGCTTAAGAAACCTGAAACAAAAAGGAATATATAAAATGGTGAGTCGAATTGGTTTTTTTTTTATAACCAACACAATATGTTAACAATAACAATAATATTTATTTTATTTATTAATTCACAGGATGTCATAATTTTCAGTTACATTTAACATTCCTGCTTTTTTTTCCCCTCAAAGACAAAATCCAGCTTGTCGTGTTAGTAGAATTAAGAAGGCTGCATTGGATGTGATAACATGAAGTGGATCCTCACTTTGAATGATCTGCAGTGATGACTTTTTTTTTTTTTTGCATGTTTATGGTGTGTGTGTGTGTGTGTGTTTGTTCATAAAAAACTGCTGTTGCTCCTAACTACGGTGGTTTTCTATATGAATAGAACAGGCAGCTTACATTGCAGAAAGTGCTTCAGAGTGTTTTTTGATGACTTTGCATTGTTCACACACTCACACACTCACACTCCTAAACCACGATGCAGCCTGAAAGAGGAAGAGGATTTTCAAGTCATGGGGGAAAAAATGAAGGAAGTGCAGGTGATCTCTTCAGTTTTTGGTCATGTGGAAGAAGTCCCGTGTGACCGCACACACATCATGAGCTACAAAGTCAATTAAACATCCAAATCTCAAGTCATATTTTGCCTTCAGTATTAAAATACAGGTGAACCAATAGCACTGTTCATATGTTCAGTTCTACCTTTCTAACTTAACCAAAAGCGTTCAGAATGCTATGTATATTTTTTATTCGCCCGGTATCTGTTTCAAAACCATTCACATATTGTTGTATGCTGCATCATGGGACAAGTTAGTGCACTTCAGGGCGAAGGAGAGCTCAGCTTCTTTTTCTGAACTACATGAGAGTTATATACTCTCAAAAATCCCATAGAATTCTTCACATGTATGGGATCTGAAACACTGATTCTACCATGACTGACCACTGAATCCACCAATATTTTAAGACCTTCTGGTATTAGAAAAGTGCTGATAAACGTGTCGGTTATACAATACATCACTGCGTACAACATTTTGCAGCCACTTCAAATTTAGTGAGTAAAAATAGTGCACAAGTGACTCATGTCACATTTAAGACACACATGAGAAGTGAAAACGAATGACAAAGCTGAATAAGGCAATGCTTTAAGCACTGATCAGTGAAAAGTGTGACATGTGTGCTATATAACACAATATCCAGTACAATGGACTGAGATGTGTCTAAAGTCTAATGTGATCTACTTTTATCACAAAATATCCCACAACACTTTCCATCCTTCCCTCTTCGTCATGTCATGGAGTTATTAAATGCTGTCTAGGATGAGATCATTATTTCCAAGATTTTATTTTTTTTCCAAAACAGGCTTGACCATTAGAAATGGTCAGCATCACTGAAACCAACACTATCTTCACCTAATTAAAAGGTACATGTACGGTATCATTTCTAGATAGTAAAACATAGAAACTATTATAGGCTATTAATAAATAAGTCGATCACAAACGACTCGACTTAACCTGATTATTATACGTTATACACTAAATGCAAACGTTTCTAACCAAACCTATTATTATAAAGGTTGTTTACATCTAGCTCCATTCTAAGGAAATGTAGAGTGACCATGCACTAATCAACAACAACAACAACAGTCTCACCGTTAATGATAATGTTTTCCTGTATTGATGAACAGCCAGACTGATTGAGGGTCTTAAGAAAATTATAAATACATAACAACTTACAAAACTGAAACTAAACGAAAGCTCGTCTGTCGTCCGATATGTGTGTGTTTGGTTTCCTAGACTTCTCACTACTGCACGTGCGGTCATGTGACCAGAGTTAAACGAGTCGACCAATGGGAGGAAAGAAAGTCCAGCGACGTCTTCCTGCTTTTATGTCAATCAACCATATATATATATATATATATATATATATATATATATATATATATATATATATATATATACATATACATATATATATATATATATATATATATATATATATATATATATATATATATATATATATATATACATATTTTTAAATTAAATAATAGCGAAGACTATATATACATAGCTTATAGCCGACATCTTGATTACTCCCTTTCTTTCACTGTCTGCTCCAGTTACAAAATATATTTATATATTTAAAAGCTTTATTGTTTATTTTGTTGTGAAAGGCGCTTCTGGTGTTTCTCCAGCAGATGGCCCTAAAGGATCTCAATCGCAATCTCAATATGGCCTCCCAAAATGATTCTACATTTAATTAACACACTATTTATCACTGCATTACTGGCTCACTCACTTTCAGTTATCATTATCCTGGTCTTGGTGTCACTGGACAATTTCTTTTAGCCATTCACTTACTGTTATATTTTTGGCAGGTGCAAGGAAACCCATGCAAAAAGACTGAGAGAGGGCATGTGTAAATACTCCAGGCAGACAGACAGACTCAAGCCTAAGCTCAGGGTAAAATCTAGGACCCTGGATCTGTGAGCAGCAATGCTACTCACTGTGTCCACATGCTAAAATACCCAAATAGTTTAAAGATAAGGAATAAGAAATGACATCATGAACTGCTAGTTGGTTGATAACTCTGGTTGATAAGCTAATTAGCCTCTTTATCTACAGCATGGTTCAGGGACTTCAGTGCTACTTTAAGCCACAAGCATGCCACAGTTATATTAGCTCGCAGATTTTGCCAGGGTTTAGTGCAATTTGCTGATTATTAGCAATCCTGGTGTGATATGTTTCCTGGAGGGAAAGTTGTTATCAAATTATCTTTTTCTGCTAGGTGACAAGAGACTTTACGTTAATTCATTTCTGCTATGTACCGCTAGCTTGTGATGGTAACTGTACCTAACAGTTCCTCTAGGGTTGCAACCCCTTTAGTTTTCAAAACACCCGGTTAAAACAGGAAACCCGGACACACTGCCTGAAATTAAGACTGACTCCAGGTGTTCTGTTTAAACAGTCTTTTGTCTGGTTGTTGGAGTGTTTACCAATGTGTGTGTGTGTGTGTGTGTGTGTGTGTGGTCAGTGGTCAGTAAATCGTGTTGGTCAGTTTGTATGCCACTCTCCACTCACATCATACAGGCAATTTATTGCCTATTGTGTCATTTATTTCTTGCTTCTTCTTTCTTTTCTTTTCTTTTTTTTAAAGCAATGGTTAATCTTAAAGAGATCTACCAAAAGTCACAGCACATGCCTAAAATAAAGATAAAGCACAAAAAATGGCTAAGAACGAAATCACCAAAAAGGGGAGAAAAAGAAACATTCTAAATGTCGTAGTCTTTATGATGAATCTTCCAAAAAGAAATGACCCCAGGTCACTTCTTTTCTATTGGCCTATGCTTCCAAGACTGCAGGTTTTGAGTCCATTTTGGTGAACTAGATGCAAAATGAATTTGCAGGAGATAGTTTGGAAATTAATCTTTGCCACAAGCAAATCATTTTATTATGTATCACATACTCTGACATTCAGTGACAGGATTTTTGTTTTTGTCATTTGAATTTCATTTATGTTCAGTGCGACCATGGCATTACTTAATGTTTACTACATTCTGCTAGTTTCAGTCATATTATTTTCTTTATTTCAACCTTATTTGTTAATCATCTTTAAAAAATTAAGAAAAGTTAGCATGCTCCATAGCATTATTGTAATTACCATCCCAATTTTACAACCCAAATATAGGAGCTATTAAGTCAATCTACCTCATCCCATTATGACACTTTTTTATGGTAATGGCATTCACACTACTCTATCTCCCTTACTGACATGTTCATGATACCGCATGGGTTTAGCGTTGAGCGCTTTATAGCCCGAGGGCCGTTATGGGTGAGTCAAGAACCTCCGCCACAAATCCAGGATACAATTAAGGAGTCAAGGAGCAGAGAAAATACACATGCACATGCACACATAAAACCTGTGTTTCTCTGTCAAATTTATTTTTCTGGTATGAGAAAGAATTCATCAATCTGCATTTGATCTAGTATATAAAAATTTTTGAAAACTTTCTAATCTTAATTTTTGATTATTAAATATTAGTATAAGTTAGTTCATTTATTGCAAATGATTCATGTATATTTAATTGGCCAATTAATGTACTTTATTTGATCATGCTTTATTATTTTGACCCTGGCTCATGTGTCTTGAAAATCTGCTTAAGGATGTTTTACCTAGCCATGACATTTTTATGACCCACATCCTGCTTACCTGCCTCTAATTTGCTTAGATAAATATGTTCCTCAATAGCAAGTGACTGCAGCTATTAAACGTCCTCAGTTACAGATCCGGGACTGACAGCAGGATCAAATTCAAGGAAGAATGACATTCAGAAGTATCAGTCTTTGACCCAGTTGTATCTCTGTTGTTCTCGCTTTATTTTCCTGTTTCCTCTTGTGTATGCTTTCTATTTAGCAGTTTTGTTTAATGGTTTAGCTTTAGTGTTGGATTTGTGTAGGATTTAAACAGTTAATCAAAATTCTGTTATGTAAGATGTCTATTCAGCAATATGAGTTTAACCAACCAACACACATAAAATTCCCTGTGGCAATGTGGATTTAACATCACACAACCAATTTTCACACAAATCAGTGGGTTATTGAATTTGTGCCTAGTTAAGAATATATACACTTTCTTAAAGCATGTTTTGCTTGTAAATACAGCACACAGTCTTTTTGCTTATCAGTTTAACACATCTTGATGTGACAATTTATTGTATATTGTCTACATCATTGCAATAGGATGTCATGTACACAGCACACATCAAATCAATTCACAGGTCTTTCATATTTTAAATTTAGCTCTGGACTCTGACTGGATTATGTATTCTGACTGGCCCATGCCAAAATATCAATCCTCGTCTTCTGAAAGCATCTCAGTTGGATTTGGATTTGTGGTTTGGGTCATTATCATGCTGGAAGGTGCAATTTTGTTCTTTATCTTTCGCTGTCTAACAGAGCCCTACAGGTTTTATGCCACAATAGGTAAGTATTTAGAGCTATTCCTGAGTCCATCTATCTTGATTAAACCCCCAACCCCATAGTATGATGCTGCCACCACCATGCTTCTCTGTTAGTATGGTGTTCTTTGGGTGTTATGCTGTCATGGTTTTGGGGCAAACATATCTGTTATACCCAAAAAGGTCTATCTTTGTGTCATCTGACCGTATTGCATATTGTTACATAGTTTGAGGTGATTTAGGCAGAATTGGATTGGGGTTTTTTTCAATAAAGGGCTTCATCTTGCCACCCTACCATATAGCTCAGACATGTGAAAAATAAGAGATTGTTGCCACAAGCAGTGAGTGACAGATATTCTCTTGGCTACTTGGATGCTTCTGTAGGTCTCTTTGCAGCCTCTCTAAGTTTTTGTCTTGTCCTTTTGTCTATTTTGGATGGACGTCCTGTCCTAAAATTCAGATATATTTGATGAGAGTAAGGATCAAGGCTTTTGCTTACCTTTGTTATTTTCTATGATGGGGTTAGGGCTAGTACTGGTGAGAGCTATGCAGTTAAAGCTTGTGTTGCATTGAACTTGCGGTCACAACTTATTAGAATCCCCTAATGATTAAGAACCCTTCCCCTCAACTTGAAATTCCCACTTGTCCACTAGGGATAGTCTTCTCACCTATGTGTTACAGAGTGACCTCAAAGCGACATGGCTATGCACAGCATTAAAGTATACTTTTTTACCTTTGCATGAGATATCATGTATATACAAGTATTCCATTTAGATTATTCAATATGAATACATATTCATAAATAAACCTCATCACTATTAGATGGCTAGCTTGTGGCGAACAAAAGAAGAACATGAAGGCATCCAGGCCTCCACTGAAAATTTGATTGCAGCATTTGGACTTTTGATTAGACGCCTGTTCAAATCCCAACACTTAGCATGCTCCATGATTGGTTAAACTTGATGAAGACGTGTAATCCTCAACTACTTCTAATACATTTTACAAAACAGAAAGGCTGAAATCTTTTATTTGTACTGCAAGAAATGCTGTGATGTGTCTGAATAGAAAAGCTAAGTTGGCTGAGCTAACAAAGGCTTTGAGAACAACAGTTTTCCAGACTATGTTATCTATCTGACATTTCCACACAATTTGCACAATTCACAGCCTCCCCGCAAAGAGGGCCTTAAACTCCAACTTTATTTGATGACATTGTGTCTCAGCCCAGTGCGTATTAACCGGCTGTACATGTAATCAGTCACAATATATGAGCATGTGGGGCACCTGGGTGTGAACTCATTATTGTCAGTATTGACCATTTTTGTCAGTGTTGTCTACTTTTTGATGTGTATTTGTTGTTGTTCAACCTGTTATTTGGATGGGGCAACCCACCTACATCCAGCATGACTCACAACTTCTCCTGATATATACTGTATTACCAACAATTAACAACTGTGGATCCATACTGGAAAGTTTAGATGAGGATTGGTTTAAGCCAAAATGTATTTGAACCTTGTAATAAGTCATAATCTGGCATTGTTTTATTCTAGGTAGGCAGCATAGGATTGGTCCAATAATTTCTCTGAGCCAAATATTTGAACTATGTGATTTTCCATTTTGTAAGTAATTTGCACAAAATGGAGAAAACCTTTAGGTTGTGTTGTTCGCTTAGTGTTAACACAATGTTTGTGATATTGCAACTTGCCAATTTGCCATCACTTTACCACACTTTATAAGATGTTTTTGCTCAATACACAACACATTTTTGTTTCTGCAATGGGAGGAGTCTAAAGGTAGAACATTAAAATGCAACTGACACAACTGACAAATTATGGAACAAAGCAGTCGGTATATGTTTTGCACCGCCGAAATGTCTTATCATGGCTGACTGGCTCATTTGATGTAAGCCTTATGCTAAAAGAAAATAAAAGATATTAGAGACAGGCTGGGTTTTAAAAAGGTAAATGCTGCTGTTTTTATTTTCATTTATAAGCTTCCAGAGGCGGAAGTGACTGAGCGACACCCAGAGTCATAAAATGTGAAAAGGAGCCAAATAAAACAAGGGTGTGAGACACGGCCAGCCATTAACACTAAGTTTATCAACAGCATGAAGAGAGACAGAAGTATGCTGGAGGTTATGGGTGATTATCTTGAATAGGCAGATAGACAAACAAATAGATATGCAGACAGACAGACAAACAGATATATAGATAGATAGATAGATAGATAGATAGATAGATAGATAGATAGATAGATAGATAGATAGATAGATAGATAGATAGATAGATAGATAGATAGATAGAAAAACAGACAGACAAAAATATAGATAGATAGATAGATAGATAGATAGATAGATAGATAGATAGATAGATAGATAGATAGATAGATAGATAGATAGATAGGATAATCTTTTGAAATGCATTATGGGATTTCATGTGTAATCTAAATATACTCCACTATGTCTCCAACATAGCATAAAAAATGTGTGTAATTTTTAAACACAGCCAACCTCTTCAAAAATATAAATATAGTACTAACGTTTTCACCATATCACTTATATTACACTTGGAGACAATGGGGTAAAATTTACAAAAGTATACAGTATATAAAATGTGCATTAAACAAGAGTTAAAATGTGTTGAGATAGGTGAGTGGTGTTGAGTTCACAACTATAATGGAAACGGAATCACAGAAGCAAACTGCGTAATACAGTTTCACTTTGCTGTATATATAGTACTGTATGATAGTATGTCAGATAGTTAACTGATTGATCACTTTGCAAATGCACTGGCTTAGAATAGAATGTTATTATTTTGATAGAAAAGCTGACAAACAAGTAATATTAAAAGTTCAGACAATTGTAATTTGTTAACTGTAATGTAATTGCAGCATGTGTGTGTGTGTGTGTGCGTGTGTGTGTGTGCGTGTGCGTGTGCGTGTGTGTGTGTGTGTGCACATGTTTTTGTGTGGGTGTGCATGTGCATGTGGGCGGGTGGGAGGTAGGATGAGAGGGTTTTACAAACAGTTTGCTCACCAAGGTGAAGAGATAAAAGGGGCAGATGGGGCAGTTTATTCATTACCCATCTGATCGAACACAGATGATCTACGGGAAAAGAAGCATGTAATATCGATCTGAACTTTAACACAATTTAAATGTAATTGAAATTTGAAAATTTACAGTAGTAAATTCGCATTCACCGTACTTGAATGTACACTTCTTAGCTGTGCTATCAGATTGCCATAAGCGATCTATTCAGATTTTACAGCAATATTGCAATGGATAAAATTTTTGTCATGAACAGTTGTTATTCCCATTGTTTTTCTTTAAATATTCAGAACATTGTCTCTGTAACAGAGATGAGTGCATCCCTCATTAAGATATTCTGTATTTGTGTGTTAGAGTGTGCTTCCCAGTGAACTGTGAACCATTAGGGACACAGCTAGTTAAAAATAACTCTGACATCAGTTCAAGATAACAATATGAATTGCAAAATGATTACATATGCTAATATGAGAATCTGAGACAAACAAAACTTCTTTAAAAAAAATTATGTAGAGCCTTTTTCCACTTGATAATAACGTAAATAGGGTAATTTTGACAGCAAAAGAACAGGCGGGGTAACTGTGACTCTCTTCTTGCTCTCTCTGCTTATCAGCTTGTGTCCTTGGCCCTGTAACACCTGTAGCAACGTTATTAATTAACTAGCACTTCCTGCTGTTTCCAGACCTTACACAGGTCCACACACGGCTGCATGAAGGTGAGGCTCGACTCACGCCAGAGAGTTATCGGAATAAAATGGGGAAGGGATATGTGTGACCAACTGCTGATGAATATTCTGCGGAATAATAACATGGTGATATCGAAAGTTCTGTTTGTTACATCATCACTGTATCATCCAGTTGAGTCAATCTGTAAAATTCAACAGCATTAGCATGTTATACCCAGCATCTTGACTCCTTAACTCATTTACAAGACTATTACGTAAAAGAAAATGGGAGTGATGTAGTAGGGACACTTTTATAGGCTACTCACATGGGGTCACAGTCATAAAGTGATGATAAGTGACTGATATTGGAATTGAACAAAAGAGAATACTCCAAAGGATGGCATTTATCTCAACTTCTCTTTATTCACACAAGGTATTATTAAACCTTAGAGCCAGCCTATGTCTAAATTCTACTATGCTAAATAGTGCACTTTTTGTATTGTACTATTTAGCTAGTAACACCCCGAACTATATACTAGTTGGATTCTAGTACCACACTGTTTATACTGAACTGCTCTATGGATCCTGACATTACTCTAGGCATTCTAGAACTGAAGTGACCTTAGACTGTATGGATTTTGTATTATTTTGATGAAAAATGTGTTACGCATGGCTAAATTGCTAGTGAATTGGATTTTAAATTGATTTTGAGTCATACAGTGTGAGACGTTTAACAATGCTAGATGAACGCGTTCCATGTTGATAGGAGTAGATTCTTCAACACAATGGTGCATCTAAAACTGTACTGATGATTCTGGAATCCCACCCAGGAATAAGAGATGAATTATTTCACACGTGCATGATTCAAGTAAATGCTAATTATTAGTTTCTTCTGTGCACTGTCAGCTGCTAAAGTGTTTTTTTTTTATTTATATGTGAATTGTCTTTTGTTGTATATCTTCATGAAAAGCACTATTATGTTACACTTTTAACGATTATTTTCCACATATTATAAGATGTTTTATAAGGTCCACATTGGATTTTCAGTCTTTTCAGTCTCTGAGTCTCTGAGTTCAGAGCTCTGAACTTTTGCATTGGCACTAAAAACTATTACACTTGGTCTATTCCCACTTCCAGCTCTGATGCAGTAAAAGACAATTGCTCTTGGAATACAAGACAAGATTAATCAGCTTCTGCTATTCCTATTCAATAGAATCGCACACAGCTCACAACTCTTTCTACACATATACAGTATTTCATTTGGCAGACAACCTTATCCAGAGTGACTTACATTTTTGTCTCATTCTATACAACTGTGCAATTGTTGGTTAAGTGGTAGCTTGGTGATCCTGGGATTTGAACTCACAACCTTCTTCCTGTGACCATAATACCATCACTACTAAAATAGCACATCTTGTTTTAAACAAACTGTTCTCATTAAAAGCATAGCATGGTGGTACAGCAGGCAGTGTTGCCACCTTACACCTTCAGGGTCCCCAGTTTGAGCCTGAGCTTACTTTCTGTCTTACTTTACTGTCTGTGTGGAGTTTCTATTTATGCTCTCTATTTATGAAAAACTCTCAAAAAATATGCCACCTGGTTGACTGGCTACCCTAATTGCCCCTAGTAGTGAATGAATGTGGAAATGTGTGTGACATGGTGCCCTGCAACTTACAGGACTTCCATCCAGCATGTATGCCCACCTTGCTCCCAATGTTCCTGGGATAGGCTCCAGATTTACCGCGACTCTGACCAGGATAAAGTGGTTACTGAAAATGTATGAGTAAATGTTCTCTTTAAAAGACATCTTTGAAGTTAAAAAAAAACACTTATTTTTACTTCTGTTTAGTGTGCTCTCCCCGTCTATTATAAAGAATAGATCATTTTCCATGCTAAATTTTGTATGATGTCCTCAGTATTTGATGCCTCAGTAGTGGATGGTGCGGGTCAAAACCAAGTACAATGGGACACAAAGCCCTAACATGAACACAACTTATGACAAAACAGGACAGAGACAGGACTAGTTCACTAAAACAAATAATAACACGAAAGAAGTTAACACAGATTTATTATCAGATGAACAATGTGTACCATTATATTGTTGCTTTGCACTCCCATACAAGCACCCATCAATCAGATGTGTATACAAAAACAGGCACTTAATCCTTTAGGCAGATTGTGTTAAAAAATTCAAACATTGTGGTTTTTTGCCCAGGTGTCTTAGAGTAAATAAACACATGACCCAAAGTAATTAATTCAGCTTACAATACTAGGTCTACAATTATGCAAATTTAGGCCTTTGCATAATGTACCAGATTAAGATGGTTTGGACATGTTCAGAGGAGGGAGAGTGAGTATATTGGTAGGAGAATGTTGGACATGGAGCTGCCAGGCAGGAGGCAAATAGGAAGGCCAAAGAGGAGGTATATGGATGTAATAAATGAGGATATGAAGCTAGTGGGTGCAAGTGTTGAGGATGCAGAAGATAGGGATAGGTGGAGGGAGATGATTCGCTGTGGTGACCCCTGAAGGGAAAAGCCAAAAGAAGAAGAAGGTATTTGCATAATGCAAGCTGGCTAAGGTGAAATCAATCACCACATTATAAATATGAAAGCTTTGTGTCTGGGAGTGTTTAGGTGGGGTGGGGCACCTCATTTCCAGTGGGTGGGGCATTTCTACATTTCCAGTGGGTGGGGCATTTCTACGTCATTTGTGCAAGAAATTCAAACAGCTCGTCATATTTCTCATACTGTATATTTCATGGCTAGTAAATACAATGATAAGTAAATGTGCACTGGCAATGATGATACAGTTTTATTTTACTGTGTCCTTTTCTTAACTGAAATTGCATTTTATGTCTAATTTTTGTAGGTTTATGTGCCTTTAAATTTTAGCTGGGTGGAGCTCAGATTTAGGCATTAGTCAGATCTCTACCTGCACACTCAGGTCTGACCAATCATTAATGTGGATGGTATGTTAGTACGTCTTATCAGTTAAGGGACTGAATGTGTGTTATCAGTAAAAAGGACTGAATGTGTGTTATCAGGGCGAAGTAGACCACACAAACATGGCAAGAGAGAAAGAAAATCACCTGCATTCCCATTCAGACTGGGTTGACCTCAATGTTCTGAAAAACTTCCTTGAGGGAGCAAAAGAGGAGGGACAAGACGGTGGCATTAAAAGAAAACAAAAAGAAACTTTTCTAACAGCAGGCAGCATTCTGCAAACACTATGAATTTTAGTGTTCTTCAACATAACCTCTCCCCTTCGTGTAACTTATCGTGCAAATTCTTGTATAAATAATAGTTGGCCAACAGATTAGAAAAAGGAAACAGATTTTACAGTATATACTTTTCAGTATGAATTAATGACTGAATGACATGTAGAAACGGCACCTAGGAAGGTCCTGGTCTGAACATAAACTAAATCACAGTGACATCATCTTATCAAAAGCAATACAAAATTTCAGGTCAGTCTCTTGACAAATATTAAAAAGGAAAAGATAACATGAAGAGAGGCTTGAAGACATGTCATGCTGAAAAATTCACATTAAAGGTGTTGCTCAAACTGAATTAACAAAATTGCAAGACATGTTGGTCATCAGTCAGGATACAGTATCCCTCTCTACCATCACTTCCAGAGGGCCACTACAATACAGCTACCTCAGATTTCCTAATCAAGATATACCACCATATCCATACTGTATATTGTAACACCCCTACTGGAAAATCCTATTGTATTATTTTGTTTTACAGCTGGAATTTGTTATTGCATGATGACTTAAATACACACAGAGCATGCATCATAATGTTTCATAAGCAGGGTTGGTTTTATCACCAGCTAATTTCATTTTCATTTCCTCTGGAATAAAAATTGAGCATGTCTGGCCTGAATGAACAGAGCCATCTGCCAGCGAAGAGAGTAAATATGACTACAATACACTCCACCTGTGTCTCGCTCAATCACTAAATCCCTCCATGTTTGAGTGCTTGGGTTGTGTGTGCGTGTGTGTGTGTGTGTGTGTGTGTGTGCAAAGAGCTATTTGACATCCAATGCCTTACAATCTATCTACCGAACAAAGACCCAGAGATGCTAATACCATGGAATGGTGAAAACCTTCATTCATTTAATGATTTTTTTTCCCCTCACACGGTACATGGTGCCCTATAATAAACTGCTGTCCCACCCAGGATGTATTTCTGCCTCATGGCCATTGTTCCTGAGGTTCAGAGCAGTTTTAGCATAGTCAAACCATTACTTGGGATGCTTTTGGGAGGTGGAAGGAAACTGGGCAGCCTGGAGGAAACTGGTCGGAACGTACCAAACTCTATCCAGACAACACCTAAAATTTAGGATTGAACTGGGGACCTTGGAGATGTGAGACAATGCTACCAGCTGTGCCACCCTGTGGATATTGTGCCTCTAAGTAAACACTGATATCACAACGTAGATGTTCACATTTTCAATAAATTGTGAAATGTGTAAAAATGTGTGAAAAAATATAGTAACTTAGGACCCTTGTCGACCTTTTCATTGTATCCTGATTGTAATCCAAAATAGAAAGGAAGTAGTTTTACAACTTAATACAGTATGTGTGTACTTTATTTCAAAAGGAGTATGAACTAATAGGTAACAATAAGTGGAAGAAATGACCATTTAGTTGGTTAGGTAGTATTTAAGTATACTGAATGATAACTTGTGAATCAGTGAAATGCTGTATTCAGAAGAAAATCTGGAAGCATAATCACTAGCCCTATGTATAGCTAGTTTGCCATGTAACCATGGTAATAAACTCTTTCACTAACAAATACAACTGTTAATAGGAACAGTAAAAATGTATGCTACAAGGCAAAGAGATTACTCATATCTGTAAACATATGCTACCCATGTTAGAAGACTCCCTTTGGTTTGGGCAGTGTCAAATATAGTGCAATTAATTTAAACTATTCAGATTGATTTGTTTGTTTATTTGACAACAGGTCATTTGTGATGATAGACATGAGAGACAAACAGGTTTATTTTCTACTCTCTCTCTCTCTCTCTCTCATTGTGCCACAGGTTGACCCTCTCTTTTTTTCTTTCCCTTGTTAATGAGTAACTGTGGGGCAGTCATGATGAAACGTTGACATTTCTCTCTGATTATTCAGTCTTCCTTTGTTCCTAAAGCTAGAATGTTTGCTTATGGCCTGGGCGGAGCGCAAGAGAGATGGAGACAGAGAGAGGCAAAGAGACAGAGGCTGGGGAAGTGGGAGGTGGGGGGTGGGTCTGGGGGGTGCCTGATGTTTGTTGACAGTGTTTACACAGTGTGGTGGGGTCCTAAAGTTTCAGATGACAAAATGGCACTCAGCAGCATTTAAGATGCATTGAAATGTACTATTGTGAAAAGCATGTCAGTCCTGCCTGCTTTTAAAACCACCCACATGGTTACCTACGCTGGTAATGTTGTAAATATCACATTGTAAAGATCACAGGGCTGTCATACACACGTTAGATTGAAATGAAGTTTCAGGGAAAAATGTTTTTTTTAGTTTAGTTTGAGCTGTATTTGTAGAATGGTAATATAAATAGCTAGTTGGCTAACTCCCGAGCTATTTGTGTTTAGCTGAATAAAATTGATTATCTCATTAGGCAGCAAGTGAACAATCAGTTCTTGTAGTTAATTGGTTGGAAGCAGGACAAAGAGGGGACTTTAACATGGGCCAAATTATGATGGCTAGATGACTTGCTCAAAGCATCTGCAAAACAGAAGGTATTGTAGGGTGCTCCAGGTAAGCATTGGTAAAAGTGGTCTAAGGAATGACAACCAGTGAACTGGTGACAGAGTCATGGGTGTCCAAGGTATACTGCTCCGCATGGTAAGCTAAGACTAGACCATCTAGTCTGATCCCACAGGAGAGCTACTGTAGCTCAAAATTGCTAAAAAAAAAATTGTGGCTGTGATAGAATGGTGTCAGAACACATAGTGCATTGTGGCTTGTTGGGGCAGTGTAGCTGCAGACCTCTTAGAGTGTTTATGCTGACCATCAAGTCCCTTCAATGGGCACCTGAGCAGCAGAACTGGACAACTGAGCAATGGTCTAATGAATCACATTTTCTTTTATATCAACAAAGCAAGAAAGCAGATGCTTTGGGCAATGTTCTTCTGGGAAGCAATACAAAATTCATAAAATCATGTAGATACAGATCGAGAGCAAATCAGTTATTGTTTGTGTCATTAGTTAAAATGGAGAAACAACGTGAGCAGAAAAGCATCTCAGAACATATGACACACATTGTGCCAGCCAGCAATTCTTCTGTGTCCAGTGTTCTGAGATGTTTTCCTTCTCACCATGGTTGTAAAACATGCATAAAATCTCCTGTCATCTCAAACCAATCTGGTTTTTCACCGCTGACCTCTCTCATAAATGAAGCATTTCCACTGGCTGAATGGCCAATTAATAGATGTTTTATATTTTTGCCTCATTCTAGATAAACTCTAGTGACTGTTGTTTGGGGAAAAAAACCTAGGACAGTTTCTAGCCTTAAACTAGCCTGCCTGCCATGGTCACTAAAATAAAATTTTTCCCCATTCTGAAGTCTGTTGTGACCTTAACTGAAGTTCTTGTCTAATATCTGGATGATTTTAGATAAGACAAGACTGCTGCTTGATTGGCTGATTATAAAACTGCATGAATGAAAAGGTGTTACAGGTGTTCCTAATAAGTGAATGGTGAGTGTATAAAGAAAAATGTCTTTGGTCAGCGTTTGCTTTTTTTCCTGCTTACATCTCAATAATCTGACATTAGGGGCCAGTTTGGTGCACCAGGTCTTTGTTTTGTTTTAGGGAAAATATGAAACTTTATTTCTTATATCCACTTTTGCAAATTGCCCAGTCTTCCCTTTACATCATGCTTCAGGCTTACTACCTACTTCATAACAGCACATAAATATATCATTACATTGTCATGATGCGACAGAATGAAAATAATGTTGAAAATTATGTTCTCTGTCACACTAGGTGGCAATACACTTTGCATTAGCAGCCTTATCTCTCTCACCTGTTTCACTCACTATTTTCTATGCCAGCAAAGTGCTTAAACATCAAAATATTGAAAATTCAGGAAAGAGGAAAAGTTATGTAGCCATCCATTAAATAGCCTACTGCAAAGTTAGATCATTAGCTGGGGCATTATTAAGGGCAGTGGTCCTAAGGGCTTAAGCCCTGTAAGCTTGTTAATGGGGGCCGCCCATGTTGAGCCAATTATCCCTAAAAATGCACCCTAGTGACAGAGACACTGGAGTATTTAAAGTTAAAGAAAACAGAATAGGTGTGACAGACCCAATAAAGGGCTGACTGGGTTTTTAATTTACCAAACCAGACCCATACTATGACAAAATCCAACACACACACACACACACATGCATGCACACACACACTCACACATAGTCACAGTCACTTGCTCATGAGCATTCAGTGAATTCAGTCTCTACTCAATCATGCTTTTAGTATATACAGTGTGGGCTGTACAAAGAACTGTGTGTTAAGGACGGAGAGAGAAATAGAAAGTGAGAGACTCATATGAGAGAGAGAGAGAGAGAGAGAGAGAGAGAGAGAGAGAGAAGGAGGACAGAACTGCTCCATAAATAAAATCTTTAATTCACAGAGCGGATGTTTTGCAGGAAACTGTGTGAGGATGTAGCAGTCCCTCCACTTTATCCCTCAATCCTGTGCTTCACAGTGTGTTAGTACAAGCAGAGGCTGTGTCTCAAATAATAAGAACACTTCATAGAAGTGGTCATATTAGATATTTAGTTTATAACTGAATGTGTGATTTGAAATACTTTACTTTTCGCTGCTCTTGAAAATGAATACAAATGCCTATACTTGTTTCAGCTGTGGGCATTCGAGCCATTTTATTATATGTACCTCAGGATATGAACATAGACAAATAGCAGCACTTACACTTTAAAAATGTAGGATTATGTACATAACCCAGTTGGGCTATATCTCATTATGTTAACCTAACTTTCGTTACATCATAAATAGGTCACTCTTTGTGTTTTATATTCAGAACACAGTACTACTGAGCATGTCTCGATCATGACCAGCATCAAGGAGTGAACTGTGGTTGACAGAAAATCTGTAAGCACCTTTATTTTCAGACTTTTTTTAGTTTCTCTCAATGAACATATGGTAATATATAATGACATTTGAACGTGAAGGTGTCGGGTAAGGTTAGATGACACTGTCTCCTTTTTGCTAACCAGACTACACTACCAGTCAAAAGTTTGGACACACCTTCTAATTCCATGGTCTTTTCTGATGTTTATTTCTTTCTACATGGTAAAACAATACTGAAGGCGGCCGAAATACACCAATTTCGGCTCTAATCTGAGGTGCTGTTAATTGGTGATTTCTGAGGCTGGTAACTCTAAATGAACTTCTCCTCTGCAGCAGAGGTAAGTTTTGGTCTTGCTTTACTGGGATGGTCTTCATGTGAGCCAGTTTCATCATGGTGCTTGATGGGTTTTGCAAATGCACTTGACAATACTGTTCTTGCAAGAACTATTCCAGAACACCTGACCTTCGTGTCTTAAAATAACAACTGACTGTTTTTTGTTGTCATTACATATGGATTACTTAAGTCCATGTGTGTTATTTCATAGTTTTGAGTATTGTTCTAGAATGTAGAAAATAAATCCCTAAACAAAAAACACTGAATTAAAAGGTGTGTCCAAACTTTTGACCTGTAGTGTATATAGCTAGTCAGGTTAGTTCTAAATCTATGTATTGTAAGAATTAGCTCATCAAACTTTAGATAGTATCTATTGCCACCACATTAACTATCAATCACAGGTTAATGAGGCTATTTTTAGGTATCAAAATGATTAAAATACAAAATGTAATTTGAATGCTTGCCAAATTAGCTCTCAAATGCCCATGCCTGCCAGGAGTAACAAATGTGGCTTACGTTAGCATATATTCTATACAAAGTACTAGTATACTTATTAATTCTTTTTTGTGTTGTGTCTAAATAGCATTAATAGAATTTCATGTAATTTAATGCAGAGTGGGAATAATATTGCCCATTTATTTTATTTAATTAATTGCTAACCAATTATTTAATTCAATTTAATACATTATTTTATTTTATTTTATTTTATTTTATTTTATTTTATCTTCTTTTATTTATTTCACCTATTTAAAAAAAACCTTTTTGGTTCTGTCAACTTTTTGTTAAATCATCCAGATTTTCTGACATTTTCTGTTTTATTACAAGACTATTTTTGTTTGCTTCAGACCTGAAGAACCATGGAAGAACCATGCTCTGGGAAATTAACTCTAAACTATTGAGAAAGAATAGACACACAAACAGGAGAGACAGGGAAATATAGAAGAGTATGCTGCTCTTAGATCACAGCAGACCCAGAGTTGAAGGGCATGTGGGTTTATTTATTTGTTCCTTTGGCACAGCAGATAAAGAGTAACTAAATCAAAACAAATTATATAGCAGTTTTCCAGGTCACGCATTATGCTGTAGCTCTTGGATAAGACTTACTACCATAGTCAGTAGTTCATGAGTTCAGTAGTATTTCATGTGATGCAGGAGATTTGTACTATTTTGCAAAGTAGGTGTCTGTAAAATGCAGTCTTTATCTGTTATTGTGTTTTGCTGTTAACTATAAGGAGGATAATGAGGATATGACCATGGCCATGGTGAGTACTTCATTTGAATGCAGAATTTGACTTGCTGTACTATTGGACCATTGCCCGTTTGACTGGGAGCTATAGGATGGGAGTAGCAGGATACCAGTGCAAGGAATCTCTGTTGTTGCTATGTGTAGTGACACATTTGACAGTGGCAAACTCAAACTTCACTGAGTTGGCGGCCTATTTTCTGGCAATGAAATGTCACTTGGGAAGAACCAAGTACAGCGCAATGTACTTCTTGCAATGAAGCTTAGGAACCATGAGTTGTATGGCAGAGAAGTTTTCTATCAGATCAGGGCACAGTCCAGTTTAGAGGCATGGACAAGCAAGTCATTTAAACATACAATGCAGAGGTCCTCAAGTAGGCTTTCCAGTACCCCGCTGGTCTCTCAAACATGGCTGGGTTTTGCACGGCCCTAAAGGCAACACTGTAAACTGTTATAGGCTGTGAATGTGGGCTTCTTTTCCTGCCTCAGAAGCAAATGCTTCTTGCCAGTAACAGCTGTGTAGGCCCAGGGACCTGAACCACTTTAAGCTGCCAACTCAGTAAATTGTATCATCAATGCTAAGCAAAGTATAAATCAGACATGAGGTTGTAATGATCCCAGCTACTGCTGTTTTCTTCATTTTTGCTCAAATGCTGACTGCTATGGTTGAGGAAACCAGTGGAGCAAAGAGGAGATACTGTGCTGGTGTTTATGAGATGGTGGTTCAGCTCAGTATGGCTACAGCCTATATCTATTGCTGCAAAGACATCGCACTGAGCCGTGAGCAAACTTGGATGAAGTCAGGAAATTCAGTATATTCCAATATTCAAAATGCTGTATATGACTTAATGGACAATAAGGAACCTTATGCTCTGAACTAAGGCAAACTAGCAAGGTAGCTGCATTGTTAACTATCTTGATAACCAGGTCAAGTCAAGTCAAGTCAAGAAGCTTTATTTTCATTTCAACCACATATAGCTGACACAGTACATAGTGAAACCCTGTGCACCAGGACCCTGGTGCTACATAGACAACATACAACATATAACTACAAGACAATTAGGACACATTAATATTTTATACAGTTCGGCCCACAAACCATTCACTTAGTTTGTGTTTGGTGGCCATTATGGCCAGCTTCCATCCATTTCTGGTCAAGTGAAGAGAAATTATAGGATTTCAGAGAAACACAGATACAAAGTTTCCCTTAATTTTAACCAAAATAAGGGAGCTGATCTTCCGGTCAGTATTTCCACTCCCACCTGTGCACACAAATCAAGAGAAACCCCAAGCAGGGAATGGAGTCTGGGGCTTCGTTTCCACCATGATTGTTTATATTTATCATTACTGAGATTAATAGATGATAGTTAAGGGGATTTAAAATAAACAGTTGTATAGCTGTGAAATCTTAAAAGCTGGCTTGTATCTAGGAAACAGTCAAGACAGAACACTGTTAAGTAGTGCACATTACAGGATGCTTCCGCAAGGTTTTCTGTTTGTTCACCTATTTATGTCCACGAGTGGGTACGAGTTTATTTTGTGTGTGTGTGTGTGTGTGTGTGAGTGCCTGTTGTTTATTTGTCTTGGAAAGGTTGAACTCTCACCGTATCACTAATTCCGTCTCTCCAGCCACCGAGAGGAAAGAAGCCACTGTGTGTGAACAGAAAAAGCTTGTGTGCGTGCAGACACACACTCACACACATGCAAAGGTGGGAACTCCACCCATATGATGGAGTGGTCTATATTCCTTTCATCATTTCATGGCTCTTTAACATGACTGTCTTCCCTCCTGATTTGTCTCCTTAGTAATGAGTTACTTTTAGTCTGAATTTTTCTGAACTGAATGTTTTTGGTCTTTTAAAATGTATAATTAATATGTTTGTATTAAAAGTTAAATAAATAATGGGATAACTTGTCATTAACCATCCAGAGTTTCACATGTTTTTAAATGGATATGATGTAATCAGTTTTGTAAATATGTACAGTAATAATGTACTTAATATCTAAATGACTCAGCAGACAACTACTTAGCACCAAACTGACCCAACAGATTTTATTGTATTTATATTGACGTCATGATTTTGTTTCCTTTCCACACCATGGCCCAAAACATTTTCTGAAGTTCCCCCTTAATCATAAATCATCTTTTTCATTTTATAAGAATCAACTGAGTTCGAATTTGTAGTGGATTTGTATTTTTATTGGTTTAATGCCCCACATGGGAAGTGCTGTTTACATATTTTTGAAAAACATCATTCTGGAATATCATTTTAAGGGAATGTCTGCCTGTTTTTTTTCTTTTTTTGGACTCCACCTGGCCTTCATTTGAATAAGGTACACAGGTAATTACGGGAAAAGGCCAAAGAAAACCAGCACTCCCCCTTCATCCCACCATCCCTTCATCCATCTCAGCTTTTTTTTCAACACTCCTCACGAAGGTTGCCATTTAGAAAGGTTTTTAATTTTTACTCTACACAGCTTCTGGCACCTTCAGAACAGCCAGTGGGGAAGAAGGAGGCTAAATATAAAGTGGGGGAAAAAGGTAGCTTTGTAGAGAGAAAGAGTCAAAGAGCTAGAGAGAGGGAGAAATTCTCCCTAGGAAGGGGCCAAGGGGCCAAAATTTTTTGCCCTCCA
This sequence comes from Hemibagrus wyckioides, assembly GCF_019097595.1. Taxonomy (NCBI): domain Eukaryota; kingdom Metazoa; phylum Chordata; class Actinopteri; order Siluriformes; family Bagridae; genus Hemibagrus; species Hemibagrus wyckioides. The sequence goes on from NC_080713.1 coordinate 11,499,701, forward strand.
TGAAAGAAAGGATTGTCAAGCCTCCTGCCGAGCCAGGAAAGTTAACCAAACTCTAGTTTAGCCGTATATGGCAGAAATGAGAGGATAGAGAAATATACTAACATACAGACAAACACAAAACTTTTAAAAAATAAGGATACAGATGCTTCTTTTGAATGCCTGGTGGACACATGAAAACAAATATTAAATGGATGGACAAGCAGAAAAAGAGAATTTATAAATAACATCCATCAGCAAAAAACAAAAAACAAAACTTTATTACACATGTTGAACTTTCAAAACAGCTCCCAAAAATGTGTTTAAGAAGCATTTGGCAAAAGAAAGAGAAAGATATTTAGACCTACGTACCAAACGTTTTTATACCTATCACTAACAGGTCTTAAATTATAGGATGGTTCTCCCAAATAAGATACATACTGCTTTTCGTAGATGGAAAAACATGAAAAATGTACAAACAACAACACACAGGATGAAGTTTTACTGCATTCTTTTATAGACAAGCCTATAATCATAACACATTCATGAAGACACTGGAAATTTCAGTTAACAGATCACAAAGTTTCCACAGAAAAAGGACAAACTTCTTCCTATAAGATTTTTTTTCCTTTTGGTCTACAAAACCCAAGGTTAAATACAGTAGGCTACCTTCCACATCATAATGAACACGTAGTTATAAAGTTAAGACAAGTCTATTCCACAACTAGGTTTGACACATGAATTTAGAGGGACAGTATTATTTAATGAAAGCATATTTGACTGTTACAGATAAATGCGAGTAATTAAAGGTTTCCCCAACTTTTGTCCTCTTTTGCATCTACAAACCTTAGTTCATTATTTCAGCGAAACAACAGCTTCTTCAACATTAGTATAAGATAATAAAAAAATAAAGCTTCTTTGAACTTCTATAGTCTACAATGAACATTTAAATCTTACCAGAGTGTAGTGGGTTTTTCACTCAGTTCATTATCAGATCACATTTCTTTAAAAACAAAATTATAAAGGAGAGAGAGAGAGAGAGAGAGAGAGAGAGAGATCATTAGTAAATAATAATAATAATAATAATAATAATAATAATAATAATAATAATAATAATAATAATAAATAAATAAATAAATAAATAAATAAATAAATAAAAGAAATACCCCCAACACATGACACATTTTTGAGACCATCTACCTTCGAAAGAAAAAACATTTTTGGTGTATTCTACAGAATCATGGTTTACCCTCTTGAGAAAACTGACTAAAAATCATTTTTATCAGTTTGACAGCATGTTATAACATAAAAGGTTACAACATTATATAAATGCAGTAGATTAGGTAGAATTGACTACATGTGTGTGTGTGTGTGTTTGTGTGTGTGTGTGTGTTGTTGTGTAAGTGTGGATGTGTGGGAATTTTCTTCGGAACGGGAAGAAAGAGAGAAAAATAACAAACAAATAACTTACATCATTGCTTAGCAAAGGATTTCTTGTAAATATGGAGATTCCAGAATGATCCTCAAGATTATTTTTAGTGTAATATAGTAAAGAGAAAGGACATGTGAGGTGAGAAATGAAGTTAAATCAAATATTATTTAGGTGTTTAAATCAGATAATGGGCTATATCATAATCTATCATATCATAATTTTGATAATATGCAAACAATTCTGTTATCATGGATGCTTAGATAGAAGCGCAGGCTTTTTAAACAATTTGCTTTGGTAACTCATAAAAGGCAAGCTGACAAGACAACAGCTGTCATAGTACCTACTGATTGGGACACATCTAGCGAGTATACAGTACATACTTATTAAAAATGGCACCTACAGAGGCTGTGTCCCCATATATGAAACACACTGTTAGTATAGTCATTATGAGAGGCCAGGATTTAGACAAATTCAGTTTCTATTCATTGTTTTTATATATATATATATATATATATATATATATATATATATATATATATATATATATATATATATATATATATATATATATATTTTTTTTTTTTTTTTTTTTTTTTTTAACAATAACTATGCTTCCTGTGACTGGTAGATGATAATAGATGAACACGATCTATCATAAAATACCAGAAACTGTACCAGAAAGAGATTTATTTAAAGATGTGTAATTGTACAGTAATGCATTAACTAATAGTTATTGGTTATTACTGATAATTATTGAACTTTCTTGGACCTTTTGTCCAGTGAACAGAATTATGGACTAAAACATTATCTAGATATATATTTTGAGACGTGCTTGAGATGTGTTCAAATAAAGAAATCTTAGGAGACAGCTACCATGATGCTACCTCCTGAATGGACAGCATTTATCTAGTGGACATACATGCTGCTTAATATATACATTTATCTAGTGGACATACAGTACATGCTGCCCAAATGTGCTGGTAAACCTACAAAGCCTTTTCTGAATTGAATTGTGGGTACAATTAGGGGTATATCATGTGCCCACGTTAACTCAATAAATCCTGTGCTGAATTCAACAATATATATACTGTATGTTCAGTAAATGTATGATTTAATACTTTAGCATTAGGTAATTAGGTATGAGATAGTATCCAAACACGTATTAGGTATAAAATGAACGTATAAACACTTTTCTGTTTATCTGTTGACTCTGGAGCTAGATCCATCCTTGGATCCTTGAAGTACTCTGAAGGAAGTTTTGCCAAGAAATACAGCACTCGTTCTCTCTCCTACTCTCGTTCATCTCACTCTCTAAACAAACATCTCAGAAATGAGTTTTTATAGGTAAAGTATCATGAAATATACAGTATAATGTACATAAAATAGATTAAGTAAGATGTGTATATGATATGTGTGTGTGTGTGTGTGTATGTGTGTGTGTGTGTGTGTGGTTTAACTGAGCATTCCAGAAATATGAGGAAAATCTGATTGAGATAAATAAACAGACAAACACAGATATTTTATATAACTTACATCATTTCTAAAAAAAAAAAAAAAAAAATACTGTAAATATTGATGTTCCAGTAAGATGCATATTTAATGTGTAATACAGCAAAGATGAAGATAAATGAAGAGAAAACAAGTTCCTGGTCATCTATTTTGGAAGCATCTAGCATCCTCCCTGCTACCTTCTCTCACATTGTCCAGGAATTTGTTTAATGAGATCATTGCTGGGAAGAATGACAAATCCTTCATATGCTAATCAGCTTTTTCGTCATGGGTTAGCAATGGGATCTTTATTTTGGGCCTGGTACCCTTCCAACTTTAATTTACTCTGTAATAAAGTTTGTAAACATGCTCAAAGACACATAGTATGTAGCCTCAGTGACATCAGGCCAAAATGAAAAAAATCTGTATGTTCAGTTAAATTAAACAGTGAATGCTCATTAAAAATCAAGCTGTGTGTTTATATATTGCTTCTACTTTTCTTTTTTCATTCAGTTTACTTAGTTGAGCCAGACACCTTGAAATCGTTTTTTATGAAATGAAATGTTTATTTCAATGTCATACATACTTTGTTTACAAGTATAAATGCCCTTGGTGTTTGTGATGTCAGAAAGGAAACCAAGATAAATCATTTCTGAGCTGTCCTAAACTTTTAATGTGATAAAGCAACCTACTAAATGCAATAAAAATTTAATGTTTGTATAATAATAATAATAATAATAATAATAATAATAATAATAATAATAATAATAATAATAATAATAATAATAATTGCTAACACAGTAGATGTCCCATGAAACACTGTGAAGACCAACATCAACAAAGAAAATGACACATCAGAGTGACTTTACCAAGAACAGGACGTCCTTCTGATTATGATGAAAGCACAAGATGAAAACTGCCAAGAGACCTACAGCAATGTTAAAGGTGCTACAGGAATAGTTGGCAGGTCACTTCCTGCATTTGACAACAATCTCTCATTTTTTCTATATACAGTATGTCTGGTCTATGGGGGTGCACTGAAAAAAAATCATAATTCATGTGTGTACATCTGAATTTGTTTTCAGGCAGCCAACATGATTCGATCATGTTTTTATAAGACTTGGAATAAACCGACTCTGTGGATAAATGTGTTATCTGGCATGATTTATCAGCATAATTCTAAAATATATGTCTGGTGTAAAAACAAGAGAGCTTACCCGGGGTGAAGCACGGTGGTGGCAGCATCTTGCTATGGAGCTGTTTTTCTATTTTGGCACAAAGCCTCTGTTAGACAACTGAAATGAATTCAACAAAGGAATGACTTTAGACAAAGATCAATGTTTGGAATGGCCCAATCAAAGCCACCATCTAAATCCTATCGAAAACCTGTGGTATGATTTAAACAGGGCTGGGCACAGGAGATCCCCACATAGTGTGATAGAGCTGGAGCATTCTTTTTCAATGGCCAAACGGTCCAAGATGTGGCAACATGGTACCTATCTTTTTCTATACATAAAATTTTTCTTTTTGTTTTTTGATTGAATTTATTTAATATACACTGTATAGTTACAGAATAAGTACACACTACAGAATGCAATGAAAATCATAAATGATAAGGATTTAAGATATATTAAATTAATTAATTATCCTCTTTAAGAAGAGTATAATTAAGTGTCTGGCAGCAACTAGTATGGCTTTCAGTAGTCACCAACATAAACACAAACAATATGGATTGCTTTACACAACTGTAACACATAATTGGGGGGGTATATATATGTGTGTAAAGCTATAGGATGATACCGCTAATCATGTGTATTTAAAAGATAACAAGATAATGAATATTAGAGGTGAAGGGGACATAAACGTGTGTGTGTGTGTGTTGTGTGAACTTGATTTGTCTCACACCATCAAGCACTGTAGCTACCGCATGATTGCCTTTCACGCCTCGTTCCGTCTCGCTGTCACATGTGAGCTGTTTGTTTATTGATGCTATAAAGTATAAGAAAAGGACCCTAATCCTATTATTGCAAAGTAGTGAAAATGAAATTGATGTTAAAGTGTAAAAGTGATTCCCCCCTTGATGTTGGCCTTACCAAAAGACCCTTGATGACCACGTCAAGATACAAGCAAGTGAGTGAATGAAGGCTAGACGAGAACCCTCGCTAGCCATTTGAGTATAACATCGATTTCTTTAATTTTTTTATTATTTTTTTTATAATTTTTTTAAACATCTTGTTTTATAGTGTGATTAAAGACTACAATTATCAGATTATTTAGATATGTATATTTGGCTACTGTAATAACAACCCATTGCTGTAATGTCAGCTTACTGTATGTAATGCCTTTAGCTATTTAGCAATTGATGTTTACCTAGCATACTCCAAAGACAGCCTTATTGTAATGCAAGCTAGCAAACTAGATGTATTTGTCGAGGTGTCGAGTTGTTCTGTAAACACAACCAGAAGTTCCTGTGAATTGTCTGAAAGTGTTAGCTGTAGAAATGAGCAAAAGGAAATTACAGAGTTAAATATACTAGGTACTGGCAGAACTGGACATTATAACTGACTGAAGGAGTACCAGTTTGATTTGATAAGACAATTTGTTTAACTCTCTCTAATGCCAAACTGGAGTCTATACACTTCTATTAGCTCCATGAGCCTCATTTCTTAAATGCATTAAATCTTAAATTGTTGGACAATAAACATATCTTGGCTGATTGACTGTAAACTCAGCCAGTATGATGATTGAGCATAATGGGAGGAGCTTGTTACACAGCACGTAGTAAGACGTGATAATATCCGTCTCTGTCGTCTGAGCCGTTTAGGTTCACACACTTGTGTGTTATCAGAAAGTCATAAAAAGCTATATTTCTGTTTATGTTATGACTGACTTCCTGTCTATTTCCTTCCCACTTCATCACACTCTTTCTCACTGCACACTAGGCTATATATATACATATATATTGCATTGTATTTAATATATATATACAGTATATATTGCATTGTATTTATATGAATAAAAATTATTAAAATTATTTAGTTGTTATATTTCTCACAAATGTGTATGTGTGTGTCTGTGTGTGTTAAGTACTCTGGATTGTTGTGTGTTTGCAAGTGTCTGTGCATGTGAGTGTGTGAGCGACTGTGGCTCGTACACACTTTGTTTACCCAGTGATCAAACACAGCTCAATCTGCCTGTCTTTCTCTGTGAGGAAAATTTAATCATGTCGTATTTCTCTCTTTGCTAATCAGAGGCCGTGTTAGCCTCACCTACAGCACCGTCATGAGCAAAGTCCATATCCTTATCTGTAACACACACGCACACACACACACACACACACACGCTTGGAAACCTGGTGAACACTCTAGGCCAGTACACTGTGTACTGCAAAACAGCTCATACTAAATACTAAGTTCAGCTCTATTTAATAACGCATATATACACTGGCATAAGTACCATCTATATTTATTAAAAGTTAAATAATTAATATTTGTCACAACAACCATTTATCACAATTGGTCCCTAACAGACACACACTCACACACACACACACACACACAAAATAATCTTTTGCAATCCCAAGAAGACTGTAATGGTGGCAGTTTATTATAAAACTTCACTATATTAATGATGTGTAATATAGTAAAAAGTGTAATGATGTTATAGATGACATACGATTTAGTAGAGACATGTCTCTGTCATCTGTACTATAAGACATGTCTACTATACAGTGTGCAGAATTCAATTAGAGACTAAATCCTAAAAATATCTTTTACCTTTTTTTTTAAATGCAGTTTGTGCTGGGTGCTATTTGCCTTTTGTGAATTAATTTAAAAAACATCACAAGACAGCTCTCAAGAGTTAAAAAAAAAGATGATTGCAACTTTATCAACAATTATCTCAATTATTATTATTATTATTATTATTATTATTATTATTATTATTATTAATAATAATAATAATAATAATAATAATAATAATTATACAACTCATATTACCTATTAATTTTTTTTTTTAAGATGGCAGTCATACATGAGTCATAACACTAAAGTCAATGCTAAACACAAGACGGATGTAAAGCTCAGGTGAGACTCTCTAGCTCCCACCCTCCCTCCCTTACACACACACACACACACACACACAACCCTCAGATGTGTCATAACTGAAGAAACAGCCTGAGGCGTGAACGGGTGGCTTAAACGCTTTCTTTAAAACCCACTTGTGTAAACAGACTGTGTTCCTCCTCCAGGATGCAATGGAGGATATTTCACTCTTTTACATCTTCAGGGAAGGGCACATTTTCTTTCCATCTTGATCCTTCTGACCTGATATTATCTGCACCACCTGTAAACAAACAGTCCTGTTTACCCAGGCCATATACTTTTACTAAAATGCAACTGTAACATTTATTTCAAATCCCCTAAATCAATAGAAACTACATGTGCACTTCCTGGAGGAAACAAACGGGAGAAAGAGAGCTAAAGAAAACGAACAAATACAAAGAGAAACAGAGATAAGTACAAAAGATGTGAAAGATAAAAAGACTTCAGAATGAAAAAAAGGAAAGAAAGAAATGTAGGAAAAGAAAAAGAAGGGAGTAGGAGAAAAGTCTGTCCCTCTTTCTGTCTTTCCATATGACAGTCTAATAATCTCTCTCTATTCCAGTGTGTTTGTCTACCAGTCTCTCTCTCTCTCTCTCTCTCTCTCTCTCTCTCTGTCTCTCTCTCTCTCTCTCTCTCTCTTAGCTGTCAATTATGTTTATTATAAAATTACAAATATCTAGGTGGGAGATAGTCAAGTACTTAATGTAAAGTGTGAAGGCATAGAGCATGATTTGAGACACAGCCAATGTAGCCTGCTAGCTAGGGATAGTTCATTAGCTAGTTATATTTATCAAGATGGCAGGGAGTAATTCTGAATAAACTATTAATGTACAAAACTAAATCCCAGTAATGGAAAAGGAATGAGTATCAATACTGCATCGTGCCAATTTTACCATTTTAGATTTCACACTCTGAGTATGTAATCACATCTGTATTTTTAGGTCTTTCATTCTTTCTTTATGAAAGGATGTGTTTATTTTCCAGGGTAACTGAGTTATGGTGCCGATAAGACAACAGGTGAGGTGGGCCCTTCATCTTTTTATGTTTCTCTGGAAACCCTATCAGTGTAATGCTGGCCTTATCAACTTTGACAGTACAGAGAAATAACCAGAACAGTTCATATCTAGCTAAATATAGCCACCTGTACGAAGAAAAAATCTTCAAAATACTTACTTTATTATCAAATGTGCATAATTCACTCATAATCTAACAATAAGACATGGCTGATATAAAATATTGATATAAAATATTGAATCACCCAATGGTATAAAATGGTATAAAATATTGAAATATTGATATAAAATATATAAAATATTGAATCGCCCAAATGGTTACAAAGATTACTTACAAGATCATACCGTTAAACCTATATAATGAAATGAATTCATTATTCATTGCAGACTTATTCGATATAAATTACAGCTAACTGTAATAAATAGCTAGATATTACATATATAATAGGGAGGCAGCTAGCACTCATAGGGATAAGCTCAATATACACCATCTTCACAATAACTTTGTGACTATCTTGACTATGGAGGACCTGTTTTAGATTTAAGATTTTAGAAAGGAAGTTGTAGATTTTGCTCAGCAGAATGAATAAAGCATTAAGTGATGTTCTGAAGAGTAGGTAATATACACTACACTGCCAAAAGTTTTGGGACGTTTGCTTTTACATGCACATGAATGTAATATGGAGTTGGCCCACCCTTGCAGCTATAAAAGCTTCATCTCTTCTGGGAAGACTTTCCACAACATATAGGAGTGTGTTTATGGGAATTTTTGACCATTCCTCTAGAAGCGCATTTGTGAGGTCAGGCACTGATGTTGGATGAAAAGGCCTGGCTCACAGTCTCAGCTCTAATTCATCCCAAAGGTGTTCTATCAGGTTGAGGTCAGGACTCTGTGCAGTCAAGTTCCTCCACACCAAACTCCACACCAACAACACTTGAATTCAATCATTTGGAGGGGTGTCCCAAAACCTTTGGCGATATAGTGTATAAAAATGGTCACATAATGATAAAAGTTAATATTGTAGTGGATCCGCAGCCTGATCAGGGAACAACGGGTGTGAGGCTGGAATAACATGGATAGAATGCCAGTCCATCCAATGTTTTAGGTAGGTTGGAGAAAGCCTGAGGAGCACAGGAAGGATGAACTGAAACTCCACAATGGCAGTAACCTGAGCATTTATTGAATCATTCTGCCAATTTAATTAGTTGCTATTTTATTAGGATTGTTATGATACATAACTTGCAATATTGTCTACTGTTACATAAAACTATGATAAAGCAAATGAAGACATAAAATTCTTATAAGACTTAATATTCATTTTTGGCAACATGTAACCAATACAAAATTTCTCATTTGCAAAGTACAGAGAATGATACGCACAAAATTCAGAATAAATTGCTGTATTAATACTTAATACATAAATAACAAACCACCTCAAGCAAATAGTGGTGCCACTTCATAGAACCAAGGTCCACAGCTCAGGTTACTCTCTGTGTGGAGTCTCCCCATGTCTGCAATCCCAAAATATTATAACATGCTACTAGGTGAATTTGCTACCTTAAAATTCCCTTTAGGTGTGAACTAGTTTGTAAATGTGTGTGTGCATGGTGCCTCAGGCCCAATATTCCCAGTACAGGCTCCGGATTCACCACACCCTGACCAGGATATAACAGTTACTGAAGATTAATGAACAGACCATCAATTCCTGTACAAGGAATATTTTATCATCGCAAAGAACAACAGAAATTTGGCTAGAAAAATTAGAATAGCTCAGCACAGGAAATAATTATATATTTGCCATAAATATTAAAAATATGGGTTCCTTTATAACTTGTAATTAACAGTTATAGTATATTCTATATTTATTATATTCTATATTGCATAAAGAAGCAAAACAGCCTCTATATCACACCCAATCAAATTGTTGATTAATCACTGAAGAACCAGGAAGTTCTTAATATATAAAATAAATGCTAATTATATAGACCATATCTGTGTAACCACACGTTTTTAATTTTCCAAAACTTGTGGTAATGGTCTAGCAGTATTCACAAGAAAACTAGATTAAAAATGAAACAGCATTATTATGATAATGTTACATTTGTATATGTTTACTGCATCAATTCATGCCTTATACACTGTACATTGTGCACAATATGCTGACTAGTCAGGTAAACTCATAGCTTGACAGGTAAGACAAAATATAATGAAGTCCCTACAACATAACAAAGTTTACTATTATTAATATAAACCAATCAAGCCTCTCTGGTCTGGTGTCTAGGTGCCCTGTAACAGTGAGTTATAGAATCAGGATCCTTGCATTGTCTTGGTGAAGGTATAAAGTTGCTTCTAAGCTATTTTATTTCACCTCTTGTATCAGTCTATCCAGGATACTATGATTTTGTGATTAACACTGTGATCTTTGGAAGAGTTTGAAATGGTTGAAAATTAATCACAGATTTGAGCCAAGATGTGTCATGTGAGTGCCAAACCCCTCTTTGATTTATGTCCGTCAAACAATAGTACAGCTATCATCGAAAGTAGCTACATACATTGTCAGAAAATCACAAAAAAACCTCAAAGTTGCATTAAAAACTTCTCAGCAAAATCAAGCATTTGGGTCACAACAATCACAAAAAACAATCATGGAGTGACTTTTGTATTTCTTTTTATGCATTTTACTTTAAGATTTAAAGCTTTATTAGTATGTCATAGTTCTTTTTGTGTAGTTTTCTGATGGGATATGTTTAACCTGCTTGGTGTTGTCATTTCTCTTATATATGGTTTATATTTAATTATGATTATAAGCATGAATGTAAATTTGTACATGCACTGGGGTAAGATGCAAATATGAATTAATTACTATTGCAGATTCTGAATGTATACACACATTGTACACAGCCTAATTCAGTCTTGAGCTGTCCAGCTCAACCACAAATTCTGTAAAAGAGATGTTTAGTGGAGGCTCTGCTGGTCAGTTAAATGTGTGGCTTAAAAATGAATGCAAGTCATACACCAGTGTGTGTTTGCGCACTTCATAAAAACTGGAATGACACAATGTGCTGTAATCTTTACTTCCCATAATAACCCAAACAGTATAGTTTGTACAACAGTACAATATAATTCTTATGATTTTGCCCATATTTGTATGTCAGAAGGATCTCATGTACATTGCTTGAGCAACAGTAAAGTTTTTCTCATTCAGAAACTTTATTACCATGTGACCTTGAAAAACCACATACATGCTGTTATAAGACTACATCTGTTTCTCTGAGGAAACTGTGGTCCTTTTCACTCATATAAGAGTGCTAGTGTGTGTGTGTGTGTGTGCCTGTGTGTGTGTGTGTGTAGCTCGCTAAGTTTATTTAAGGAATCTAGCATGATTTCTTGCGTTTCTATCCAGTTTGAGGAAATTGATATTTAGTTAAATGCTATCATTTTGCTTGGAGACTGTATCAGGAGTTCACAGCAATCTTATAAAGACTGAATATGATGACATTTAATCTGTTCAGTCTTTGTGAGCAGTTACCCTGGTCTTCACAAAACAACATTTTAGAAAATAAAGTATTTTGCATGTTAATACTGCTTTATGAATAAATAAATATTCTAATTTATGAGGTCTAATATGTATAACTTTAGTTTTCATGACAGCTATTATTTAAATGCGCATTAAATATCATGTTTAATATTTGTATAATATGACCAAATGGGCAGAGGACTCGGAACAACTGAGCGTGTAAGTGTGTTTTTCGACTGTGATCTGAGGAAACCTGAATAAATGAAGCATATGTTAAAATAAGCAGAGAAACTCAACAAAATCCCCCAGAATTTTGTCTTTTAATAAGAAAAGAACACAAAATATACCATATAACAACCTTTCGTGCCAATATATAATATATACACATATATTAATGCATTTCTCTTTGAGGACTGAAAGCAAACAGTTTAAATAAACAATAACACAACAATAACACATTTCTGACCTGAAATGTTTTTCCTCACTCCAAACCGTTTATTTTGACACGACAGAAAAGAAAAAGAGAAAAAAAAACTTGTTAAAAGTCTGAGATGATCAACGAGTGACACGTTAGCATGATGTCATCAATTGGATTTGCCTCTTTTGTGTGAAATAAAGTAGTTGCAAGGCTTTGTAGTAACAAATTGACTGTACCCCCTCCCTTAACAAGGGGGTCACTAGTGCAAAGTACTGTGTGTAAATGAAGTTCACCGCTCTTTGCAAGCATTTCTAACTCAGTTCAACAGGAATTAACACTTAACAGTACATGTTTTTATACATTGCCAGAATTCCTGTGGTTATATTTAACTATTTGTCTTACAATTTAACTTGCTAGCTCTTTAACAGCTTCCAGCTCAGGAATATGTTTACAGTTGGGAGTTAGCTTTCTGTCTCAACTAATGTTTACATGTTCTTTCCTGTTAGGATCAGCAGCTATTAAAATATCACAAGACATTGCTCAACATAGGTGCATCTAGATGCCAAATGTGTTATGACCTGATCGGCTGTATTTGTAGTTTGCTGGCTGGCGTTAGTTAGTCAGCAATGTTAGTCATCTTGTTATATAAACTGATTTAAGTTAAAAACTCAAATAGGTTTGAGCTGAGAAGCTAGCAAGTAAATGAACATTACATGCACAGTTTGCTATAATGAAGCTGAATACTAAATAGTGCATTACTCTATTCATTTTTATTATTCATTTGTTTAGTAAAGTTTTGTTAAGGCTTTCATTCCCACCAGATTTTTAGTTTAACTCAATAACCATGATTTTCTTTACACGTACATGACAAAACTCCCAGAGAGCTAAAAATGACAAAATGGTCGTGTGTACTGTTTCCAGTAAAGCAGCTCAGCCATTGCAGCTAACTGGTTTAACATATGCTCCTTTTTTTAAAAATTGCCATTTATTTTTGTGTAATTTGAATGCCTCATCAATTAGTGTTTTTTTATCTTTCTTTATTAATATGAGATTCCAATTTATTTCATGAAATTTCTGTGTAATTAAAAATAAATAAGCTTTTTAAACTTGACTATGTAATCCGTACATGTACTTCTCAAATTGGATTTTTATACCACATTTTGTTGCATAAATGCTCCTATAAACAATTTAAAAAAAAAAATTGATCACATTAAACTTAACTTAAAATAAATAAGGTCTGTTGTTGTAAGAATATTGCAAATTTGGATTAAAGCACAGGTAATTAATGTGAAATTTAAATGTAATTTCGGCACATGGCTAGCACTTTCTAACCAGTAAATCTTTGGTCTGGCACACAAATGATAACAGAACAATTCTTTTCTTCTTATTAAGACTGAGTTTAATTACTGGAAAAGGGCTTTGAGCCAAAATGTTTACCACAGTTTGTTTAAAAGCATAGACTTAAAAACTTTTGGCATATTTTTTTTTTAAAAAAAGTCATTACACATGTAGCAATGCAACATTACACGTTTGCGCACTTTATGCTAACAGGAACGCCACGCTATGCTGTAACATGAGACTGTACTGTAGCAACATAGGTTTACTTACACACACACACACACACACACACACACACGCACATTCACACAAAATATACAACCCATAATAATCCCAAAACACAAAAAAGCAAAATAAGATATATTAATTTCTTCCCTTCATAAATAAATGGCTTTTCCCTTTTTGCCACAGACAGTGTATATACACATTTCGCATTTGTATCTCCTCCTCCTTTTTAGGCCCTGGCATTAAAAAGGCCAAAGGTTTAAAAAAATCGATTTGTGTGTAGGTTCATCAGACTGGCCTATGTGTGGAGGTGGGTGTTTTTGGTATATCAGATTCTGTATGTTCACCCCAATTAAAAGTACAATTTGGTCAAGAATGTAATGTACAGTTATCCCCCTGCCACAAATATAGTTGATCAGCCAAGACTTGTTTTAACGTTACCAGTATGGCACTCAATAGATAGACCTTAAGACCTTGTTTGGCTCAGTAACACCATTTGTACGTAAACATTTTTAAAAGAGACAGAATGAAACTGTATTAAAACACTAAGTATACAAATAACTTGAACAATATATCTTCTAACATATATCTCCACATTCAAGCTGTAGCCGATACCTTCCACCAGAGTCTGATGCTCATGTGGAGTGATATCGAACTGTGCTGAGGAAGAAATAGACATGACATGAAGCTTATATTCTGCTAAACTGGAGGCTATAAACTTCGCTTAAATGTTAGGTTTGTTAGACCTCTAGCTCCAATGCAAATATAAAGAAGCAAACTTAAGACTCCAAACATGTCTTGACTGATTGACTACCTTTGACTAAGGAGTTTGAGGAGTTTATAAAGTCCCCTTTCACAAGTTGTCTTTATAATCCAGCTGGTGTGGAAGTTTAAAATGTTTTTTGTTTTTAAGTTTAGAGTGAGGGGCAGGGTAAGCACTTGTACACGTGTACTTTTTTTTTAATCTAATCCAATGACATTCCTATGAATTTCAACATGTGTAGCCAGAGACAGAGAAATAATTGTCCTGTTCCTGTTGTCTTGAAGGCCTGCTGCCAATCATAGGTTTTCTTACAACCTGATTTGTCCAAAACAAAAATCTTTGGAAAACGCCTCTCTAGGAAGCATTAAGCACAGACCTGCTGTAGAGGGTCTGGTAATAGGCACCTGAGTCGATGCTTGAGGGACCAGCGCTGTCATAAATCTGTTTGGCGGCTACAGGTGAAGAAGCAGCATAGCCATTGTAGGCCATGACATGATCTTGATATGACTTGAGCTCCATTTTCTGCTCATTAGACATGAGGTTGGTGATGGAAAACGGGTGGTTGAAGTTGTACTGAGGGTCCATGGACTTGAGCGGGTCATTCTGCAAATCCAGGTGATGATGCTGGATGGGATTGGAGAGCAGATGAGGACTTGTGTTCATGCCCTCGGAATGCAGGTGAGATCCTGAAGGGGGCATTGAGGATGGAATAGAGCTTTGAGGTGGACCCTCAAGCGGTGCTAGACCCATTTGCTGCTCTTCAGTTGCAGAGCCAGGATGAGAAACATCAGACTGGGCTGAATCGGCACCGTCAGATGAACCTGTAGCAGGGCTTCTGTCCTCCTGTACACCATCACTGTTCCCATGTTTAGAATTTACACCATCCTGAGACTTTCCCCTGCCCTTCTTTCCTGGCTTATCATCGATTTTAAAGCGCTTCTGGCGCCTCAGGTAGCATCCATTCTCGAACATGTTGCCTGAGTTGGGATGCAGTGCCCAGTAAGAACCTTTCCCAGGTTTATCAGGCGAACGAGCAACTTTAACGAAGCAGTCATTGAAAGAGAGTGAGTGGCGGATTGAATTCTGCCAGCGCTGTTGGTTCTCACGGTAGTATGGGAAGAGATCCATGATCCACTGGTAGATCTCATTCAGAGTTAGCATCTTGCTGGTTGACTGTTGGATCGCCATTGTGATCAGTGAGATGTATGAGTATGGTGGCTTGGCGTGAGTCAGAGACCGACGATATGGCTTGGGCACTTCTTTAGCACGGTTCAGTGCTGGTGGAGATGGATAACTGAGCTGAGAGATCGGCTGATTCATGCTTTGGTAGTGTGAAAGTGGAGCCAAGGATGTAGATGAAGGGCTTAATTGGGTTAATGGGCTTGTGTTTAAAGATGTGCCCAGGTTCATGTGATTGGCCGCTCCGCCCATGGCGTTCAGACCTGGGTTTCCGTATCCCATGTTCATGCTGGCACTCGAGCCAGCCGGGTTCAGGTTGATGTAACTACTCACAGAATTCATGGCGCTTGCAGAGGAATACATCTGGAGAAAAGAAGAATTACACTTTGGTTTAGTTGAACTGAATTTTTCACCAGTTCATTTAATAAGATTTAATAAAACACTCTTCAGGTACACTTTTATTACATTACATTATCATTGAAATATGTGTTACTAAATCTATGAATAAATGCAGGCCACTTTGAAAAGAGTAGAAATATTACATTCAAATGAACATTACACTGCCTTTTGACCAATTGTTAGCGTTATATCTTTAAAAAAAAATAATAATAAAGTCACTGCAAACTACTTACATATTGATTTAATCTGATAGATTATAGAAATGGTTTCATAATACTTTTCAAAAAGCTGTTTGTTGCACTTAAATTGCAATGGGTTATTATGTCTCTGCATGTCATGTCTAAAAAGGAACAGGTAAAAGACAAAAACATGCATGTAGTTTATTTATTCTGATTTGAAATCGTAGTCTAAAAATCTGTTTTTTTTTTTATTTAATTGACTTTGTCCGTGGGGAGTTAAATCCATCTAAACTATTGTGCCGATAATTCTACTTATTTTGGTTGATCGTAAAGCAATTTGGAGAGTGTTTCATTTTAATTCAAACAAAACGTCGAAAATAAAGCGCAAAAATAAAATCACTTTACTTATAATAATCACTGTAATAATATTTTGTGTTAAATTGGCAGGGTGAAGCTACAACATTTAGATACATTTTTCCTACGGTTTACTTGATTTAATCTATGAATTCTGAAATGAATAATGATTACAATAGGCTAATTCATATTATTCCTTAAAAAAAAGTTTTATTTACTAAATATTAAATATATACGTAGAGATTGTTCGCTACAAATAAAACTCCTTGTGAAGTGAAATCCGTTTAGGAATTATTTAAAGTTGAAAACTTCCACTAATTATGCATATTCAATTCTGTTTTAGAAAACTGTATATTTTAATAATGACTCAAGACTAGGAGTATTTAATCTTAAAGGCAAATTTAATATCTACACTTTTATTAACAGCTAGTTTTAAAGGATCTCATGTGTTCAGTTTAAATCCGGCTTATTATTATTATTATTTTTATTTATTTTTTGGCTAATTGAGACAAACTTTTTGTGAAAACAGCGCGGTTTTATTACAGTACTATTTTATATATTTATCACAACAAGGCTGAATTAAAATCATTTATTTAACATAACTCGATACTGCTTTTTAAGTGCGAGTGCGACTTCATTTTTAATAGCCTAATAAAAAAATGTGCTGATTGAATTAACATTAGTTTTACCTTCGATAAGTAGGAATAGTATTCGTTTTTACCAGTCTTCAATGTGCGTGTGTGTGTGTGTGTGTGTGTGTGTGTGTGTGATTTACCTCACTGGCCTCACTGTAAAATCCGCTCCACTCCGGTATTTCATGACTTTCCATTTTCACGGAGCTCAACATCCCAAAGAAAAATATAGATGATGTAAAATTTCGTTTTTATAAAAATGTCTTGGGTCTCAAAAAGGTCAGGTTCCGATTCGATAATCAGGAGAAAATATCCAAATACCACGAACTCCCCAAAATATCAATAACTGTCTCAAAATACTGACTGCTGCTGTAACTTGGATATGTTTATATAGTTATATCTCTCTCGGGCTCGTTGTCAGAAACTCTTCAGTTCATCCATGAAATATTTAAGAGTAAATCCAGACCAAGAAGAAGAAAAATAAGAGGGAAACGGCGCGTCCAGCTGTGGAGCAGCGCGCGCACCGTGCTGCCGCTGAGGGACTGTGTCTCAGAGAGTGTGTGTTGAGTTAAAAGTTCAGCCGGCTTTAAGCTCAGGTATAAAAAAGAAGGCCACGCCCCATCAACGCCTCGTTTTAAATATTACCTTTCATTCCTCCTCCTTCCGGGTTTCCAAGCTTCAGGACGAATCCATTTTGCCCCCTGCTGACCTGTATATTGGCACCAGACCTTGAAATTAAAGTTCCAATCAACTTTTGAAAACATTATTCTGCTGAAAATTTAAAATAATGCAAAAATAATACTGCTTAGTTTTTGGCACGGAGTGTATTAAGAAAAAAGAACCACAAAGACTGGGATTACGACTGGTGATCATAACAATGCAAAAAAGCAAAATATGAATTTTTACTAAAGTTCAGTTTAATATGCTTAGGAAAGATTACATCCATCTAACTTTACATGAGCAAACAAAGAGACATTTATTTATTTATTTATTTATTTATTTATTTATTTATTTGCTTGTTTATTTATTTATTTATACAAACTTGTTTTTTTTTGCATGGAATTATAAATCTTTTTCCGTTTTTATCAGCCAATTTAACACACATTTATATGTATAAGTCGATTATAGGTTATGAACAAGGTTATTAAGGTTTTGTTTATCCTTAAGCTTAAATCTCATCAATACAACAGCCAATTACATTTTAATTTTATAATTTTTGATGAACCGAACAATGCTGAAGACATAAGAAAGCAGATATAAAAACAAATATTGAAATAATTATTTGAGAAACCCGGACAAGTAGCCTTCAAAACTTTAAAGCTGTACAAGGACGTATTGTATATAAACTGTTAATAAAATGAAAAGATTTTAGATAGATAGATAGATAGATAGATAGATAGATAGATAGATAGATAGATAGATAGATAGATAGATAGATAGATAGATAGATAGATAGATAGATTTATATGTTTTCACTAAGTAATCATTTGCTCATTCGGAATGAAGTTCGGGTCTCTCTCTCTCTCTCTCTCTCTCTCTCTCTCTCTGCGAATCCACATCCGCGTCCTCTCAGACTGATATTCATCTGAATATCAATTGCGTTTCCTCTAATGCTTAATGAATGGTCGTGTAATGGAGAAGATCACAGGGGGGTCCGACAGGATTAATGGGGGCGGGAGCGCGCGCAAGAGCGAGCCACACAAAGTCTCCTGCACCTGGTGTATAGCAGGGTCTCTATGTGCATAAAGCATGCATACATATGATAGGCCCATGTCTAGATTTATGTGACTTAATGTAACATTTAATGTTAGATATGACCTTTTTATGATTTGCATACACATACACACACTGACGTCCACACACTCACACGCCGTGGGACACAATTTACACCCGCTCGCAAAAAAAGGGCTGTAATGTGGATTTAATGGAACGGGCGATTAACACTTTGAATCTGGGGAAAACACATCCTTCCAGAAAGGAGGATCGTGTGTGTGTGTGCAAAGTACTTTTGTACGTCGTTCTGGATAAGAACGTCTGCCAAACACCAGAAATATAAATGGAAATGTGTGTTATGTGAATAAAAGTAAATCTTATGCCCCGAGTCCCCTGGTATAGGCTCATGACTCCCCGTGACCCTGTGTAGGATAAGCGGTGTGGAAAATCAATGGGTGGATGGATGGATGGATTGATTAAAGTTTCAAGATTCAAGAGCTTTATTTTCATGTACTATATACTAGCTTTATTTATGTACTAGTACAATGAAATTCTTACTTTGTTTACTCCTCTCAAGAATGACAGGGTAGAAGAAAAAAGGATGTATGAATGAATGGATGGATGGATGGATGGATGGATAGATAAATAAATAAATAAATAAATAAATAAATAAATAAATAAATAAATAAATAAGCAAGCTATGAAATAATACTTTCCGGACGATATCTAGTTTAAAGGTTGGATTAAATGATTTCGACACACTAGTGCAGTGCATGCCAACAGGGAGAATGCGCAAATGGCACCCACCCACTCACACACACACACACACACTTTCCTGCAGTCTAGGCACATCGTTCATTAACACCTCAATAATTAGTGAACAAAAGCGCTAATGGGTCACACTAATGGAGGAAGCGGGAGATTTAAAGGATTTTTTTTTATCAGTCACACCAGAGTCTCACGCTTAACTTTATTCTTATTAAACTTTTCCAGACCTGCTCTCCTCTGCCACACACACACACACACACACACGAAACAATAGTAAATCATTAAGAAGCACATATGCCTAAAATAAAAAAATAACTCATTAGACTAATACATAGCGTATTTCACAATATGTCGGATTAATAAAAATGACATTCTTTAATATATAACTGTAAAAAAGCAGAAAAAGCAAAAGGGTTAAATAAAAAATAAAATACGGATTATAAAACAAATATAGGCTAAATAACAAAATGAATAAACAGCCAGTGATTTAAATTCTGCTAAAGATGACGTGAAAGCAAAAACAGATTTTTAGTTATAAGAGAGATCGCCTATACGAATATAGTGAAAATATAGCACTGCAATTAAATAGCAAAGTTTTACATATGTATATTGGGCTGCGCTAACGACCACCCTTTTCTAAATCTCGTGGGTTTATACAAAAACCTGGTTTTATCTGCTGGTTAATGTACCAACGCCATCTATAGAACAAAATTAGCCCTCTAATCTGATACAGAGCAGTTATAGGCAATCAGTGAGTTTACAGCTGACCTCTTATAGTCAAAATGGTGGACTTAGAGAGTTGCTGGTCTGAGTTAGAGTGGCCACTGGGGAATCCTGGTTGCCAGAGCACTGTCAGCCACAGTCACACATAAATGAGTCATTTATATTTTAACCAAGAATGAGGGCTGATTACAATAATTGTGATACAATGATACTGTGTTGATTAATTTTCAGTAACAATGAAGCTTTAATAATAGTTACAGGAAAAGTAAATCATGGTTAGACAGCTTTCATGTTGTGAAACTGGAAAGCTATACTGAAGAGTATTGTGGATGCTTGATTTCATTTGGTTTTAGTGATTTGAGTTTTCTGAGTCTAATAACATACAAAAACAATAAAGAATAGCACAAGAACGTGAAAAAACTTGTGGTCCAAACTAACTTTTATTGTGGACAACATTCAATAACGCAATTTGTTGGTCATTAATTTATAGGCCTAATGGCTGGCTGTGGTATTATATATATAATTTGCCTTTATTTGTCACATATACATTACAGCACAGTGAAATTCATTTCTTCGCATATCCCATCCTTGGAGGTTGGGGTCAGAGCACATGGTCAGCTATGATACAGCGCCCCTGGAGCAGAGAGGGTTAAGGGCATTGCTCAAGGGCCCAACAGCGGCAACTTGGTGGTGCTGAACCCCTGATCTTCCGGTCAATGACCCAGAGCCTTAACCACTTGAGCCACCGCCGCCCACAATATATATATAAGCATATATATATATATATATATATATATATATATACACACACACACACACACACACACACACACACACACAACGGATATAAAAAGTCTGCACAACATTGAAAATTTGGCACTTTTTTGTGAAACAAAGATAAATCATGTTTCCCACCCTCAATATGAAATTACAGTGTATTTAAATTAAGGGGAAAAAATAAACAAACAAACAAACAAAAAAAAACAAAACAATCAAAAACATTTTATGGAAAATAGGGAAATAAAAAAGTTACCTGGTTGCAAAAGTGGTCCCGGCCTTAAAAAGTGGGGATGTGGCTGGGTTCAGAATTAAACCAGACACATGTAATGTAAATGTAATTATCAAATATGGTGGTATTTTTCACATTATCATGTCATCTTTGTGGTACCTTATCAGTTACCAATATGACGATATAATATCAATGTTGTGAAAAATTATGTAAGGATACGATTCTTATGATGTCATTATTTACAGGAATAAACTCTGGAAATAGATAATGATAATTTCTTCTGTTTTCAGGCTTTTACTACTAGGGAGGATGATAGCTTCTGAGGGTACTAATGGTATTGCTGGTTCTGGGGAGACTTGCCAACATCCTGGCACAACAGGGTCTAAAGAGTGAGATGGTGAGATAAGGAAATCCAGCAAGGTTCAGTGACTGTCAAATAGTCATAATCCAATCTTTTGGTTGGCCTAAAATGAACCACATACAGGCTAAAATAAAAACACTAACCATTAATGTTGTTGTTCTTCTTCTTTCAGCTGCTCCCTGTTTGGATCGGATCACGCAGGCCAGCCTTTACTCCTCATGTGCATCAATGAGCCTTGGCCACCCATGACCCTGTTACCAGTACACCACTGTTCGTTCCTTGGACCACATATGATAGACTACTGCAGACTGGGAACACCCCACAGGCGCTGCAGTTTTGGAGATGCTCTGATCCAGTCGTCTAGCCATCACAATCTGGCCCTTGTCAAACTTGCTCAAATCCTTACACTTGCCCATTTTTCCTGCTTCTAACACATCGACTAAATGTTCACTTTCTGCCTAATATATCCCACCCACTAACAGGTGCCATGATGAGGAGATAATCAGTGTTATTCACGTCACCTCTCACTGATCATAATGTTATGCCTGATCTGTGTATTTCTATACAGTTATATAACATTATATTTTAGCTAGGTCCATTTTCAGTTAATTGTATTTGAATATTTACAGAGGAGCTAGACTGAACTGCTGAAGCACTGGTCTACATGGCCATTAAAGACCTTTTTACTGATTTACTTTTTTATAAAATATCCAGTGAACACCTTAGGATAATCATCAGCTACACTATATTGCCAAAAGTATTCGCTCACCTGCCTTGACTCGCATATGAACTTAAGTGACATCCCATTCCTAATCCATAGGGTTCAATATGACGTCGGTCCACCCTTTGCAGCTATAACAGCTTCAACTCTTCTGAGAAGGCTGTCCCCAAGGTTTAGGAGTGTGTTTATGGGAATTTTTGACCATTCTTCCAGAAGCGCATTTGTGAGGTCACACACTGATGTTGGACGAGAAGGCCTGGCTCTCAGTCTCCGCTCTAATTCATCCCAAAGGTGTTCTATCGGGTTGAGGTCAGGACTCTGTGCAGGCCAGTCAAGTTCATCCACAACAGACTCTGTCATCCATGTCTTTATGGACCTTGCTTTGTGTACTGGTGCACAGTCATGTTGGAAGAGGAAGGGGCCAGCTCCAAACTGTTCCCACAAAGTTGGGAGCATGGAATTGTCCAAAATGTCTTGGTATGCTGAAGCATTCAGAGTTCCTTTCACTGGAACTAAGGGGCCAAGCCCAGCTCCTGAAAAACAACCCCACACCATAATCCCCCCTCCACCAAACTTTACACTTGGCACAATGCAGTCAGACAAGTACCGTTCTCCTGGCAACCGCCAAACCCAGACTCGTCCATCAGATTGCCAGATGGAGAAGCGCGATTCGTCACTCCAGAGAACGCGTCTCCACTGCTCTAGAGTCCAGTGGCGGCGTGCTTTACACCACTGCATCCGACGCTTTGCATTGCACTTGGTGATGTATGGCTTGGATGCAGCTGCTCGGTCATGGAAACCCATTCCATGAAGCTCTCTGCGCACTGTTCTTGAGCTAATCTGAAGGCCACATGAAGTTTGGAGGTCTGTAGCGATTGACTCTGCAGAAAGTTGGCAACCTCTTCGCACTATGCGCCTCAGCATCCACTGACCCCGCTCCGTCAGTTTACGTGGCCTACCACTTCGTGGCTGAGTTGCTGTCGTTCCCAAACACTTCCACGTTCTTATAATACAGCTGACAGTTGACTGTGGAATATTTAGGAGTGAGGAAATTTCACGACTGGATTTGTTGCACAGGTGGCATCCTATCACAGTTCCACGCTGGAATTCACTGAGCTCCTGAGAGTGACCCATTCTTTCACAAATGTTTGTAAAAACAGTCTGCATGCCTAGGTGCTTGATTTTATACACCTGTGGCCATGGAAGTGATTGGAACACCTGATTCTGATTATTTGGATGGGTGAGCGAATACTTTTGGCAATATAGTGTATTAAGCCAGATGTTTATTTATTTACTTTTTTTACTGATTTCTTTTCAGGATAATATTTAAGGAGAATTTACTAAATACCAAAACAACTCTAGGCACATCAATCGATAAATCTATAAATCACATATTTAACAACACATTTAATAGACCCAGAGAAAACCAGGGCTTTGAAAAGACAGTTCAATTTAGAGCAACAGATGATGTTTTCATTTTTTTTTCTTCATAAAGTGCTGTATTAAATACATTTATCATAATTATAGTAAAAACAGGAGATTGATTTCTTTAGGGATGTATTTAATAAAAACTTTAGAATTTCCCCTCAAGAAAAGTTTCTTTTTAAGTGATTGTACAAAGCGAATGTGTGTGAAAGTGAAAAGCAGGTCACCTTTTAATTTAAATACAATCCAAGAGCTGATCAAACAAAACAGTGCTTCTGTTTACACACACATTTGTCCAGAGATACATTTTCTATTCATACAACAAAATTTAAGAGGTGTGGACTAAACATAACAGAACATGTAAAAGGAGTAATGATAAAAAAAAAAAAGGAAAGAAAATTCATACATGAAAAAAATATCCAGACTACATTAACAATTGTAGAAATTAAAAAAAAAAAAAAAAGAATATCTTCAACTCAACAATGTTAGAATACAAAACATACTGATCTGCTAACACTTTAATAAGAACATCATTTGTGTTCATGATTAAATATAATTACATGAACCATTCCCCACCTATGGCGCTGTTATTTAACAAAAGCCAGTTTTTTATGCTGCTAAGCTTTTCTCTATATATAATACAATATAACATGTAATATAATCATCGTTTTTAGCACATCTATCTTTGGTTTTGTTTGTGGTATCAAATCTATAGAAATTGCACATCTAATAACCATTGACAGCAAATATTTCTTACAATCTATATTGTATAAAATATAAATATTTCTACTATACATGCACTTTTAATGCAGCGTATGTATATATACATATATATATATATATATATATATATATATATATATATATATATATATATATATATATATATAGATATATATGTGTATATATATATATATATATATATATATATATATATATATATATATATATATATGTGTGTATATATATGTATATATATATATATATATATATATATATATATTTGACCAAAATACAAAAGAATGTCAACACTGTAGGCATGTGCCGATTATTAATGATTTCATTAAAAAGAAATATCGCAATGTTTCACAATGTTGTTAACAGGAACATTTTTCCTCATTAAAAAGATGTTGCCTAGGTAGGTGGAATATTTAAAAAGCAAATCTGTGCTAGCGTAAGGACAGCTGTATGCTGTATATATGACAACTATCTACAATTTTATCAGATAATAAAAACATGGATGAGACAATTGCTTTTCAGCTAATGAATAATTAAAGAGTACAATATTTTAAGATTTTACCAAGGTAAAAATAAAAACATTTACAGCGATTTTTGCCCTATGCATATTCATCATCGGCACATGCCTACTTTAGTGCTGTAGTGGCTGTTAAAAAACAGATGGCCTGAAAAACAAATCAAAAACAAACCCTCTTTGCCAAACGTAATCAATCAACCAAGAAACATTTTGAAAATATTTAGTGACTAGCGTCTCACCCAGCCCGTGTTCCACACAAATTTACAGAATTTTGGGCGAAATAAAGTTCAGTTAGTTGTTAAAATTGGCTGATCGATTACATTTGACACAAGGAAAACTGTAGATAAATCTTCTACTATTATGGATTAGAACATTTATTCAGACTAATCATTTGTCATGTTTCGGGAATCAGTAATACTAAATAAAAGCAAAAAACAAACAAAAAAAGATTTTAAAATCCTAAATAAAATTATTTAGCTCTGCAGTAAAGCACTATTACATGTTGGGGTCAAAAAAAGCACACCAAATCTAACTGATTGTCCATTAAAATGCATTAATTGAGGAATGAAAAAAGTAGGGAGAAGAGTGAAAAGGAAAATGGCTGTCTTGATAAAAGCGCTAAACATACTGAAATAAATTTAAATGAAATTAATTGATATGAGGGAATAAAGAGAATGATGGAAAGAGGGGGTAGATAAAGAGGTGCTGAGAGGATAGTGCAAAAGATGGAGGTAAAGGAAGATTGGATTTATTGTAGGCAAAAGACAGAAAAAGTTGAGACAAAAAAGGGAAATGGATGTCTTGATAAAAGCTCTAAACATATAACTGAAGTGAAATGAATTGATAAAAGGGGCAAATAAGTACCCCTTTATTTCTGGAGAGGATAGAAATAAAAGTTGTGGGGTGATGAGAGGATAGAGAGAGGTGAGAAGGGGGAGGTGAAAATGGTTTTATTGTGGGCAGAAGATGGAGGGACAGAGGAAAAATTCCTCAACACCGATGAGGACGGACGGATGGATCAATTGTTGCATGGAAGCATTCTTCATCGTGAACAGAGGGATGAGATAAATGGAGGAAGAGGATCTGTGCATGTGAACAGTCATCTCTTCAGTGCTATGGCGTCGATCATCTTTGGGGTTCAGGAAATGCAACTTCCTAGGTGGAAATAGAAAAATACATAGTATATTTACACAAGGCGTTTTAGCGCACAATTACTTTCCAAAGAATATTTACTTACACTGCTGTCTGGGCTGCATTTTAACTGTCCATGACAAAGAAATGAAGTGTAATGGCCTTACATTGCATTAGATTTGCTTTTCTTTTACACTGTGAACAGTCTGTTTACCACTACTGTAATATCTATCTATCATGTATATTAGGATTTATTGAGAGGTGTGTGTGTTTTCAGTTATGTAAATCATACCTGCTTCATATTAAGGGTCCCTCTCCTTCTTGACTTTCACATCTCCGGCCAAGATGGTGGAAATCTCGCCCTGCATGAATGCCCAGGGTACATTGGAGCCCACCAGTGGGCATTTATCACCACTTGGGCAGTACACCTCACTCCCTGAGCCTTGATTACGGATGAATTCCCTGGTACATGGGAAGCAGAACTTGTGCACAGGTACTGAAGGGCACTGGACAAAATGTGTATCCTCAAGCCTTTCATGGCAAATGGTGCAACAAAGAGGAGCTCCAGATGCTCCAGAGATTTCAGATCCTGGGTCTGCCACTGCAACAGGGGGCATTGCTGTAGCAACCGCAGCTGTTCCGGATCCATTCTCACCGTTACGTGATGCCAGTCGCCGTTGCCCGGATGAAGAAGGGCTGGCACTGGAAGCATGGGCACCACTGCTTCCGGGCATGTCTTTTGGCGATTGGCTAATAGCACCGACGTTGTCTGCAACACTCATGAGGGCGCTGATAGGTGAAGGGTCACTGCCATGGGAAACAGGAACCACCTCCTGGAGATTTGGAGGCTGGCCTGGTATAGCACTGGCCAGAGAACTGGTGGGAATGTGGGCGCTCATGCTAGGGTACCAATGCTGGCGTAGCTGCTCCTCTGTCACCCTCTCAGAGCCATCCGGATCAGGAGAAGCTTTTCGGCGCCGCATTCGGGCTTGGCCAGGACGTCCAAGATGGCAGAGTGCAGTGGGTAACATGGCACAGGCAGCATCCAAATAAGGTTGAGGAAGTGAATCAGGAGTTGGTGGTTCTTTAAATGCCCGAACAGCATCGCTGAGGAGCTCAGAAAGAAGACGCCAATCACCGGCGCCATGCCGCTTCTCATACTCAACATATTTAAAGCCAGAGCTGATCACTTTGCCTGAGTCTTTTTGGCTATCCTGGAACATCTGCTTCACCAAGGCCAACAGGCTTGAGAAAACATTGCCTGAGCCACACGGGTACTCAACAAACACCTTGAGCTCAAAATCCACACCAATCTTGGCGTCAAAAGCAAACACCCTCCCAATAAGGCCATGGTCTTTCTTAAAGCGCACATTGAATGGTGCGCAGCTGGAAAGTGCCAGCAGAGTGTCTCTCACGGATTTGGGTCGTCCAGCCCAATCGTCAGCTCGGTTCCGGACACTTTCGGAAAGTTCGGCTAGCGCTTCGGCATTCCTCTGTTTCTCCTTCAGATCCTTCTCAAAGTCTGAGCTCACGAACGGCATCCCAACACCCATTGCCTGTCTTTTCCCAAGTTCGCTCAACATGGGTGCAGATATGGCCAGTGGTGTCACGCCGGGTCTGGTGCCGATTAAAAGGCTATGCGCTGTACCCACAATACCTTGGGCCATCAAATTGGGCGGCACACCTGCCACCATCGTCCTTCTCGCATTGGGACTTTGCCTACTAACCTCTGCAACAGCACCATCGTCCAACCTGGGCAGTCCATTAGGAAGCCTGGAAGGTACAAATTCTGCTCTGCTCCGTTCAAATCGCTCAGCGGTGTTTCTGCCCCCATCCAGTGCGCCATCTTTCGCCCCAGGGCCGTGTTT
Organism: Hemibagrus wyckioides; assembly: GCF_019097595.1. NCBI lineage: Eukaryota > Metazoa > Chordata > Actinopteri > Siluriformes > Bagridae > Hemibagrus > Hemibagrus wyckioides. The sequence goes on from NC_080713.1 coordinate 11,527,692, forward strand.
ACCACCCGGCTGAGGACCTGGAGACCTTCCGTCCTGCATCACATGGGTGCGTTTTAGCTGTCTCGCTGTGTCGATGAGCAATTCTATCCTGTCTGCACCTTCATAATTCACACACCCGCGACACACAGCTTCGCTAAAATCCCAAATCATGGCCCAAGGCATCTTGGGCAAGTCGCACAGATAACACCATTGCCGCCTGGAAGATGCCTGCGAGGAGGAAGAGGAGGACATGTTTGATTTCTGATACGCCCCCGATTATCTTTTGTCTCTTTTTTCTTCTTCTTTTATTCACCTCGTCCTATCCTTGTGATAAAACTGACCACCTTTATACACAAAATAAACTTTTCCTAAACATCCAGAACGAAACTAGATCGATGTTTCTATTTTAGCCGATGTTGCTAGCTAACTAGCTACGGCCGCGAGAGTTTTTGCCTGGAAGAAGCTGGAAAGTTACACAACTCTGTCGCGGTGCATCATGGGAGATGTAGTTTTGCTTTTATTTTTTCCACTTCGCTTTTTTAAAGGAGTTAACAAGTTACCTCTGAAATGTTTTATCTGTTGTACAGACATCATCACATTTTACTTATTGTTAATGCATAAAATATTACCAATATAAATATTAATTTATATACAAACCAAATCGGTAAAAACAACAACAACCCAGTTTTATTGAAGAATTTCTTGTTCTTGTTTATTTCATGTTAACTTACATGAGCTATGTTTTGAAATATATACTGCTGTGGGATTTTATTAGGCATTATTTAATAGGATATATCCTGGCTTTCGCTTGATTTATAAAGCAACATGCAATTTTATCACGATATATAGACTTTTACAGCGACTGACGGAGGAAAATGCAACTACATTTCCCAGAGACCACCGCGGTATTTTTTGCGTTGGTGACGCAAATTCCGTTACAGCTTCCGGGAACTCAAAACTTTTTTTTGAGATTTATTTATTATAAGGAAACAGGATCAAAACTGTATATGTATTAGTGAAAAGTATCCCCAAAATAAACATTAAAACATTAAACGTACAGCACATATTACTATAACATTGTTGGGTGAATGCACGACCATTAACTCTGAGACGACTATATGTGCTTTTCTATTGTATTTTGTACACTGTTGACAGATTTGGGGAAACTAGACATGTTGCATTCAATGGTTTTTGAAGGATTAAAACAATCAGTCCAAATCTGTTTACTGACTTATTACTTTGTGGAATTACTCCATAGAAACTAATTTTGCATGTTGAAAAGATGCTTTGAAAGAATGTACTGAAATATATCCATTCACCTCAGTTTTGCCAACTCAGTCAAGGCTAAAAAGTACTCGATGCTTACTAAGAAGTCACCAGATTACACCATGGACAAATTTGCGTATTTGTTGTATTGTCATGGTAGTTTGCATATAAAAAATATGCAAAATATGAAGGATTTTTAATTTTCTGTCATAGAATAGTATAGAATAGAGTTTTGTCAAAATATAAAATAGTAGATTATAACTTTCTTAACATTTATTTATTTTATTTTATTTTATCTATCTATCTATCTATCTATCTATCTATCTATCTATCTATCTATCTATCTATCTATCTATCATTATCATTATTAATTATTTATTTTTTATTTTTTATTTATTTATTTATTTATTTTTTACACATTTTCAAACCTCTTACAGTACAATAAAAATAAGCAGTGGTATTTAGGAGTTGGGGGAAAAATGTAAAGGAAGTGATTTTGGATGGAGTTATGGACGAATATAGCTAAGAGGAGAGTTTAAATGGGAAACAAAGAGGTCTAAACACTTCTCAGTTCATTTCCCACAAGAACATCGATTATTGGCCACTGGAAACCAACAGTGAATGGTGACTGGGAGCCAATGATGATTAGTGACTGGTTGTTGAGAACATTCAACTCAGTCAGGTTTTACACACTGAGGGTGAGTCAAGCGATCCAGCTTAACTCTCAGCATGTATAGCAAGCAGCTATGGGGCTGGAGAGCTGTATCAAGTCACTAAGGTCCAAAAAAATCTATACTATCTATATCTTCTATACTATTTGTAAAAAAAAATTTTTTTAAAGTAGAAAAAATAAAATGGACTCCTTTACTGTATCATCACTGGATACAATCTGTGTTTCAACTCTCACAAAATAAGAAAATGTTTGCTGGCTGGTATATAACTAATAGTGTATTCAGTTATTGCAGTTATGTAAAACAATACAGACACAACAACCTGCAGACAGTCACAACTGGTCATTACTGGTCAATGGTAGAGCAAAAAAGTCTAATTATTGGTAACTCACTATCATGAAATCATAATTGTTAAATCTTATAACATGTGGGCTCATTGAAGGCAAAAAACTTTGTATTTGCATCAGGAAGGTTAAAGAGTCCTGGAAGCACAGTTTATCTGGATCTACTATACTTGTATACTTATGTGCATTAACAACACATGAAAGTACCCTTAGTTTAGGGCTTTATAATATTAATAACTGGCAGTGTTAAAGTTGCCTATGCATTTAACTGTCAAGAATGAGTTTTCTATCTCCAGGTCTTTTGTCTGGGAGACAGTAAAGATGTATTTATTATATTTATTATGGTGTATAATAAACAAATGCGATTAGTTGTTAGTTTTATAAGCACTTGGGCATGCCATGACCCTGTCGCCAGTTGACCACTGTTCCTCCCTTGGACCATTTTTGATAGATACTGACTACTGCAGACTGGGAACATTCCACAAGAGCTGCAGTTTTTGGAAATGCTCTTATCCAGTCATCTAGCCATCACAATATGGCCCTTGTCAGACTTTCTTAAATCCTTATGCTTGCCCTTTACCCTGCTTCTAACACATTGACTTTGAGGACAAAATGTTCACTTGCTGCCTAATATATAACACCCACTAACAGGTGCCATGATGAGGAGATAATCAGTGTTATTCACTTCATCTGTCAGTGCTCGTAATGTTATGCCTGATTGGTGTATATTTATAGTAAGTAATTTAGATACAACTTGTTGACATCTGACCAATCACACACACGTTTGCTGAACACCTCATTCTTCATTTTGACGCTCTTTCCAGTTAAAATAACCTCCACTCTTCTGGAAAGGCTTTCCAATAGATTTTAGAACATGGCCCATTCGCACTAGTGTGGTCAGGTAGTGATGTTGGGTGATGAGGCCTGGGCTGCAGTCTGCATTCCAGTTCATCCTAAAAGTGTTCAATGGGGTTCAAATCAGTGCTCTGTGCAGACTACTCAATTTCGTCCACTCCAGCATTGAAAAATCATGTCTTTATGGACCTCATTGTGCACATTGTTTGGATCTCAGTAAAAGTGAAGGAAAATCTTAATGGTACAAAATGCAAAGACATCCATTACAACAATTGTGTGATTCCACGTTTGTAGGCAAAACACATACAGATAAGATGTTCAGGTGTCCACATTCTTTTCACCACATAAGGAAAACATTTAAGGGAACATAAACCACAGCATCTACATGTTATAACAATGAAGTTCTCGATTTCTGGCTTAAGAGTCTCTGAGCCACTTAATAGATACACGGTTACTTGCGCCTGTTTGTGGCGCATGCGCACAACCGACAGCGTAGTCGTAGTTGCCGTGGGAACGGCGCGTTAAACTCAAGCAGGAATGAGACTGAAACGGCTCCACATTCGCTACTATCCTCCAGGTAACACTGAAAAAGTAACAATGCGTGACTTTTTAATACTCATTTTTACAGCTAAATACTGTCAGCTTTCGCAGTGTACATATTATCAACCGATTTCCATGTTTTGTGTTATTTTTCCACACAAGAATAAACTCATTAGCTGATGAGCGGTAGATACGCTAGCTCTTTAATGAGAATGTTTATTACCGTTAATAACGACTAATGGTATTGAGCTAGTTACTATTACTGTTTAATTACCTTCGTAAACAAATGTAGTCGGCATAAACAGGTGCTATTGGGCAAATCCCTAAGGACTGAACAGAACTGCTCAGTATTCGGTGTCCTCTGTGGCCTTAGACAATATTCTAGCACTTTCCACTCACCAGATAACTGAATCATCACTGTTTTATGGGATTCAGTGTCATCCTTTTTTCTTTTTTTTGTAAAATGGTTAAACATATGCTGTGATGTACTGAAAACTGCTATGACCGGGTCGGTCTAGGAATGTATCGTCTAATTCTCTCAGCAGAGGAACTGAAATAGTGGTCAGTAACAGAGGAGGACCTCAGGGGACTGCCCTGTGTCCATTTTTGTTTACTCTGTACACCTTAGACTTTCAGTACAACTCTGAATCAAGCCAACTGCAGAGGTTTTCTGATGACACTGCACTTTCTGATGGAGTGTATTAGGGATGGGCAGGAGTCTGAGTTCAGGGGATTTCTGGATAACTTTGTGGACCAATGCACTAGGAATCACAAGCTCTAAATGTGATGGTGACCAAAGAGATGGAGATGGTGGACTTTAGGAGGAACCATCATGGGCAAGGATGTTGGAATTGTTGACAACTACAATTATTTGAGGTGTAAACTTATTTAACTTACTTAGAAATAAGTGTGTGTATATACATTCACACCGATCAGGCATAACATTATGAACACTGACAGGTGAAGTGAATAACACTGATTATCTCCTCATCATGGCACCTGTTAGTGGGTGGGATATATTAGGCAGCAAGTGAACATTTTGTCCTCAAAGTTGATGTGTTAGAAGCAGGAAAATGGGTAAGCGTGAGGATTTGAGCGAGTTTGATGAGGGCTAAATTGTGATGGCTAGACGACTGGATCAGAGCATCTCCAAAACTGCAGCCCTTGTGGGGTGTTCCCAGTCTGCAGTGGTTAGTATCTATTAAAAGTGTCCAAGGAAGGAACAGTGGTGATCTGGTGATGGGGTCATGGGTGGCCAAGGCTCACTAATGCATGTGGGGAGCGACGAGCTTCTGTTGCTCAAATTGCCGAAGAAGGTGCTGTCTAATTCTCACATCACACTGAGAACTTGCTTTTTGTGCAGGTATAATACTGGACTATGAGAAAGGAGGACAGGAGAGAAGCAGATGCATCGACCTGCTGCACTTAACACCAGAGTGAGTATTTAAAGCTTTGCCAGCATCATGTACTTTACGGTTATTTAACTTATTCAATGAATATTTATTTAATTGCAACTCCGGTCAAAGCTGGTCCAAATGGACTTACGGGTTCTTAGGATTGGACCAATATCTGTAGAATAATCTAGAGGTTAAAAATTTGGCACAGATGTCGATCTTGCTTAAAGCATGTTCTAAACAGTGCTGGATCTGACCAGATGAGCGAATGTCATTAGTATCCACTCTTTCACGCTGTCTGTACCAGTTCCTTGACATTATAATAGTGTAATTTTATATGGATGCTGCTTCTAATTAAAGGTGTCTGGTAAAGCTATGTATCCTGCCTTCAGAATAAGTTTGAGTCCATATGTTTACAATAGGTTCTAGCATTGATAGGAAATAAATTAGAAAAAATAACTGATTCTCTCAATACCGGTAAACATCATAACCCCAATGACCCAAGGAACACTTTGTAACTGTAACTACCAAACTATTAAAACTCCTTGCCTCAAAATGACCTGGGATACATAGTGACTCCATAGTGAATGCCACCATTCAGAGGTGTTAAAAAGTGACATGATCTGTTTCTTTGCAAATGTTATAGTGTTGTTTTAAACGTATTAGCTATGTTAAAAAAAAACCCTTTAAAGCGTGGCAGTTTTTTGACTGTTTGTGAATTAATTTGGGGCATACTGTAAATGCGTGAAGAGGGAAGCCAATATACAGTATCTTTGACGCCCTCTAGTGGCCGGCTGCGGTACAATATTTAGCCCCGCCCATTTACGTTTAAGTGAATGGAAAACAAAATTTGAATTCCACAAATTCTCCACAAATTATTTTGCAAAATTGTGTTCTTTCATTTTGACACATTTTCACACATTACAGCTAACACTAGCTAAATTTAATAATTATTTGCTATTGACTGTATGTCCTTAGCAAACACTAAGGAGGTAGTCTTGATAAGTTTAGCTAGTACACGTATATGACTAGAGAAGGATAAAAGATCCACTCATGTGATAACTTACTGCAGGTGTCAACACTAGATGAAACTCTTGACCTGACCAATATGTGCTTTTTACACATCCTATTTGACTGGATATTGGATTAATCTAACCTACCATTAATATATTAATTAATATAACTTATAAGATAACACAGACATAATACAGATATTATATTATGTGATAAAATTATGTACATGTAAGCTTAGTTATTGCAATTCACACTGTATCTCATTTCAGCACGGATGTGAATGAGGTACTATCAGAAATCAGAAGAATCGAGCCTTTAATCACTGACTCGCGTACCGATCAGGTGAAAGTGCTCATTAAACGATTACAGGACAAACTCAGCCAACCAGATGAGCGCAGCTTCTACCTGTTCAAGGTATGTGAGTTCAAACACATCTGTACACACATACACATTTTTACACACACTGATGTTCATGATAAATGACTATCAATACAGCAGAAGTGAAAAGCTTCTGTGTTTAACTTGGTCAATAATACTTAGATACAGCCCAAAGTGTCATTCACAGTATTGGCAATATACAGCAAGTATACTTTTTGTTTTTGTGTCAAATAGCCCTTACTTTCAGAGTAGTGAATTAAACCTGACACAAAGGTGAAAGGTGTGACAGACAAAGTCTGAAGGCAGTGGAAAAATATAAATCCAGAAACACAAGACAGTTTTCTTAAACAATTTTTAATTCCTTTACTTTCCTGCACAATGCCTAATCACAAAGACATGTTTTTACATTTTTTTAATCAAACTTCTTGAAGGATACTAATAAAATGCACTGTAAATGCACAAGTTAAAATATGCCTTTTACAGAGACTGTTACCTTACTGGAAGGGCTATACAGAGATAAAGATGGCCCTCTTTTATTGAAAAGTACTTTATATTATTGGTCTTAAGTTCATACAGTTTGTAATCAACCTAAAAATAGAGTCTTATGATTGTACATGAGTAATAACTTTATTATCACATAATTTATATAGGTCATTTTTAAGAACACTACACATTGATTAAAAAGATGGTAATTGCCTTTTAATAAATATTGACAGTTTGAGTGAACTGTTTTACTATAACCACTAGATGACAGTAGAGGGTCAGTTATGTAAAAAAAAAAAAAAAAAAAAAGGCATTAAGCAAGGCCTAAAAATGAAAACATCAGTAAAACTTTCCTGTCCAAACTTTACCAAATAACAAGTGTCCCTTGGGTCATCAAGCTCACAAACATCTAGCCTTTAATTTAACTTCTTCAGTTAGGCACATGGATTAACATAAACTACCAATCTGCCAATCTGCCAATCTATAAATTTGCTAGCCACCTATCTAAAGTTTAATAGATAATGATATTGTATAATTAGCTCATTTATTCATTTATTCGATCAGGTGGGCAGGTTTGTGTGCCAATACAGGTAAAATCAGCTTTAAAGGATAAACAGATGTTAAAATAACAGTTTTGAACAGTGATGTCTTAAAAATTGAAGCTTAATTTTTGTGTTGATGCAAACATGATTTTCCAGGTAGCATTGACATGTTTGTATTGTGGTCAAGTGCTTGCCGGGCTTTTTGTGTATTTGTGTTGTTATAAATGAAGGTGACTGTGCTAAAATAGGTGAAGCAGCACAACAGTATAGAAATGCTCCATACACATGACTATATTGTGTGCCACTCATATTCACAACTGATGAGTATTAACAACTGATATTCACATTCACAACTGATCAATATTCACTATTATAATATTCAACTGATCATTTTTTTCCTTATATCCCTTTTCCTCTCTGTATTAATGTGATGTTGGTACATTCAACCAAGTGAATAAAATTGATTATTTCGTTACCATAGCACCTGCAATGGGGTGGGATATATTAGGCAGCAATTGAACAGTCAGTTTTCAGAGTTCATGTGCTGGAATCAGTAAAAATAGGAAAGCATAAGGATCTGAGCAACTTTGACAAAGGCCAGATTGTAATTGCTAGTCAGAGCTTCTTCAAAATGGCTGGTCTTGTGGGGTATTCCCAGTATGCAGTGGCCAATACCTACCATAAGGGGTCCATAGAAGGACAACCGGTGATCTAGTCATGGGTGCCCAAGGCTCATTGATGCACACGGGAACCGAAAGCTGGATCCTGTTTGTCCAGTCCCAAAGAAGAGGTGCTGTAGCACAAAATGCTGAAGCACAAAATGCTGTAGCACAAAATGCTGAACAGGTAATACCGGCTTTCACAGAACAGTGTGCATCACACCTTGATGAGTATGAAGCTACAAAGCTATGGGCCCATCAGAGAGTCCATGCTGACCCCTGTCCAAACCGAAAGGACCTACAATGGACACAAGAGCATCAATACTGTACCATGGAGCAATGGAAAAAGGCGATCTGGTCATATAAATCACGTTTTCATATGAATCATGTGGGTGGCTGAGTGCGTGTGCATCGCTTGTGTAAACTTTGCAAAGAAGCAAAAGGCTTTTTTTCTGACTGCGTCTTCCATTGATTCATATAGAGAAATTGCATGCGTTAGACAGTCAGGTGTCCATGTCCTTTTGGCCATATAGTGTAGCTCCTATAATAATAACGTGGCAGTACATCAATTTTGAGGGCAGTATGTTATGTCACATGTTTTGCTGTTTACACAGACAGAAGGATGCAATCATTTAATGCTTCCTGGGCCGGTCTGCCAAAGACTGATCCAGGTACCAGCTGGTCTGCCTGCTCTTTTATAAAGTCTAATCTTTAACCCACCCTTAAACGAGCATAAGAGCTCATCAGTGAAATTGTTACATTGTGGAATATCCCAGCAACTTACATGGGTGAATGCACCATGAAACAGATTAAGCACTTGTCCAGCCATGTTGGCAGGAGGATTCGAATTTATTTTCTCCTAGTAGCCTTAACACTTTCTTGTAGTACACTCAATGCCACTACTCTGCTGTGCTCCTGCTTTTACCTCTAATCTTCGTCTGTATTGATGTGTAGCTACCAGCACTCTCTAAGTGGAGCTCAATTTCAAGGAATGAGATACAGTCATATCAGGGTCTGTTTCTATATGTAAGGTGACTAGATCACAAAAAGTTTGGGCATTGATCATGTTCATCATCCAAATCTGTCAAGGCTTGGAGGAATAAAATACCTTGAAGCTTGGGAAAGTTGACCATGGACTTGTTTGTTACTTTTTGACACAGTTACTTAAAATAACAACAACAGGGCACCTCTTATTGAGCAGAACAGTCAGTGGTGGTAAAATTAGTAACAAGACAATTTATAATAAATACTGCCATTTATCCTTCATGTTTGGTTTACTTCTTGGAATACAACTTGCAGTAGAGTTGATTCAGGGTTGAGTTCTCATTGCAAGTGATCCACATTATTCGCTGTTTCTTATGTACACAAATGAACTATACCAAGGGGAAAATGCACATAGGTGAGTATGTAAACGAAAATAGTGTTAGATTTGAAAAATGTGCTTTGCATTCTTGAAAAGCTAACATTTTGATCTAATGTCACTGCCAAGTACATTAACATGTGAAGCAGCAAGACAAATCCATGCATGCACAAAATTACACTTTTTTGGGCTGCCACAGCTGTCCCTGCAGCTGTGCATGCTGAAAGCATAATATTCTTGCCACCTCCACTGGATGCAATACCACCACAACCCACTGGGAAAGCATGGTTTATGGGCTGAAAATTACTGATGTATGTAAATTGCTCAGTCAGGATTATAGATTGGAAATGAATTAATGCACTTAAGCGCACCAATTCACAACACACTCGCTCCATCCATCATCCCCTCCCTCTTACTCCTTCTCCCTCTCCCTCTCTCTTTCTTTCTCTCCTTTCCTCTCTCTAGGTGCTTCAGGCTCACATCCTGCCTCTTACCAATGTCGCCTTCAATAAATCAGGGTCGAGGTGAGTTTATCTCAGCCGCTCATGTTCCGCTCACTCACTCACTCCTCCGCTCACCCTTTTCTCCCTCATCTTGTCTGCAGTTTCATAACCGGGAGCTATGACAGAACATGTAAAATATGGGACACTGTGTCTGGAGAGGAACTGCACACGCTGGAGGGGCATAGAAATGTTGTTTATGCCATCGCATTTAATAATCCCTATGGGTAATTATTATTATTATTATTATTATTATTATTATTATTATTTTTATTATTCATTACCATCTTATCCATTTCTTTTTCTGTTTCATCCTTATGTCCTTTTACATCGGAATTTCTTAGACCTCCCTTGAATATAAAATGTCCAAATCATTAGCTCTATATGTGGATTGTCCCCAAACTCTTTTGTGTAGGATGTCTTTGTATGTAGAACTACAGTTCCAACATGACAATGCCCCACTAAATAAGTATTCTCCATGAAGACATGGTTTTCCGACATTATACTGGAAGAGTTAAATAGAACCCCGATGGAAGAAACTGTAATGCTGACTGCACCCCAGACTGATATTGATGCCTGACCTCACTAAGGTTTTGCTGGCATAACGAGCAAATCCCCACCACCACATTCCAATATGTAATGGAAAACCTTCCCTGTATAGTGGGTGATAAACATGGGACTATCTGGCATGGGAAATTCAAAAATAGGGGTGATGTTAAGGAGTGATGGTCAAGTGTCCACAAACCTTTGACCGTATATTGTATTTGTTAAAAAATAAACGAGAATATATTGCAGCTGCAAGAATCTAAAAGTATTGGTGAAGTGAAAGATTTAAATTATTATAGTGAGTTAGTGTCAGGATCCTAACGAGGGTGTAGTTTCAGGGGATTTCACCTGTTTTTGGCCAGTTAGATTTTAACTGATGCCAGAGCATTCACTGTGGCAATTTTAATGATAGGAATAAACTGCAAAATATAGACCATTTCAAGATTGTAAACAATAACAAACGCGTTGCAATGCTACTGCACACGTCTGGTGGCACCATTTTTACATAATACATCTGTCAAAACAAAATGACAAGACTTTTTGAATCTGGTTTACCTTAAGTAACGTATCCAGATGTGTATTATTATTTGGTTTAAACTGGAGTGTGAGAGAATCTGTAGAAGCTTTTTACAGTCTGGATGCTTAGTACTATATTCTATGTGGAAAAATATCCAGCCTGGATATCTAGACAAATAATAAATTACATTGCTAACTGTATGGCAGTTACATAATTATGTGCTATTATTACCTATTGCAAAAGTAATTATTTTTTATGTGCTTTTCATGGATAGTCACATACATAGGACAAATGATCCTTAATGAATTTAAATGGTGACATTTTTAATTGCACGATCGTTTTAAATGAACGAACAACTAACTGCAACAACTAACTGGAAACGTTCAAGGACCAAAGACGTCACTTCCATAAACCCACAAATTGTCGTTGAAATGGTCTATATTCTAATACTTGCATTTTGTAGTGTCTCTATTTTAACACCATGACTAGTGTATGGTGTAAAATGCCACTTTGATTAGTTTGATGCAGTGTAATCAAACATTTTAATTATATTAAAATATTCCATGAATTAGCCGTTCATGTGCATGTAACTACAACATAAAATCTGCAGTCCCATTCCCATTCCAGGAGAGAGGGTTGCAACCCCACAGCATTATATGACGTCATCAGCTGTCAACTGCAATTGAACTATACAAACATCCACATTTTAATCACTGGCTGAATTAAATTTAGAAAACTGGAGTTCAAACAGAATTTGTACACACACACACACACACACACACTACAGGTTCAGCCAGCTCCGGGCTGTTATGTGGAAGCTCTTGTCATTTTGAGTCAGGTGCTCATTCCCTTATCCCTTTATCTCTCTGTTTCTCTTGCTCTTTGTGCCCCTCATTCACGTTCCACTTCTCTCCCTATCCCTAACATTAGCTTATTTCTCTCTCCATAAATTTATAAGTCACTGAGATATGGATGAAGAAATCGATGTATTTGACTATATACTTTCACATATCTAGAAATGTATGGATGGAAACATGTTTGTTTTTATTTTTTTGTGTTCCTCTCTACCTTTGTCTCTCTCAGAGATAAAATAGCTACAGGCTCCTTTGATAAGACCTGCAAATTATGGAGTGCCGAGACTGGAAAGTGTTTCTACACATTTAGAGGACACACAGCGGAAATTGTACGTCTTACACTCCTCAAATCTGCAAGAGTCTGTGAGAGTGGATTTTATTATTTGATTCTGGTATAGATTGTAACGTGAAAAATCTAGGTTTGAAATGACCATTTAGGTGAATTTCAGTTCACACAATAATTAAAATCCCTGTACTCATAGGAGGCAGGCTCATATTTGTCACTCTTGTAACTGCATTCATTATCCTATTAGTTTCACTGTAGGTTCTGAATAATGCATAGTAATTACTGAATAATTAAAAAAAGATATTAGGTTCACAACAAAAAAAACTGATATTGATTCCATCAGCCACCTCTTAAGTGTGTGATGTTTTTCCATTGGTCAGAAACCATTGATATGCTTTCCTCAAAATGTCAAGACTTGCGATAAAAAAAGACTCCAGCTGATTGTACAGCCATACAATGTGTGTATGTGTGTGTCCTCTGCAGGTCTGTGTGACCTTCAACCCCCAGAGTACCCTGGTTGCCACAGGCAGCATGGACACTACAGCTAAATTATGGGATGTGGAGAGTGGTAACGAGGTTTCTACCCTAGCAGTGCGTATCTCTGGCTGTGTTCCAATTCTATTTTGTCCCTTAGCCTCAGTGGAGGCCCTTTGGCCATCTCAAAGGCTGTTTTATTACTTTAACCAGAAGGCAGCGCTGTGCTTTGATTCAGTTTCCATTTCAAACTGTCAAGAAAAAGAAAAAGTGTTTAAACAGCAGCAATAAAATATTTCAAATACATGTGATACTTAGGAATAGAAATGTATTATTTATTGTCAGACTATTACAGTAGTATATTATTTTAATGATGTTTCTCTCAAATTTATGCGTAAATAATAGATGAAAAAGGAGAGCCTGCTGCAACTTTCTCTAGCAAACCACAGTATAATGAAATTGATTAACTTTTCTGATAAAAAGCCTCACATTCTGTAGCTTCTAAAATTTAACAAGCATACTTTCAAAAACATCTTATTATGAATAAATTCGCTGGTGTGACTACATGGACAGATTCTTTTAGAATTAGTACAGTAGTTATTCTGGGTAAGCTTTTAAGAAATGAACATTCTGTAAAACAGAACTTAGAGTTGATTTTATCAGAAGGAAACTGCTGTAAGCTTTCATTGATTTGTTTATATGGTGGGTTAGCTATGGGTGTATTGTTCCATTTAGAGGTATTGAATGACCAAATCAAGTAATTCTACTATGATAGAAATATATTTTTTTTTATTAAAACTTATTTCTAGATCAAACTTTTCTCTGCCCTCTAAACCCCTTGAACCCAAGCCAGCAACACTCTATAAAACAATGTTTTTATGGAGAGCCAAAGTATAATATTACGTGGCCTGTGTGTGTTCTGTCAGTTCTTGGTGTCATAATTGTTACTTTACAATGATGGTGTCTGTGCATATGGAGCCCTCTTTTCCACTTGCTTTGTGTGTGTATGTGTGTGGGTGTGTGTGTGTTTGTGTGTGTGAGAGACCATAATATTGTTTAACTCCCCAGGTCCTCTTCACTGAATCTAAATGATGCATCAGAATAATCAGTTCTTTGACTATTGTACATGTTAATTTTTTTTTCTTTGGTGTAGAATAATGACTAATGTCTCTTTTCTCTTTTGTTTGTCTTTTTGTCTCTCACACTCATTGTCTCTTTTAGGGTCACTCTGCTGAGATAATCTCTCTCTCATTCAACACAGTTGGGAATCGTTTAGTCACTGGGTCATTCGATCACACACTTACACTGTGGGATGTACCATCAGGGAGGTGTGTGTGACCCAGCAATTCTTGGGGTCCTAAGGGTTTCGAAATAAAACTGCCTAGGCCTGAGAAATAGAAAAGGGGAAATGAGCATAGCTATAGCTGATTCTAAATAAACAATTCACTAATATCTGATTTTTTAAATTTATTTATTTGGGTTGTATGTGTTGTTGAAGGCGATTACACACAATGATAGCACACAGGGGAGAAATCAGCAGTGTGCACTTCAACTGGGACTGTTCCCTCATTGTCTCAGCCTCTATGGACAAGAGCTGCAAGGTCAGAATTCAGTTCAGTATGCAATACATATCACAGATAAATGTTTTGTTGTGTGTGAATGGCCAAAACTGAGCTCATGCATTTGTATGTATGTGTGTGTAGGTGTGGGACGCTGAGAGTGGCCAGTGTTTAGCGACTTTAATTGGTCATGATGATGAGGTGCTGGATGTTTGCTTTAATTACACTGGTCAGCTCATTGCAACCGCATCAGCTGATGGTGAGGCCATTGCTATCATCAGCACAACATCACATCACAATCATCCACACCACTACCAACCACATTCACTAACCACATCACCAGTGACATCTAACTGGCAGGCACATCATTACCAGAATCACATCAGTCACATCATTATCCTGATCACAGTCTTCATCATAACTATGATCATTAGAGTGATGATCACATTCATCACCTTCCACATCATTATCATAAGCTGCATTACAACAAGATTATCATAAACATCATCATAAGCTTTGCGTTCACATCCTGTCTTCTTATCCATCCTCCCTCTCTTTAGGTACATCCAGGATATTTAATGCAGAAACCTTTCAGTGTGTCTGTAAACTTGAGGGTCATGAGGGAGAGATATCTAAGGTAAGTCATGCACACACACACACACACACACAGTTTATCTTTTTATTTAACACATCTCCATTTCCTCTTTCTCTTGTTCATTTCCTGTTTTTCTTGCCTATCCCTCAGTCACTTCCTGTTTGTCTCTACCTGTCTCACACTCCATCAATTTCCCTATACCATTCTCTAATATTTCTTTCAGGTAACAATTTCCTTATCACTCCTGTCATCATGCCACCATTATATCATTATTCACACACCCTCCTTCTCAATTTCTCCCTCTATCCATCCGTCCAGCCACTCATCCATCTATCCATGCTTCCTTTCAAATCTCTCTCTCTCTCTCTCTCTCTCTCTCTCTCTCTCTCTCTCACTCTCTCTCTCTATTCCTTTCCCCCACCTCTCCCTCCTTTCATCTTAGGTCAGAATAGTTCCATTTCCTGTATAATGGATTATAATTCAAACACACTCTTACATTTTTATAACAACATTCATATAAAGGGTTATTCATCAATTTGAGCTACAGAACATACTGCCACAGTGACACAGGTCACACAGAGTTTAAACAGACTCTCTCTCTCTCTCTCTCTCTCTCTGTCTCTCTCTCTCTCACACACACACACACACACACACACAGAGAAAGAGAGAGAGAGAGAGAGAGAGAGAGAGAGAGAGAGAGAAACTGCAGATGTTAACATTTTGTAGTGTGATAATTGCCTAGTTTTTAGCATGGTTTATGATTATACAAAATTGATTGTTGAGTCTTACTGAGCAGTACAGTAGTACAAGGGTTATGCTAAAAAGCAATTTTGTGGTGTTTAAGAAGAACTTAACAGCAACCATAGCAAAATAGTGCCTTCAGAGTCAGCTAGTTAAACAGTTATCATGTTAACAATGCCTGGCTGGTTAGCTAACTAGTTAAGCTAAAAGATCACTAGCAAATAAACAACTAAATTATTTTATTATAAAGTTCATAATCTTGTTAAACAAACCGTTTCAGAGCAGTTTCACTTCTTTCTCTTCTATTTGAGGTGACCTTTTCACGATGATAATATGACCTCAGGAGTTGTTTCACACAACCTGAAAGTTACCACGCTGTAGATGAAGCTTTTGAAACAGTAATCACATTAGAGATTTCCAAACACCAAAATTCTAAAAAACCCTGGGGGACTCTCAGAGTGTTAACTCTCATGTACAACCTTTCAGACACTGAAAAGGGTCCTGTCTATGGAGTTGAAAACATAAGTCACGGAAAGACTCATGACCTGACATTGGAAAATGAAGGACACAATTCTTTGGGGGGAATGTGTGTTATGATCCATAAGACATGGAATGTACAAACAATCAAGGCCTTCTGTTCTCCCAATCTGGAACACATAATGCTTAAGTGCTGGCCATTCAAGGTACCTAGCAAGATTACAGCAGTTGACTATTTATATCCCAGCACAAGCAGACACTGATAGGGCACTTAAGACTTAACTTTAATACTTAAGGTACAAGAACATCAACACACAGGAATCCATACACTTATCCATTCACTTATTGATGCCAAGGCCAAACTGGATACTCATTCATTGTTAACACCTTCCCCCATCACCCCACACACACGTATGCATTTAGTCTGTGTGTTCACAGCAATTATTAATCTGTTTCTCATTCAACAATTCCTTCCTGCTTCAAGAAGTCCACTGTTGTTCCTGTTCCAAAGTATAAGGCAAGATATCTTAATGAATTGTGACCTGTAATATTCAGCTTCATCATCAGCAGGTTCTTTGGGAAGGGTCTAAATCATGATCTGCATTATTCTCCCTACAAGCCTAGGCCCTCTACTTTTTGCATGCTGGCATAAAAGATCTACAGATACACTCTCTACTGCATTACACACAGCCCTCTCTAACCTAAAAAATGAGGAACACCTGTGTGAGAATGCTGTTCGTAGACTACAGCTTAGCATTTACTACCACCAAGTCATCTAGACTAGAGACCAAGCTCACAGACCTGGGCCTGATTCAGGTCTTCAGTACCATCCATAAGACATGAAAAGGGAGTGTCATCAGGAATTGAATTTCTTCAATGATCTGAGGCTTTCTTCTATAAAATGCCTCAGTGTGACCCTCTGTGTAGGAAGACTGGAATACTCCATTTGTCTGTGTGGGTTTTGTGATTCCAAATGTGTAGCTCCATATCTAATTCCCTTATTTTAAGAATAGGTACAAATACTGACCTTTGCACATAAGGCAGGTTTCACAGAGCAGTTTTGCATACATCAGGATGAACAGATTGAGCCAGAAAAAACTTGATGACATTAAAAAGTAGAATTGCCCATTACTTGTCCCATATGTTCCACTGGCATGGATGAGGTGTTAATGAACTTTCTTACAGAGTCAGCATTTGCATATTGGGGGTTTTCACTAGTGCTAGCAACAGAATAGTCAACATATACTATGCACTGAATGCCACATGTAATGTAACATTGTTTTCAAGTTTTCACCAGGAAGCTGTCAATGAACTCTAGCATTTTGAAACACTAGGTAGAAAACTCAAAGGGAAAAATGAACAGTATTGATCCTCTTACCATAACAGGGAATTACTCGGCTCACCAGAGATTGTTCAAGGTGAAAAAAGCCTAATAATATGTCTAAAAAAACAGGAGAGATCCAGCTCTACTAAGTATTTGTTTAAAAAAAAGTGTAATGTGGACGAGCCAACAGCATGTCTGAAATGTCAGAAACACCAACAGCAGCAAGCAGTAAACACAGCAATAAAGTAAGTGTATGTGAGAAATAAAAAAACAAAAACAAAATGCTAGTAGACCCTGTGATACTCAGTGCTGTTTTAAAATGATACAGATTATATAAAAATGTTTATGCAGCCATTTAATAATTGTGGGATTTTGCCTGGTAAAAAATACAAACCACCAAATCACCTTTAATGTGATATAGCAACCAGCAAAATTAATATAAAATAAAAATAAGAGCAGAAAAAAGTGCAATAACCTGGTTACACAAATATGCACAACCTTTTATTTGTTAACGCACCATTTGACCATTTACTTGTACCAGCACCTTCTGACTTAATAGATCTTGATTTGGTCATTTTATCCCACTAGTCCTATTCACAGCCCTCTTTTAGTTATTCCACATGTTTTCAATCTGTTCTGTGACTGGCCTATTTCAAAACTTTGATTTTCTTCCACTGAAGTCATTCCTCTTTTGACTTGTATTTGTTCTTTGGGTGATTATTGTGCTGGAAGGTGACATTTTTCTTTAACTTGCACTGTCTAACAGAGGCCTGCAGGTTTTGTACCAAAATAGACGAGTGCTTGGAGCTGTCTATTATTCCCTCTATCTTGACTAGAGCCCCAGTCCAAGTTGAAGAGATGCAGCCCCATTGCCATATACTCCCATAATCATGCTTCACCATGTGTGTAGTGTTTTTGAGCAATAAGCTGTCTTGTGGCAAACATTTTTTTTAAATATTGCCCAAAATGTTCTACCTTGATCTCATCAGACAGTATCACATTGTGCCACATGATCTGAGGCGATTTAGGTGGGCTTGGCATTAAATGTTCTTTGTAACACATTCTCTCCACTTGTTGAGGATGGCTTCTCTCCACTTGCTGAGGATGGCTTCTCTCCACTTGTTGAGGATGGCTTCTCTCCACTTGTTGAGGATGGCTTCTCTCCACTTGCTGAGGATGGCTTCTCTCCATTTGCTGAGGATGGCTTCTCTCCATTTGCTGAGGATGGCTTCTCTCCACTTGATATGGATGGCTTCTCTCCACTTGCTGAGGATGGCTTCTCTCCACTTGTTGAGGATGGCTTCTCTCCACTTGTTGAGGATGGCTTCTCTCCACTTGCTGAGGATGGCTTTTCTCCACTTGCTGAGGATGGATTCTCTCCACTTGTTGAGGATGGCTTCTCTCCACTTGTTGAGGATGGCTTCTCTCCACTTGCTGAGGATGGCTTTTCTCCACTTGTTGAGGATGGCTTCTCTCCACTTGCTGAGGATGGCTTTTCTCCACTTGTTGAGGATGGCTTCTCTCCACTTGTTGAGGATGGCTTCTCTCCACTTGCTGAGGATGGCTTCTCTCCACTTGTTGAGGATGGCTTCTCTCCACTTGCTGAGGATGGCTTTTCTCCACTTGTTGAGGATGGCTTCTCTCCACTTGCTATGGATGGCTTCTCTCCACTTGCTATGGATGGCTTCTCTCCACTTGCTATGGATGGCTTCTCTCCACTTGCTATGGATGGCTTCTCTCCACTTGCTATGGATGGCTTCTCTCCACTTGTTGAGGATGGATTCTCTCCACTTGTTGAGGATGGCTTATCTCCACTTGTTGAGGATGGCTTCTCTCCACTTGTTGAGGATGGCTTCTCTCCACTTGTTGAGGATGGCTTCTCTCCACTTGCTGAGGATGGCTTTTCTCCACTTGCTGAGGATGGCTTTTCTCCACTTGCTGAGGATGGATTCTCTCCACTTGTTGAGGATGGCTTCTCTCCACTTGTTGAGGATGGCTTCTCTCCACTTGCTGAGGATGGCTTTTCTCCACTTGTTGAGGATGGCTTCTCTCCACTTGCTGAGGATGGCTTTTCTCCACTTGTTGAGGATGGCTTCTCTCCACTTGTTGAGGATGGCTTCTCTCCACTTGCTGAGGATGGCTTTTCTCCACTTGTTGAGGATGGCTTCTCTCCACTTGCTATGGATGGCTTCTCTCCACTTGCTATGGATGGCTTCTCTCCACTTGCTATGGATGGCTTTTCTCCACTTGTTGAGGATGGCTTCTCTCCACTTGCTATGGATGGCTTCTCTCCACTTGCTATGGATGGCTTCTCTCCACTTGCTATGGATGGCTTCTCTCCACTTGTTGAGGATGGACCTAATTTTTTCACTTGATTTGTGATGCTTGCTATATCACATTAAAAGGGGAAAAATCTGGTTTGATGTTTTTTTTTTACATCACTATTTTAACAGGGGTGTGTAAATTATCATGTTCACTGTATAAAGAATGGAAATTAGAGGGAGGTATCCATAGCTATGGGGGACAGGACTCCTGTAACTCTGATAATGCCCACAAGTGGCAAAGAACTTCATACTTTTCTTGTTTATGTGTGGTGTGGCTGAGAAGAAAAAGGAAATGTCAGAAGTTCTGACAAGTACTGCATCATTTTCTTGCACATTTACATTTATGTTATTTGGCAGACGCCATTATCCAGAGCAACATACAAAAGTCAATCAACAATGAACACATTTAGTAATGAACTACATGACTACATGTAGTAACTTTACTGTGTACATTAAGCCTTTATAAGACACCTGTCCTTTTTATGGGACAGAGGGCAATCTCATTACCCTAAAACATCATCCATTTAGGCAGTCTGAAACAGAGTGTAACAAAGGGTAGTGAGAATATTTTGAAGTACCATGGTAACTGTGATGTATGGTATAATGGATTACATGCCATTCATTTTGCATTTGCATTTTGAATGGAGCTAAAATTAATGCTGATTAACATTAACTTTGCATGACAGGTGACTCTTTATCTCTCCCAGGTGTGCTTTAACCCACAGGGGACACGTGTATTAACAGCAAGTGCAGACAGAACAGCACGTGTGTGGTCTGTGAACTCTGGCTCATGTCTGCAGGTGTGTGATTATGTAATTTATTATATAATTTACAAATGTTGCATCCTTTGCTCAATTTACATAAACCTTCAGGACTCATGTATGTATGAAAGTATGACCACAGATAAAGTGCAGTAATAATAATGTGTGCAGGTTTTGGAGGGACACACCGATGAGATCTTCTCCTGTGCATTTAACTATGAAGGAGACACCATCATTACAGGCAATGACACACACACACACACATATATACACATAAAGACACGCACATATACATACAGACACGCACATACACACTCACTTGTCACACCAAAAGTGTGTGTGTGTGAGAGAGAGAAAGAGACAGCATGCACTCAAAAATGGCTGAATTTATGTTTGTTTTTATTTCTCCAGGTAGTAAAGATAATACCTGTCGGATCTGGCGTTGAGAAATAAACACAAAGAGGACAATCTTCAGTATTAACAAACACACATGAACATGTTCTTATATTCAGCCTTCTAACTTGCACAGAATGGTTGCCTTAAAGTGCTGAGAATCTGCTCACACACAAACGCACACACTAGCTATGTATGAAATCCTCCTGTGAAATCTATTTGTGTCTCCTGTTCACACACCATTTGCTTCACTATTTGCTTTTTTTTTCTTTTCCAAATGTGAAAAACTAACACACCTGTGCACCAGGTGTCTGGCCTGCCAACAATCAATAGTACAATATGTTTAGGAGTAATTGCTAGGTTTAAGTGACATTTTTGTAGATTTGAAAGAAAATTAAATTACGATTGTTTTTGGTAAACGTCTTAGCAGATTTCCTATTTGTTAGAATTTATTTTGACTCATAGTATGCTCTGATTGAAAGCAGGAAATAAAAGCACCTTTGGTGTATCTAAAACAAAGCAGCCTTGATGCCTTGCTCTCTGTGCTGTTACAAAGGTGATTTGTCTCATATATCAGCACTTTGAGACATGCTTTATATGCAACATACGTCACCACAAAGTCCATTAGACAAGATAAAATAAAGTACCAGTGTGGAAAATGATACTTTAAAAAAAATATGAAAAGAGTGAATATGCTATAACTACACCAGGCATTTCTTGCTACAAATATAATCTTATTAAATATAAGAAAGGTAAATAATAAAAATTAATGTTTTAGGCCACAACTGTTTATAGAAGGATACATTTATTCACCAGCTACCTCTGCTTTATTATTACATTAACCAGTCATGTGACATCAGCACATAGAAGAATATGATCTCAGTGACTGAGGAATGGTTGTTGGTGACAGATGAACTGGTGTGAGTATTTCAGTTTACGCACAATAGTTTCTAACACTGAACATCAGTTGTGTAGTTGGAAGCATTTTGCCAAAGAGCGAGGTCATGGGAGAATGACCAGACTGGTTGGAGCTGGCAGGAAGACTAAGGTAACTACTCTTCACAACTGATAGAAAAAGAAGTTTGGACAACAATGGCAGCACAGTGGTGCAATATAATATAGCATTGCTGCCATTGTTAGTCACTGGGATCACATTTTTCTCCATTTAGAACCTTATGACCTGCATCTACATGATATTATGCATAGCTCTGCTGCCACATAATTGGCCTATTAGATATTAGCATAAATGAGGAGCGATACAGATGTTCCTGGAGAGTGTATAAACTGTTTTGGACACACAACTTAGCCTTGGTGAGGTTGGTTGAATATTTTGGAAAGATGTTGCCTGTATATAGTGCTTTAACACTTATTGTTTAGATTCCTTTATGTACATGTTCTGCTTCTGGATCTGTTGGCTTTGATTCATTAAGGTATTGACAAAGTTCTTGCTTAAACAAAGCATATAATACTAAAGCAATCAGCATCTTTGAAATTATGCACAGTAATATGAATGATGAAATGTTCAATGATATTTTTTTTTGTGGATGCAAATATTGCATCTACACACATTACACACCTTATTTTAACTACTGGGCACTACTCCACAGGTAGCTGCAGTGAAGGAAGTGGGCAGTATGTGTATAAAGTATTCAAGGTTTTGTTCACCAAACCACAGGGGTTATTTTGGAATAACTGACCACATGTAAAAGGGCCTTCTGGTGGTCCAGCGGCAGGATCCCGCACTTTTGGGGATCGATTCCTGGGCAGGGTGCTAACCCAACCACTGAGAGAACTCTCAGTGCCTTTCACAAGCCCAGATTAAATGGGCTTAAATGCATCAGGAATAACATCCGGCGTGAAAACCTGTGCCAAAATCGAAACATGCGGACCAAGTGGCCTGCTGTGGCGATCCCAAACAGGGAGCAGCCGAAAGAACAACTGACCACATGTAAATCAAAAAAATCTCTTAACATAATAATGAGAATGAGATTATGAGAACGAAAATTGAAAATCTGGAACGGTCCAAGCTTGTTAAAAACAATGGAGCAAGCACACACACATTGTGTCAGCATCATTGCTATGCTATAATATCTGCTTAGACGTGGCCCTGTGGTGGAGCCTTTCCAATGATAGTTGGTGTAGATGGAGGCTGACACATTATACACACAATAAAAGTCCATCTATATGGCAGATGTGCCTGATAAAATAGCAGCTCAAGAAATATCATATACAATATATTACACACATATACCATGCATATAAAGTAAGAATAAATGTATAAAATTTTAACATTGGAATTTTAATGTGAAAAACAATTCTTCAAATAAAGGCTCACTACTGAAATAATCTTACATACAATTTTATTGATTTTGAAAAGATAAATACATTCAGATATACAGTCACAGATTGGATGCCTTTGTGCTTTCCGTGATGTCCAGAACACTACTGTTATTATGCAATTCAAATTTCACACACTGAATATCACATATACAGTTCTTTACATGACAAATAAAACAGTACTCACGCAATATTACTGTAAATAACTTCTGCAAACTTCTCTATTTACACCTAACTAAAATAAATTTTTCATTTTACTCACAACATACTGTAACACACCTCTAAATGTACCACAGAAACGAGCAGATGTGTTCGTACAAGTATAATGAAAGCAAAATTCCTTCCCTATTCTGTACTCAAATCATTATATACAACTAAAAATCGGTCATATTCAATATTTCATTTCATATCCAGATAGATTTCATATTTTTGAACAAAACACCATTGGAAATACATTTATAAATTTTCAAGCTACAAAATGGCTGGTTTTTTATAACTATCCTGCCTACCAGCATGTGAGATTGATCATCATTTGCAGATTTGACTAGCTGTGCAAAAAAGACAACACATGAATAATTAAAGGGGAAATAAATCCTCCAATCACAGAGGGTCTGTGAAGTGAGAGGGCGTGGCTAATCTGACCTCATAACATGTAAAAAGCTCACTGACAGACAAAGAGCGAAATGAGAGAGAGAGAGAGAGAGAGAGAGAGAGAGAGAGAGTTTAGACCAGCATGGGACATACACAGTGGTTACAGATTTAGGGCTCTTAAGAGCACGCCATTGCCACAGTGTGTGTATGCATGTGTGTTAGCGCTGTGTTTTCAGAAGCCAGTCAAATAGACCCAGCTCTTCTTCACCTTCACTGTGGAGTCGGCAAAACTGCAACACAAGACTGAATAAGTCTCCAACACACCACGATCTCTGAGCAGCCAGGTGCACCACTTTCTGAAACTACACACACACACACACACACACACACATACATGTTTGAGGTTTCGAAACAAAATGAACAAAAGATGGAAGGATTATAAAGTCAGGAAGTATACATTTTCATAAAACCAAAAATCCACATCACACTTAGTGCTAAAATTATCCACAAAATACAATTTGACCAAAGGTGAAATTAATTCTTCCCTTTTTTCATAATTTATTTTAAATGAATGTATTGATTTAATTCATGTTATAGGTAATCACCTGTGTTACCTTGGTGTGTGTGTGCTGGAGTGTTTTTCTGTAGAACAGCGCAGGGATACCCAGTTCAGATGCCGCAATCCATTGTAGTGTTGCTTGCATCTCTCTGTCCACACCTTCCACTTCTAGGTCAAAGTTCATTACTTGCAGCTCTCTGTGACAACTACTTCCTGCTGTGGACAGACCAGAGGTCACCTCTGAGAGAGAGAGAGGAGACAGAGACAATGGGAGAAGAAAATTAGAGTTTATTTGGGCAAAGCCAAACAAGCACCACTGGCTAGCCAACCAGTTTCCTGACAAAATATTGTTGCTACAGGGTCAAGTACCGGTGAAGCTCATTCACTATATGATCTTTCTCCTGTAGTTGTCCCTGACAAAGTTGTGCCTGAGTCCACGATCACACTGTTAAAGCAAAAATATATTTTGGACTCTAACAATCTTTCTGTAATCATTGCTGCTGCAAGCAACTTTCTTCTTAAGAAGAAGAGCATTTTAAATAATTATTGATCAGAGTTTGGCGACTGATGTTCATTAGAAGGCTCAGTTTAAAAAATGGTTAGTGGGCAGCTAGCAGTTAGTGAAGCAGTGGGTAGCATTGCCTCATAGCTCCAGGGTCCTCAGTTTGATACTGAGTTCCAGATACTGCCTCTGTAGAGATTCTCATGTTCTCCCCATGTGCTAGAAAGATGCAGGGAGGCAGACTACACTAAATTGCCCCTAGTGTGTGTGTGTGTGTGTGTGTGCATAGTGCCCTGTGATGGACTGATGTCTCTACAGGCTCCAGGATCCACTATGACCCTGATCTAGATAAAGTTCCTTCAGTAAGAAGTGAAAATATCTACAAAAAGTTGGATGTTTTTACACATTCTTTGTATATTACATTCACATGTCCAGCATTTGGCAGGCACACTTATCCAAAAGTGCATACATCATATCTCACTTTACACAGCTAAGCAATTGAGGTTTAAGGGTCTTGCTCTAGGACCAAGCAGTAGCAGCTTGGTGGAGTTGGGATTCAAACTCACAACCTTCTGATCAGTAGTCCAACACCTTAACCACAAAGCTATCCCTTATTAATGATATGTCTAATAAGACAGACACCCAAATGACTGAATGAAAGGAATAATATGTACTATATCATTTGTTCTGATGCAGTGTATAAAATTAGAAGTATGATTTTCATTTATAGTTTGGATCAGAGGCTTTACTGAGAATGAAAACAGCCCACAAAGTCATGTTAATCCCTTACTGCAGTAAATTAATGCTTTAAAGCACTAACCTCAGTGTATGTATGTGTGTGTGTGTGTGTGTGTGTGTGTGTCTATCGGTCTGTGATTTAAAAAGGGAGACATCACTCACCATCTGCTTGTTCCTGACTCTGTAGTACCCTCAGTCTCTCCTCACTGCACACACAGACACACACACCCATCATCAGCATCATCAGTGCACTTTTCCAGTTCTGTCACTATTGAATGCACTACTGTTGTCTGTCCCTCATGTAATACAGCAAAGACAAAATCTAGAAACTAGCTCAATACCTTATCATAGTGCATTATACTTTACTGTGTGTGTGTGTATTTGTGTTTGTGTGGTTGTAATTTACATAGATACTCTCATGCTAGTTACCTGTTTAGCCCTGTGGAGCTGGAGCTTTCTGGAAAACCCTCAAGATCCGCGACTCCAAGACTAGATGCACTACTGTTACCGTTTCTGTAAGGCAAAAAGCACACGTATTTCAAAATGAATACAATGATGGACAAATCAGAATACCATCCATTTGCTGTGTCCTTTATAAATGTCTCTTTAGGTCTCGCCTCCTGAGCTGCTAGCCCACAATATTAAGATAAAAACAAGAGAAGCGAATAAGGGAGGAAATGAAAGTAAGAAAAGTATGATACAGCAACATGGGTGAATGAAGAAAACTTGGCATTTACATCTCTCTCTCTCTCTCTCTCTCTCTCTCACTTTATGTTGACTTTCTAATTGACTTTCATAAAGACTGAAACAAGTCTAAAGTAGAACTGAAGACTGAAGGGGTTTTGTTTTTAAAAATGTCGACAATTTGAAAGGGTCACAGTTTGAACAAAGTTATGAGGTAATGAGATGAAATGAGAGAGAGAGAGAGAGAGAGAGATTCAAGAATTTAAATTACTAATGTTCCATAATTCTGTAGGAATGTTTGATTTTTTTTTATAATGATTTTTTAAAAAATGTCTCAATTGTTTCAAATTAAGGCAAAAACCATAGGGCAAAAATATATGAAATGAAATCTAGAAATTTCAAAGTATTCCTACATTAAGCATGTCAGGCAGGAGACATCAGAAAAAGGGGGAAGAATTTCTATACTTTGCTTACCCTACGCATGTAAATTGCTTGTACTAGTATTTTCGCTAATTTATTCTTGTTTATACTCGTCTACTATTTTTCTAGTCATAACACGTCTGCACTGATGTGGGTTGTTAGACGCAACAGGGGGTGTACATTTAAACTGCAGTGGTTTCTTCAAACACATCTTGCTTCAAACTTGCTTGTGTTACTGCCTGCAGGGACTTCCTGAGACCTTAGTGAAAAGGAAATTTTTACAAAGCTACACAGCAAAATACGTAATTCCTTTATGTGAATTACCTCTTCCATACAAAATATCTCATTCATTTGCACTGTGTATATTCATTTTAGCCATAAAAATGTTGTATTCTTTTCAGGTAACAGTTGAGTGTGACAAAACAGCCAAAACAAAATAATGAATAATTTCACTGGCGGGAATCATTTCAGTTGTACCGCATATACATACATAATTGCATAAATACATAATTAGATGCATTTAGTCAAATTTCTTTTTAGATAGATTGACAATTTTGGTATTGCTGAAAGTAGGTGATAAAGGTGTCCCAGAAGATTCCGTACATAGGGGAAATTCTTAGGGGAACACTTTTTTTTAGGAATTTTATTCACAGAAATCCTCTACATGATTGCCATTTCTTTGTAAACATGCAGAGTCTCAAGTCTGGCTCTCATTGTGGCATTAGTGCTATATGTGATGTGCTTGCCATTTTTCCTATAGTCCATTGCAACCTAGCTTTCCAATCCAGCAATGAGAATTATATCAATATGTTTCTCAAAAGCATTCTTTAAGGCTATCTGGCAAAAATACATTCATCAACTAATGGAATGTAACATTCTGGAAGAAAATAGCTAAAAAGTTTTAATTTCCCCAATGCAGGGGATTGAGACTTTTGGGGCACCCTGTAGACAATAACCTAGAATGTGTTGCAGTCTAGTCGACTGTTTGTTTTATTCATACAGCCTTAGCCACAAGCTTACATACCCCATCAGTAAAGTTTAATACACCAAGTGTGTGTGGTGTGGAATTAGGGGTGTCATTTGGGTCAAAATTCAACACAATACTAATCATTTGGATAAAAACATTTGTGTGTGTCTGTCTGTCTGTGTGCACGTGTATGTTTTGCTATTTTATGTCTTACATAAAATGTGTTTTTGCATTTCCCCTTCATCTGTGATTTGTTACTGCTTTGAATATCTGAAAAGCTGATGCCTCCAGCTATACTGCATTAAAGTAAATAAAGAATTACTGCTATAAAATTGGATGTGATGGAGGAAATGCATAAATATCAACTGAGATTTAAGAAATGTGGACACTAGTGGTTGAGAGAAAAATTATTTTTCAGACCAAGAAAACAGAATGAAGTCATTTTGGACAGAGTGCTATGCACTGAATGTTGGAATATAGAATGTCACATTGAACAGCCAGCCACAATGTAAATAGAGAAAAAACTGTTTCAGATGATGTATTACTCACTAGACTATGTGTTATATTCTACAAAATATCTTTTTAGAAGAAAAAGCTTTTGTCACATATACATTACAGCACAGTGATATTATTTTTTCCATATATCTCAGCTTGGTTAGAACACATAATAAACAACCTGTAAAGGGCATATAGGATTAAGGTCCCTGCTTAATTATGGCCCAACAGTTTGAGGGGCAGTTACAGTATGACTAGCTCTTGAACACCACTGTTAGCATTGCATAGCATGTTTGCATGTACCTTTAATGGCGTAGCTCAAATGGAGTACCTTTAAAATGGTTCACAAACACCATGTATAGCATCACCATTTAGCCCATTCAACTTTAATGTAAAGCCAAACAGAGCAGTGTTTAAATGGTTCCACAACACCACTGTTAGCATTAACATTTAGCACATGTAGCTTTAAATGAGAGTGAAATCAAGCGGCCTTAGATAAGGTCTTCCAACACTATGGTTATCATTAGCTATTAGTGCATGCTGTTATTATAGAAAACCAGATGTAAATGTGCAAACTGCTCAACATCAGAATTAGCATTATAATAGCTTTAGTGGAGCGCAAAATGAAGCAGGCTTGCAATTGCCTCACAACATCACAGATTGCATCAGCATTTGAACACTCATGGCTTTAATATAGACCCAATTAGAGCAGCACTGGAATGGCCAAACAACGCTATGGTTAGCCTTAGCATTTAGCAGAAGTAGTGTCAATAGACTGCCAAAAAAAGCCTTGGAATGACCCTTCAAAACCATGGTTACCATTAGCATTTATTCCCTGTAGCTTTAATGGCTTGAAAGGCATGATGGGATACTGAAACACTGACCCTTCGCTTAGATGAATAAAACTACAAGTGGTTTCCTCTTGTGGATCTTCATCAGGGGCAACTTGAGCCCAACCACCTGAGCCACTTTCCTCACTGCTAGTGCTGAGAGAGCGACACGCCCCTTCCACACAAGTAGATGGTGCTGTGGGAGTCTTGTTGATGTTGTCCCTGGGGGTGAAAAAGAGTAGGTGGTAAAACCAAAATGTGCTATGCGTTCTCCAGCATTTGCAAATTGCCCCTTTAATACTGTTTCTAAGTGAACACTTATCTGGGAAGCACATTGTTTAGCAGGCATAACAATATAGTTAAGACAAGAACAATGCAGTTGAAGCACAATTAATTTAAACAAATCAATATATCTACCTACACTGTATGGCCAAATTTTGTGGACAACTGACCATCGGACCCATATGTGCTTTTTGAACATCACATATGTGTCTGATGGTCAGGTATCCACAAAACTTTTACCAATTTAATGTGATATTTTCTGAGCAGTAGACAAAATTATTATATCTATTATTTATTTATGAAATTCTATTAGATTTTTGTTCTGCATAAAAATTGCACCATTTACCAGTGCTTTAAAATTACTATATGTTTTTTTCATAGTGATATTAATGTAGTCCTTCGTTTAATATTTATGGAATTTCACTTAACCTGATAGAGTAATGAAACAACTTTTAATAGATTTGAAATTAACAGTAGAGAAATGGATGGAAACCCTTGAAACGTGCAAGGGTTAGTTTTGTTGTAATGTGTAGAGCGTGTATCCTGCTGTAATATAACAGGTTCAGTCATAAAGTCTATGAAGCATTTACAGATATAAAAGTCTAATGCAGGGCTGACACAGTAACCATAATGCTGTCAGACTCTATGTTATCAATATCATATTGACATAATCTTTGGTTTCAGAGGTCTTATTTATTTTGTACGTCGCCTCCCCCCACAAGTAAAAAAGGTAATACCAAGATATCAGAGTAATATTTTTTGTGGTTGCCATAATTTAAATACACCTAAACTCTTACACCCCACATCTTGTGTATGATTAATATAACAAATAATAAGACAGCATTTATGCGTCGTTGTTGTAGTGTATGCTGCATATCACTATTACGTATGCAAGTTGGAGGCCATCGATCAGTAATGTGGTAGTAACGGTAATGGCCAGCAATTTTATTATAAAGAAAGTCTCTCTCTGTTGCTTCCTCTCTGTCAGGCAGATCAAAGCTGCTTTGCTAGACTGAATTGTTTCCTTTGTGTTTAGACTTTTGCAATTTAAAACGTCTGTAAGAAGCTCATCTGTTACTCTTGAAAGTGTTTGATTGGGAGCATGGCCCTTGAGAAGTGTCTTTGTGCTTTCTTTTAAGCCATACCTGTTCTGGATTGACATTACTTTTTCGCTGCTACTTTGAGGTTGAACACTGGCATGTGAATCGCTGATCAAGCGACTGTTGCACTCCATGTCTTCAGACCCTTCATCCTTTTGATCTGGCTCAATGTGGATCAGAGGAACCTCCCTCTGTCCACGATTTGTTCTCTCTTGCTGGGACCAGCTTTGGCCAATTCCTGAGCCTGACTGAATAAAACCTTGTCTTCTCTCACTGACTGAAGCATAACCAGCCGTGACTTCCTGGTGGCATCCAATAAATGACTTGCCACTTTCAACAATGTCTGTGGCTAGTCGATTAGCAAAGAGCTGGACATGTGGTTGAGATTCGGAGGAGTCCTGCTCTGTGTTGTCCTCTGAAGGTTCAGCTATAATTTTGTTTTTACGCATGAGAGACTCAATAGAGCTGGCCCAGGTCTCATGGATGAGCATGTCTGTAATATGGTCTGTCTGACCACGCTGATACAAACAGGAATCGGATTTACATAATCCTGTGGATGACACAGAGTTGGATGGATAAATGTTGAGAGAGTCAACATGCACATTTCGGGCAAATCCATCAAAAGAGTTGGCCTTAATGGGAGAGTTTACGGTTAGCCTCGAGTCAGATGATCGTCTGTCCGGAACAGAGGACTGACGGATGCAGAAGGGGGTTCTGGAGGGTGGAGGCAAAAGGCTGTTGCTCCAGTCTTTGGTCTTAGTGATCCCATAATCTTTATTCTCCTTGTCCATATCTTTGAGCATATAGCGATAAAATTCCTCTGTAATGCTTTCTGTGCTGGATTGTTTGGACAGGCAAGCCGACGTCCGAACATTGAGGTGACCATTTTTCTTGCTTGTGACCTGTTGAACAGCAGCTGCTAGGATGCTGCTAGCATTTTTCCCAGCATAATAGTCCAGCAGTAGGTCAAACCCTCTGCCTTCTGTCTCCATTTGGTTCACCATGAAACGAGAAAACTCATCAGTAATGCTCTCACAGCTAGACTGCTTAGATATTGAGCTTCCCCGGCTCAGGTTGTGACCCAGTCTGCTTCCGGGATCTAGGGTGTTAAGTGCTCCAGAAGGATCTGCTTCTTCCTCTGGGATACTTTCATAGCTCGAGGCTTTTCCACGACTGCTCCACCTCTCACATTGCAGACGGCTGCGAGATGACTGACCTGGTTTGGACGTGTCCACTACATTCAGTTCTGGACAGTTCATTATCCTGGCTGTGACCTCTGAGGCAAAAAGTGCGAAAGGGTCTGAGACTGCCAGATCATCAAGATTGACTGTTTCATCAACTACACGATTTACCAGTCGCTCCATGAGCTCAGGCTGCTCTTCAGTTTTGCGCTTGATCTCACTGAGGCGAGGTGCACGATGCTTTTTGGCAATCACCACTCCATTTTGTGTCTCTTTTCTTCGGAAAGGTGCAACCGTGCGGCAGGGCAACAGGAGCCCCTCGGATCCTTCAGAACCTGCCTTCAAGGCACAAAACCAGGGCTGCTTGCCACTCGAATTTTCCAGACATATTGCTGCCAGCTCTGTAGCCATAGAGACCACCGTGGTTGCCAAGTCTTCAGCAAAACACGCAACAGGAGTCTTGGACTCACCTTGATTCATTTTAGACACCGCCAGAGTTCCTGTAGATGAAGAGAAAACCTGTTGCCTGACTTCAGCTTCCCTAATTGTGGCAGCAGTAGTTTTCATTTGAGTATGTATGGAGTGCTCATTCACATTCAGTTCATTCTCTTTCTCTGCTTGCATAGTTTGGTGCTCTTTTTCCTTTTTTCCTGCAAGTAAAGAAAGCTTTTCTACCTCATTGGTATTTTCAGGCTGTTTGAGTTCAGACAAAAGCTGTGATTGGCTTATTGCTTCTCCTCCAAGCTTGGTGGTGGTCACATTTTCTTTTGCACTGACTTCACTCTTTTTCCTATCTAATAACTCTGGGGTACATTGTGAAATGTCACCAAATTTTCTTGATGTGGCACAAAGAACATCAAAGAGCAAGCTGTTCACACTCTCCAATAGGAAACAGTGAATGTTGGGGGAATCCTTTCCTCTTAGCTCTTTTCTTTTTACAGCTTTCTCCAGTGCATATTTAAACATGTTCTCCGCCATCTCTTGGGTAAAATCGTCCACCACAAGATGGTTCTGATGGGACCTTCTTGGATGCATGATGCCGTCCACAATCTTGTTATGTGTGGCCTCCAAGAAGTTTGCTATGCTGGTGTAGCTCTGTTTATGGATGAGGACTTCTAAAGCTTCCTTCAAGAGAATCTCAGCCACAGTGGATCTAAATGTGTCCATACTAGATCCTTCTGCCACATTGCAGTGTAACATGACTGCTGTGGAAGCTTGAGCCGCTGAAAGCAGCCCCACTGATGTTGCAGACAAAGAATCTTCAGTTACACCTACAGGATCTATTGCTCCTGCTAGTTGTGGTATGGCACATATTGCAGAAGGTAAAGAATAGTCTCTTTGCTCTGTCTCTCTGTCTTCTTCTTCATCCTTCTCCACCTCATCATTTCCTGTTTCTAGCACCAGTTGCTTTGTGACCTGTGGGTTGCTGATTGTGCCAATGATGCTAGCAGCACATGCTAAGGCTATCTCCACAGGCTTAGCCGTGTGCCTAACTGGAGAGCTGTGATGCAAGTGAGGCTGTGTTCCTGTCTCTTGTACATCCTGGTTTTCAGGTGCACTAAAGGATTGTGTGCCGGGCCATTCAGATGGCTCATCACAGTTATCAGGACTCTGGACTATCACAATTTTTGGAAGTTCAAAGGAGTGTGTTCTTGTTCTAGTGGGCTCATCAGTTGATTTTTGTGGAGAGTTAGACGTAGAGACCGCTGCCTCAGTGGAAAAGGATGGCTCGTCTTGAGAAAGGTAGATAAAAGCATCCTGCAGAACAGATTCAGCAAGACTGGAGGCATAATTTGACTCTTTGTTGGTTTGTTTGCTATTTTTAGTAGGGATATTGTCACGTCTGTTGGAAGTTCTGGAAACTTTGTGGGATTTACAGGAAGCACAAATGGTATCTGAGTCTTCACTATCTTCTCTCTCCACCAAGTTCTTCTTCTTAGTTTTTTCTGTCTTGAGCATTTCGGTTGATTCTACTAAAACACCACCATCTGCATCTATAGAGATAAAAGAAAACATTTTTATAGCACAATAATTTTGGCCAGAGTTTATCAATATGAGTTTGCATATCAATTTATACACTCAAGATTATAACCTTGTTATGTGGAAAGACTTCAATAAAAAGACTTTCCCTATATATCCGGTCAATATTAGGTGCTATTCTGCATAAGAACATGGAGGATAATGTGACCAAAAGAGAAGACAAGTCACAGCATGTGCAAAAATTAGCTTTAAATTTATTATTATTTCAGACTCACTTTAATATAGTGTGACAGCAGCCTCTCAATCATGAGTGACATATAATTAAACTTAATCACAACCTTTGACACTTCTCCCTTGTGTTATAAACAAACCTCCAATGATGATCTTTGTATATTTTAATCAATACTGCATTGGCTCTGAGGTGAAACTAACCATCACACACTACTCTGTCTTATTTCTCATGAGAGTTTATAGATTAGTCTTGCCTTGTGGGTGCTGGGTGGAGTGGGAGTCTCGTTGCATTAACCCCAGTTCCACTTCCTCAATCTTTAATATATTTTTATTGTTATTATTATCACTTACTGTGTCTTCTTTCTGGTTGAGTATATGCTGTTCCTTTCTAAGCTGCCATTTATGTGTCTGAGAGTCGTGCTTTGTTTATTTGTGTATAAGCAGTGTGTGCTGAGTGCTGGATGTGTTTCTACCTATTCACTTAATCTGCTGGACCCATTTCCTAGTATACTGAAATATAATACGAACGTCTTGCTACTAGCCATTTTGGTCCAAGTGGCAAAAGGTCTGCATCTTCTGAATTTGACGGAAACAATACAGCTCTTACACTGAATAAAATCTCAAATGCATAATTTTTTGCAGTCACAAAGTTGATGCTTTGTGTATCATTTACACTATAGTGATCACCAAGACACAAAATAACGTTGAACATGATTTTAAAAAGTGAAATAGAGAGGGACAAAGTGTTCTTAAAGATAAGGAATATAAGGAAGTGTTCTCAAAAATGTCACACATTGCAATGTATGAAAACTAGAATGAAGTTGTATAGAAATGACTGTTATTGATTATGACAGTTTGCAGCTGAAAGGATACAAGCCTTTCCAACAATTCATCTATGATGCCAAAGTTAGAAAAGGCAACAATGTATTGAGATGGAGGCTTAAATCGACGTTCTTTAAGAACTGTGATTGTGATCGCACTTAGTAGTAGGAACACAATCAGAAAGAAGTGAAGTGATAATGAGGTGACAGTTAAGTGCTGAGATGACCTGAAAGTGATGAGTATGTAAGCTGGTATCTAGATGAATTAGATTTGACTATAAGTGCCAAGATAAAAGCAGTCTGTGAAAAGCCAGCAGAGTTTAGAGATTTTTTGGCAGCAACTGCCAAGGGGAAAGAGTGGGAACCGCTAATATGTTTTGCTGATTCAAAAGCATCATATTGCAGAGTGGATCTGGGAGGATCAGCAGGGGGGAGGCTGAAGAAGGGTGTTGATAGTATAAAGAAATGGTTTTGGGTTTCTGTCCAGCACAAGTAATGACCGTATAACCGTGTTGTTCTGCAGCACCGCATTACTGGCTCCAGAAACTTTAAAACTTAGATTAAATTGTGCCTCAACTGTAACTTGCTTTGGTTAAAATTGTCTGCGTAAAGAATTTACAGTAAACAGTAATATTCTCTTCTCTTCTTCTTCTTCTTCTTAAAATAAAGCATGTGACAGAGAAAAGACTGAATGGAAAATTGACAGAAGAATGGATGAATGGATGGAAAGACAATATTAGATACTAGATTGCTAGATACTAGATTACTCCTAACTTAAAGGCAATGTCATTGATGGGGTTGCCTGCACTGGCAAACAAGTCTAGTCTTTTGAGACTCATTGGAGCACTTACATTTGACCTTGCTGTGACCGTCACCCTTTTTATTTCAGCATGTAAAGAATTTATCTTTTCATTACAGTCATAGGTCCATATCTGGCATTTGGCAGACGCCTTTTTCCAGAGCAACTTAAAATTTTTCTCATTTTATACATCTGAGAAATTGAGGGTTAAGGGACTTGCTCAGGGGGCCGGCAGCGGCACCATGATGGTCCTGGTGTTTGAACGCACAACCTTCCAATCAGTCTTAACCACAAAGCTACCACAGCCCCATAATTAATAAGTGTTATGTTAGTAAGAGGTATTAATATTAGCAGTAGAAGTACATTAATGATGTGTTTAAACATATTTGGGGGATTATATGTGGAAAAAAGTCTGACAATTATTCACAATGTCTTTTTCTTGAGATATGAAACTAACGGGAATGTCAGATGAATAAACAGACACATCAGGTACTGTTGTATACAAAAGTTTTGGCACCCCTTGTTAATTAACATTTAATTGAAAGAAGAAAATGCAGCCTCTACATCAAACTATTCAGTGTATTTTTTTGCAAATAAGAATGTACAGTTACTTTGTATTTGTTGAACTCAGACAATAGAATTTAATATTAATTGTGGCATGTGCAAATGTTTGGATATTCTTTTAAATCAGTAATTGGTTTCTAAACGTTTGCATAAAACTGTATGTGGATGTATGGCTTAATAATCTTAATAGTAGTAAACGGTATGTAGATAACTACAGAGATGAATGGACAGAAGATGGAAAGCCAGACAGATGGATGAACAGATGGATGTGTAGCCCGACTCAGTAGATTGACAGATGTTCATTCCTTGAGGTTAGGGTAGCAGTGCATCTGGAGCCTGTCCTGGAACACTGGGAGGGAGAAATGCGAATACACCCTGGATGGGACTTCATAGAAGTTTATTTGGGTAAACTGTATGTGGTTTATATGTTAAGTAAGAATTGAGTCTGAGATTTTAATATTTGTTTTATGGATGGACAGAATTGCAGAATATTATAGAATTACTAGATAGATAGATAGATAGATAGATAGATAGATAGATAGATAGATAGATAGATAGATAGATAGATAGATAGATAGATAGATAGATAGATAGATAGATAGATAGTGTTATTCACCATTTTTGTCATCCTCACTTTCTTCCCCCAGATGTTCAGAGGCTGTGAGGAAATCCTCCTCTATGGACGAAACAGAACGATTTGTGTCATCATCACAAACACGCTGAGTGGCCAATCGAGTATGCCGTTGCCTCTCCTGCCCAGACTGTAGACCAATCAGGAACTTGTTGATCTGAAGGACGAGGCTGTCTGACTTAACTGGGTGACACCCACTGACACTCTGAACCATACA
Source organism: Hemibagrus wyckioides (assembly GCF_019097595.1). NCBI lineage: Eukaryota > Metazoa > Chordata > Actinopteri > Siluriformes > Bagridae > Hemibagrus > Hemibagrus wyckioides. Next base: position 11,564,457 of record NC_080713.1, read on the forward strand.
CACATCAGCTGCTCTCTGGCTCTGTAATTCATATTTGCACACACACACACACACACACACACACACACACACACAGCTAAATGCTTTGATACTAAATGGTATGACATCATAATGGGATCAGCTCTGTCTGAAATGCTAGAAGTCATGCTTTGTTGGTTTCTTACTAAAATGTGAGTCAGCATTTGGGGCAGAGTCATAACATAGCTCTATTAATTTCATTAATTTCATTTTATGGCTTGTCCCATTAGCTCTATAATTATTTCAGCTGACCTTGATTATTTGAAATGATTGCAGTCATGTTCCACAAATGTTAGATTATGCAATCATAGTGCAATTTATTTTATTTTTTTTTACATTTTTGCTATTTTTAATTTTGCGATTTTAGCAGTTGGGCTGAAGCAAATACCAAATGAGTAAAATCTGTCTCTGTTGCTCATAAACTTTCACATATCAGTTGCACTTTTATTACATTAAGTAGGCTTACACAGTAGTTTCATAATGCCTAATACCTAACCAGAGTACAACAGAAGTGAAACATCGCTTTAGAATGCACACATTTTATTACTTTCTAGAATAAATTTATAGTAAAAGCTTCCAGGGTACTCACATGTGCGTGGATGAGGTCATGTGGGCAAGTATCTGGAGACTCCAGGCCATTCAGAAGTAGAATTTCATGTTCTTTGAGTGGCCGAGAACCAAGACTTTCAACAAGTCGTGGCAAATCAGGAGATACAGATGCCAGCTTCTATAAAAGTAACAACAACGATATAATTAACATACAGTCATATTAAGTTGCACTTAGTCATGTAAATAAAGAAGCCTTCATTCAAAATGTTTCAGCAGTTCTAAGCAGTTTATGACATTTCTATGACGACCCCCAGTGCAGTATAATATATATTTGCAATTTTATGGAACTGACAAAATCATGGCTAAAAGAACTGCAGAGATATAGCTCCTTTGGTGAAAGAAAGAAAGAAAGAAAGAAAGAAAGAAAGAAAGAAAGAAAGAAAGAAAGAAAGAAAGAAAGAAAGAAAGAAAGAAAGAAAGAAAGAAAGAAAGAAAGAAAGAAAGAAAGAAAGAAAGAAAGAAAGAAATCCCCTGAAAATGTCTCAGTGCGTGTGAGTAACTGAGTAAGTGAAGCTTATGGTGAGAATTTTAATGTGTCAACATTCCTTCAATTTATTTTAATGGGAAGAGTCACATTAGTGAAATATTAACTGATATTAACGTTGGCAATCATGTGAAACATTACAAATTGAACTCAATTACACTGTGAGACTGAATGAAAATGAGATGGAACGAAAGAACAAGAGGGAATTAAAAATTAGGAGAGTAAAAAAAAAGAATTAAAAAAATGAAGTGAAAACAACAATAAAAACAAATAATAATATTAATTAATAATATTAAAATTAATAATATTTTTTTTTACTATTTTTGGAAGTATTCTTTGGGAGATTATGGCATTATATTAATTTAAATAATTTTTTTTATATACTGTACTGTATACTCTATGAAACCTGCATATACTACATATATGCTACATGTAGCCATTTTCTCAAACGCTTATTTATTTATTATTTTTTTAAAAAGACAATGACAACACTAAGTCTCATCTTGTAACATGCAACAAGGACGGAGACACTTGTAGAGAAATCTTTGACCTTCATATAGAAGCTCCAACGCATAAAAGATCCATCAATGAGCATGGGATTCTTCCTTGTGCTCCCCGACCCCCAGATTTTAAACTTCCACAAATTTGACTGTAGTGTCACAACAGACAGTTCCAATTGTAGTGCCGGTGATGCTTAGTGGGTTGCTCTGTAACAGATTTTGGAACTTGACAGCCCCAACAATCAAATAAAGTTCAGTTGTCTTCTTTGCCTCCCTCTCTGTCATTCTCATTGTACAGGAAGAAAGGTTAGTCATTTTGAATCACTGTGTCACACGAGTTCACAGAGTCGCTCTCTCCCAGCCACTAGAACTTCCTTGCTAGTGGAAATGATTTGGTTCCTGGTTCAAAGATTATACAAACCCTGTTTCTTTCTTTTATATATGCCATTGTGAAGCCTCGACAAACAACTGAATGTGAGAACCATTTTGTTATTCCATCTGAAATTACTATGTCTCTGACCATTTGCCTGTTATGTTTTGAGAATTGTCTCTGAGTCCTGATTGGCAGATCTATTGTGTGTAATGATTGTCTGTTGCCTCATTTCAAGCTTTGGAAAATATCAATACGTTTTCATACTTTCATACAGATTTTAAACTCCTGCACATTTAAATTCCCCATCGGACCCTCAGTAGCTCTTATTCATCAATGCTGTAAAAAATCACATGCAAATTACACCGTTCCTTTTAGCCATATTCCTCAATTCGCTGCTCGGCATACCTGTGTATGTCTGATTAGAGTGTGTAAACTGGATCTTTCCATTTTAACAACCTTACAATTATTTTACAAGTATCATAATAAATTTGATACGGCCAATAATGATTGGAAGTCAAGTAGTATAATAATAACGAAAATAAAACAAAATGATTATAATGATAACTGTGCCTGTGTTAACCTTGTTGTAGTGGGTTTTGGTGTCAACCTGTAATTTTGTGAATCAGAGCTACACAAATAGCCTTTTATCCACTAATTACTTCTACTGAGTAACAAGCCCATTTTGTTTACATGAAGAAAAAACAATTATTTGTTTACTTTTAAGGATATATATTTTTAAAAGTATAATTTATATATGAAGTGTAATTAATTAATGTGTTATATGACCTCAGCCTAATATAACCTATTAGAATTAAAATGAAGATAAAACCTAGCTATAAATAGAGTTCAAATAACTTTTTTTGCTAGAGAAGTTGGAAAATCTCATCATGGCCTTAAACATCCATCCTTTTTCTGTACTGCTTATCCTACACAGAGTTGCAAGGAGCCTGCCATCCCACTGCAGGGCACAATCTCACACACTAGAGACAATTTAGAGATGAAAACTAGGACCGAGGCTGGAAGTCCATGAAGTACAGAGATGAAAATTCAACACCTCCACACACAGAGAAGAGGCACGAATCGATCCCCCCAATGCCAGTGGTGTGAAGCAAACATGCTGACCACTAAATCCCCATATTCCCAAGTTCTAAACAGGTTTTCATAAGAAATAAATACAGCACATCTGCAAGAAGTGCAAAATCTATAAAGAATTTCAAACATACTAGATCATTATTTCTTGAATCATAATCATGTTTATCAAATACTGAATCATGTTTTTGACTTAATTTGTAAATTTCTTTAAGGCTTTCAAGGAATAATGGAAAAAGGAATATTTTTCTTTGCACCAAGCAAAACACAATCATCTCTTCATATTCACTGAATATGAATATACAACTTCACTGCAATGTATTTTTCTTCACTTGTTTCTTGGATAACTGTAGCTTGATGCTTTTTCCTTTATTTGGTCCCTATTGCAGCACCTGCATAAATAAGGGTGATGTTTATGTAAAATAGATTTATTTGAAGGTAACCTGAGGCATAGTGTATGCATATAACATGCAAAAAAGGGAGTAGTGCACAGGAGCTGGTTATCATTTAGATGTTTTATGACATTTTCAGGAATCTGACACATTCGAGCAATCCAAGTGCTCAAATTTGTTTTTATACAGCTTTGACAGTAAGTGTCATATGTGACAAATGTGTGTCTGTGGTGGATGATGTCCATTAAGCAACAGGGTAATGTTAACCTCAAACAATGTGTTAGTCAGAAATTGATCTATTTTTACCAATCAATAAAACATGTTTCTAATCGTGACTGGACTGCATTCTGTTTGCTCTATCTAGATTTAAAAAGCTAAATCTAGATTTAGCTTTTAGCTAGATTTTGCACAATCCACATTGTCATGCCGCTATATACATATGTTGCAATCATATATGATACCTGGTTACCAGATACCTGGTTTTTACAGTTTCTCAAGTTTGGTTCCCATGTTTTACTTCGGCACAATGTGTCCTGTCTTGTGTTGTTTTTTTGCACTGTCTTGTCTTTGCACTGTTGCACACGACAGTGAGTAAGACAAACCTCTGTCCTAGCTCTGTGTTGTTGTTCTGTTTGTAACTATATGTTGTATGTTGTCTATGTAGCACAGGGTCCTGGAGAAACGTTGTTTCATTTCACTATGTACTGCGTCAGCTCTATGTGGTTGAAATGACAATAAAAGCTTCTTGACTTGACTTGACTTGATATCATGGAGCACAAGGAATTGGAGCCACTGAGAGAAGTAATGCATACACCTTCTCAGGAGCAGCAATCAGGCAGATCATTTCACTTCACAAATCTCACATATGCCACAGTTACTGGCAACTGGCAATAGACACAATCTACCTAAATCCCTATTTCAGATGGTTCTTATAAAGGTTTGAGCCAATGAATTAATGTGTAACAAATTTAAATACATTTAGTAATCCTGGAATAACTCTGTCCTTAATATTACTTACTGTATTTGCTATAGCAGCACCATTTAGGAAATGCTCTTGAGAAAATGTCATGAAACACTCCATCACTCCACCACCGTCAGCCTTGCCATTTGACCACGACCCCATGTGTAGTCGTTTTGCCTTTACACTGTGATCAGAATGCTAGAATTTGTTGCACTTTTGGTTAATCAGTGAAATGTAATTAAAAAAAAACCCACCTTGAGGCAGATGTTGTCATGATGGTCAGCTGCACTTATGCCCAAACTCACAAAACAGATCTGCACACAGAGAAAGACAAACACACACACACTTACTACAGGATAATTGATTTAAGTAGCAATAAGAGACAAAATAGAGAGATAGAGAGACAGTGAGTAGGTGTAAGAGTGAAAGAGAAAGACAGAAGCTGGAAAAAAACAAGAGAGATATGAAAACAACAGAAAAGAAATAATAGAAGGAAACTGATAGGCAGAGAAAAGGAACGGAACGGTCATACTGTATATGCAGAAAATGCTAGAGATAAATAGAGAAGAAAAAGATGAAAGTGTGAACATGGAGATGAGGGTCAAGAGAACTGAGATGCTGAGAGAAAGGAAGATATAAACAGAGAGACAGCAGAGAGGCAGATGGAAGAGAGTGAATGTGAGAATGTGATAAACAAAAGAAAAAGAGAGAGAAAGGGAAAGAGATTTTAAAAAAAAGAGAAATGAATAAAAGAATAACAAGAAAGTGAAGGAAAGAAGCCAAAGAGAGGCAAAAATAGAGTAAGACAGAGAGAGATGGAGGGTATGCAGTTTTTAGAGGATGGAGAGATGGCTGCATGTCCTTGTCAAGGACATTCTCATTAAACCCCCATTTCCCATTTGAGTGGAAATGGATGACGTACGTGCATGTGTGTGTGTGTGTGTGTGCGTGTGTGTGTGTGTGTGTGTGTGGTGTGTAGAAGGTCTAAAATTGACCTCCGTTGGGACACTCTCACATCACTAGTGTCCAGTGTAAAGGTGATGGAAGAAGAGTGAGAGAAAGAACACACCCTGGGAATGAAGAAAGGAGGTAAGGCGGGAAGAAGGGAGGGAAGGGGAGCAAGAAGAACCATTTTGTGTTTGTGTGTGTGTGTGTTTGTGTGTGTGTGTGTGTGTGTGTGTGCATGTGTCCCTTCATAGTTCACTTGGTACTTAATGAGGCAATAAATTCACATCTGTGATCCCGGATACAGCACAATAACCAATCGCATCCTCTCATCTAAATCTCCAACCAATCAGGTTACTTCTTCACACAAGCCAACCAGAACAGGGTCTCTCAACGTAGAATAAACTCATTTTTATTTTGGTCAACCAACCAATCACATTTCCATCTGCTCATTACAAATAAATGATGACATGCCCTTCTCTCAACTGTCTCAAAATTACATTCTGCTTTACTAAATAGTGTGTTAACACAACAGAACTGGCATAATGATTTGACATTAGCGCTTTACTGTGACTGTAAAAAGCTTAGATAGCTAGCACATCCACTTAATAAACAGACACCCTTATCCAGGGAAAATTTATCTCATTTATATGACTGAACAGTTGAGTGCTTGTTCAAGGGGCCAGAAGTGGCAGCTTGGCAGTGCTGGGATTTGAACTCACGATGTCTTGACTGAGCTACCACTGTCAATATCTCACTCTCTCTTTCTCCCATTAGCATAAAACACTATGCATTGAAAAACATTTCATCAAAATATAAAACACTAAATCAAGCGTGGTGGAAAAAAGAGAATGGAAATTATATCAAATTAATAGTCAGTAAACATCATCACTGTTCATGGATCAGTAGATAATGCAGAGCTGGTGCACAGTTGTAAAAGAAACATTTTATTAAGGATTTAACTTTTTTTTTCTTTTTCATTTTCTGTGTTCTCATTTACATTGTTGGGCATTGGAGTAGAAAATATATTCCTCATTAATAACAAATATACAGCAATGATACTTATATAAAAACATTTGTAATCAGAATGGGTGCTTCTTTGTCGAGACTAGAATCTGTGAGCCAGTGCTTTGTGAGAAAGCTATAAAAAATATATAATATAATATATTATATCCATCCATCCATCCATCTATCTATCCTTCTTTCAACAGCTTGTTTCAAGTGACCAGAGAAAATGCTGTTTCAGAGAAAATGGACCAGACCAAAGTGCTGGACCAGAGAAAATCCTCCAAAATGCTGGTGATCCTTTAAACTTCAGTTATTTATGCCTGTCTTGAAGCAGAGGATTCTTCCTTTTATGACAGGCCTAGGTGTTATAAAACTTAATAGTACATGTCCATACTTTGGTACCTCATACATCCAACTCCTTCACCTGTTTCTTTGTCAGTATCGGGGTTCAGTTGTTTGGAAACTGTTCCCAATATGGAATGTTACTTCTGAAGGTGTAAATTTTTTGAGTTCTTGGTTGAGGTTCTTGTAAAGGCAACTTCTTTAAAGTCAAACACTTAAATGTAATCAATTTCCACATTCTTCCTTGAAGTCAACTTAGCGGACCCACTGGAATTCTGACACAGCTGGAAAAAAAAAACTTGTTTTAAAATGACCTCTGATATGGACAGACTACATAACCTAATTGAGTTACAAAATATATTGCGGTAACATGAAATATGTGGAGTTGAAATATTGATTCTTTAGCTTAGGTTTATGTAAACATTTTGGACAGGTTGTTTTTTTTAACCCTAGTCGTGAATGTGTGCATGCATGTTGTCCATTCAGGATGTATTATTGTCTCACGCCTAGTGATCCTGGGATAGACTCCATATCCACTGCCACCCTGACCATGATCAAGTGTGAATGAAAAGATGAATGAAGTGAATTAAAGCTGTTCATTCAAACTAGTGAGTGTTTTTTTTTTGTTTTTTTGTAAAGAAAATATGAGAACATTCATCTGGGTGCAAAGTGGAAACAAATCCTGAATGGTTGTACATCCCAGGACACCATGCACACACATTCACACCTAGGGACAATTTTAGCATAGCGAATTCATCTCTGCCATGTTTTTGGGAGGTGAGAAGAAACGGAGAACCCGGAGGAAACATATGGGCATATGGGGAGGACACGTGAAACTCCACACAGACAGTAACATGAGCTCAGAATGGAACTGAGGACCCTGAAGCTGTAAGGTGTCATCACTACCCTCTGTGCCACTGTGCCACCAGTTATTGAGTCATGGAAAGAAAAAAAATACTCTAAGATTGAGTGAGTTGCTGTGAGTCACCCTGAAAGTCTTGTAACAGTAATTGACGGTTAGATGCCACTTCATAGTGTCTTAACCTTAAGCAGATAGAAGGTCTGTCTGCTATTATAGCTTTGAGAAACACTTACTGAATTTTCCCCCACCCACTGCTCGTAAATGTAAGCGAGTAAATATCTAAAAGTTTTTAAATAAATCCTGATCTGTCTCTCCAATTGTGCTGTTTAAATCACACTCTCTCTCTGCCACTGGTCCATTAGGGATTATGCAAGTCCTAGTTGGCTGGGACTAGATGAAACTGTGATAGATCGAAGATGAGAGGAGAGATGCTGAGGAGAGGTTCTGTACTAAAACCATCAGTCAAATGTCACCACTTACTTAAAAGAAATCTTTCTCACTCTCTCTATTTCTCTCTCACACACACACCTACACACCCTTCACACTCTACCCAGGACACAGCTGATCAGTACTAATGAGAAAACACAGGCACTTCAAATACCAATCACATTAAACTCTGCAGAAGACCTTCACCATTTACGCCAGGTTTATTTGTCATCTCTGCTAAAGTTCAGATTTGTAGACAGATAGACAGAGATGGGGGAAGAGAGAAGAAGGGAAGACATAGACTAAGAGACAGAGAGAGAGAAATAAGTAATATCTCAAAAGACATGTCATTTTGTATTCTAAATTGTATATGATGTAAAAGAGGTCTGTTTTAACTCAGAAAGAGAAAAATATGGGGGAGAGAGACTTTTCTCAGAGTTACTGTTTAAACATACAGGGGGAAAAGGAGGTGGCAGGAAATATAAAGATTTCAAAAGTGAGAGAGTCAGAGGGATGGATATAACAAATTGCATGTGAAGCAAAAATGATTATTAATTAATTAAAGCATCACTGAATATAACACCCTGACAGATCTGCATAAGCCTATGTCTGGTAGAAGAACATTCAGAAATCTGTGCACTGGTAGCACAGCGTCTCCAGTAAGTGACAATCCTTGACCCATCCTGTGCCCTCCACACAAGCTCACAATTTTACGTAATCAACAAAACCTTGTATGAATCCATGTATTATTATTATTATTATTATTATTATTATTATTATTAAATCAATTTATTCCTTGTAAATATGTACAGTTCAAGAATTCTCTCTTCATCTTCACTTCATTATCTAGTGATAATTAATAGACTATATTGGCAAATATTTACCACCACAGCCATATGTGGCTTTTCACTATATTTTGGATTGCAATTCTTGGCATTTGCCCATTTAGCCACAGGAGCATTAGTGAGGTCAGGAACTAATGTTAGGCAAGCTTGTTGGGTCAGGCCTGATGTTAGCCTGGGGTGAAGTCTGCATTAGAGTTTCAGTTCCCAAAGTATCCAGTGGAGATGAGGTCAGGGCTTTGCTGGCCACTCGAGTTTGTTCATTCCAACTTCAGCTAATCATGTCTTTATGGAGCTCACATTGTGTACAAAGGCATTGTCATGCTGGAACATGTTTGGTCCCTTTAGTTCCAGCAAAAGGAAAATTTAACGTTGCAGCAAACAAAAACATCCAGTAAAATTTTGTGAGTCCAACTTTGTCTCAGCAGTTTGCAGAAACTCATTTGGATATGATGGTGAGGTGTCCACAAACATTTGGCCATACAGTGTACATGACTGTATGTTTTATATTGTGAGTTCTGAGCGGTGTGTTTTGATCTTAAGTGTAAGACCATGCCACTCTTTGGGGTTTTTTCCTAGCCTTTTGGTTTTGTCACTAATTCTGAAATTTGGGATTTTTGACCCTGCCTTTTCTTAAGATTGTTTTTAACTTTCAATTTAAATTAGCTTGATTTTGATCATTGTTCTAATAAACCCCTGCATATACATCTGTATTCTGTCTTCCTGAGTCTTCCCAATGTGCACTATTTCTCTTACACTACAGAAATTTGCCAATTATAATTTTTTTAGTCATGGTCCACTACCATATGACAGCTACCAATCCAGGAGGGTGAGATCTATCATGTGCTTCCTCTGAGACCTGTACCAACCGCATCTTTTGGAACTGCTGCTCATTTTGTGTCCTGCAGTGATGTATTGCACTCTTAGTAAAGCACCATTCAAAGCAACATATATTAGGTCATAGACACCCTTAACTGGCTGTCCCTGTAACTGACAGGGGAGAAAGACTATGCCACCACTCCCAATTAGAGGGCACAGTCAGTGTTGCTCTCTTGGACTCCTGTTTCATCTGTGACATTTATTTCATCATGTGAAGTCCTTCCATCCTGAAGACTTTCCTGTCTGTGAAAACGTAGTTACAGCTTTACTACAGACACTTCGTGTTAACACTGAAGGCTCCTTCCAGAAATACTCAACAAATGTCTGTTTATGTTTATGTGGAATGTCCACTTGTAAAAGTCCATGTGTAAATGGGTACTATAGAAACAATAATACATCTGAATTAGCATATAGATATAAACCTGAGATATGCCTGTTGACACAATCAAGAATTCAAGGGTGCTCTTGTAGAAAATTCTATACTAATGAGTAAGCCTAGTCCTAAAATATTGCATTAGTGGGATATCATATTTACTGCTATATCAGTGGATTCTTCTTCTTCTTCTTTTGCCTTTTCCCTTCGGGGTCGCCACAGCGAATCATCTCTCTCCACCTATCCCTATCTTCTGCATCCTCAACACCTACTAGCTTCATATCCTCATTTATTACATCCATATACCTCCTCTTTGGCCTTCCTCTTTGCCTCCTGCCTGGCAGCTCCATGTCCAACATTCTCCTACCAATATACTCACTCTCCCTCCTCTGAACATGTCCAAACCATCTTAATCTGGCCTCCCTAACTTGGCCCCCAAACGTCCAACATGAGCTGTCCCTCTGATGTACTCATTCCTAATCCTGTCCACTCCCAAAGAGAACCTCAACTCCTCAAATCTTCAGCTCTGATCAGTGGGTTAACATGATTACTGGGCTTTGAGGAACAAACACAAAAATATAATAAATGTATACACTTATAATAAAAATGTAGTCATCCTTAATTGTCTGAATAGACATGCTAATTCGAAACATCTGTTACCAATTAATAATATTATTTTTTTCTTTCATTCTAGCCCGCTAGTTTACATCTAAACAGCCAAATGGTTTTGGATCAACATCATGATGTTTGTGACTTCTTTACATACAGTGGGTATAGAAAAGAATCCCCCCTTCAAAATAATCACATTTTGTTGCTTTGCAGTATGAAATGAAGATAGGATAGGATATAATTTTCAGTGCAACTTATAACATCCAAGTGAAAGATGTAACAGCAACAGATCAGAAAATATTACAAAATAAAAAAACAGAATCACTTAGTTGGATAAAGGATCACAACCCCCTCATAAAAATGACTAGTAAACTCAATCAGGTGTAGCTAATCATCATCTCAATGGCATCATCTCCAAGAAATCTGACTTCCACCAATGATCAGTTGTGATCATTTTGATTAGCTCAGCATAAAAAAAGGTATTCCTGGAGCATTTCAGTCCATGGTAGGACTGCAACTGAACCAACAATTAACTATTGGTGGCAAGGCACTGTCAAAAGATCTCTGGGATGAAGTTGCGGACAGGCACAGGTCAGATTTCAAAGGGTATATCGAACCCTAAAAGCAAAGTGAAGTCTATTATTAAGAAATGGAAGGTGTTCGGTACAACTAAGACCCTCTCTGGATCAGGATGACCCACCAAACTGTACAAAACTGGTCAGAGAAACTACCAAGAGGCTTACAGAAACTTTGAAGCAGCCACATGCAGTCACGACTGGGCCAAAATGCACCTTGAAGATTCTGATGCCAAGTAGAAAAGGATGTTATGATAAGACAAGAAAAAAAATCAAACTATTTGGCCTTAACACCAAACGGTTTGTCTGGCGTAAAGTCAATACAGCTTATCACCCAGATAACTCCAATCCTACACTAAAGCATGGAGGTGGTAATATCCTGTTGTAGGGGTGTTTCTCTGCAGCAAGAACTAGAGCACTTGTCAGGATAGAAGGGAAAATGGATGGGGCAAAATACCATTCAGTTCTTGAGGAAAACCTGCTGCCCTCTGCCAGAATGGAAAGAAGGTTCATCTTCCAACATGACAACGACCCAAAGCACACAGCAAAATTGACCTGCTGCTGTTATATTTTTCACTTGGATGTTATAATTTGCACTGAGTAAATATAGCTGGATAAAACAAAACTTGTGTCCGTCTTCATTTCAGGATGCCAAGCAACAAACTGTGATTATTTTGAAGATGGTTTTCAGTACATACTGTACATGACACAGCATAGGCTATAACATTACATGGCTTCATGCTATGAACAAAGTAACAAGGTACATTAAAATTAAGCTGGTTTGCTGTTGTTGTGTGCTGTTGCTGTTAGCTTGCTGATCAAGACTAGGTATCGACATTTAACAGGCAACCATATCTATGTGTTTTGCAACAAACAACACTCAACTATACATTAAATTGGGCTTGGATTATGATAATAATGACATCAGGCAAATTATAATGGATGTCTTTATGGTGATATGTTGGGGCACAAACAATAAAATGGACACTGTCAATAAAAGAAATCTGAGTATAATAGCTTTCCAAGTTTCCATAGTTTCATTAGATCTACATATGGCTTCTTTAAAAGGTTCTAATATTAGAAACTGGTTTTGCTTTAGTTTTTATGCTATTTCCATGTAAAAGTAGCCTGTTTTTATAATGTTTTAAGTGCTATATTAGCTTATTTGCTATTTTGGTAATGCCCCTACATGCTTTTTAAAGATTACTTTCTCCTCTGTAATGTAATGAAAGTTCTGTCACATTTCAGAGTGTAAACTTGATCCTAAATATTTAAAAGAAATTACAACTGGTAGTGTGTGATTGTAGATCAAACTTTTGATGCAGAGAGACATATTTTACCATCAACTCTGATATTCAGTATAGTGGTGATTTCTTTTATTTGTATTTTTTGTGCTTGTTCTGATGGGGTTTTCCTGCATCAATGGTATTTTTATTAACAGTTTAAAGTAACAAAGAGGCTGAAAAGTTCATCTGCATTTGAATACACTGAAAAACACAATGAAGCATGAAGTAACATTAATGGTAAAAAGTTTTAAATATTTAGTCAAGTGACAGTAAGCTCAGTTTAACCTTCATGCTAATCTGATATAAAAGTGAAATCAAATTTCTTGTTTAACTCAAGTCAAAATATTCTGATAGAACAGTGAATTTCAGCGAGGTGGACATGGATCAAAAACACTTCCTAATCAAAGAAAACATTATATTCTCAACAAAATAAAAAGAAACAAATCTCTCTCTCTCTCTTTCTCTCTTTCGCTCTGCTTGTGTAAAGTTGGCACTGTGTAACAGGCAGCTGGTATGTGTGGGTTTAAAATCACAGTGTGGAGTCTTTGTGTTAGATGAGCATGCTGGGTGTGAGAGCTGCAGAAAAAGAACAGCACCATGAAACCGACCAGACCTGAGTAGGACCTTATAGAATTAGCGTAATACAAACCAGAACCCGAGAGAAGTTTGTTTCCTCCTTTATTGGGTTTAGATGCAATAAATAGAAGAATAATATAATAGTGTACATTGAAATACACAACTAAGGAAACCAGAAAAACCACATGGGAATGATCTGTAATATCAAAGTACAAGAACAATGAAGACACACACACAAAAAAAAACCTAACACACGCACACAGATGCATATAATAATTATTTATTAAAATGACACTGATTCAAAACTCAGGACTATTATTATGCTGATGCTACAGTAGCAAACAATGGGGGGGGCGCAAGGGGGTTAGGATATATTTTATTTTTTTTTCATTGTCTGTACCGCTTATCCGATGTATCCTCGGGTCACGGGGAGCCTGTGCCTATTTCAGGCGTCATCGGGCATCAAGGCAGATACACCGTGGACAGAGTGCCAACCCATCGCAGGGCACACACACACTCATTTACTCATGCAATCACACACTATGGGCAATTTAGAGACTGGTTAGGATATTGTAGGGAAAAAAATAATGAATGACATCTGATGTTGTAACAAATGGAAAAGAGTGGAACTGGATTTTAAATTTTTTTTTGGATTGGTCTAGATTTGTATTTGTTTTTAACTGTTTTGTGTAAGGTATTTATTTATTTATTTATTTATTTATTGCTAGAAAACATTTTAAAGCATTTAGTTTTTCACTGACTAATATTCAAGGCTCCAACATTGATCTTACTTGGCGCTGTTCATGATTTTATTTGTACTTGTGTGTATGTTGATGTGTGTTGTGTATGTTGTGTGATAGCACAGAAATTAGGTGTTGAACTACAATACCCATCAGCACCAGCACATCGTATGAAGCATGTCAAATTCACCACTCATCACACACACCTGTTCCCTACTGCATGTAAAGCGCATGTTTGTTTGTTTGTTTTGTGTGTGTGTTATGTTTGTCATGTGTTAGCTGTGTAATAATCTGCCCCTGAGGCACATTACACTTAATTCAGACTTTAATTGCATGTGATGAGCAAAAAAATGTACACAAAAATCACTCTTCTGCCTGTTCACATCTGCAAGCATGTGAAGACGTGGCATGACATGGCGACCTTCGCTGAGTCCCACAATAAATGGAATGGAAAATGGAAATGGTAATGGAAATATGTGGAGTAGCATATGGTAATAATTCCATTAATTAAACACACACGTATAATGTGCAACAACATGTGGCAGTGCTACAGCTGTTGCCAGCATGTTCCTTGTATGTTATCTTGTATTCCTAGGGCATGTTCCTGCTTCTTGTCTTGATATTGTTTTTGTTTGTTCTATACTTCTTAATAAATACCCTGCACTTGCATCTGCCTTATGCTATGAATACCAGACAGTGTGTTCCTGACACAGCTCACAAAACTCCATAAGCTCACAGACAAAAAAAAAACACAAAATGACTAGGCAGTGAAAGAAGAGGCAGAAAGACAGAAGTGGATATTATTTTAACTCACTTCTATGCCATTAAAAATATTTAGCAACGTTTTTTAGCACTCATAAAATATCTAAATCTAGACAAATGACAAAAAAGGTGTGACATGAACACTGTACCCATGTGATCGTGCGCACCAAGCAGGTCACACATGGAAAGTGGTATTGTGAAGTCATTTTACGTGTCTTGGCTGACATGCTGGAACTGAAGTGTTGCACAGTGTTAATGGAAGATGCTCTGGCAAACAGAACACATTTTTAAGCCAGGTTTTAAACCCTGAGAATATTATAGTAGTCTTTAAATAACTGTTCCCTCACTACATCTTCTGTCAGCTCAGGCATTTGTTTATGGTTATTGGCTGTACACAGACAGACCAGTCCATCCCCCAAATATATGGTGCGATTTTTTGCCATATTGAATTTTTATTTTATTTTATTTTATTTATGCATTTGTGTTGGCTTTGTTTCTTTCTTTAGCTAGATTAATAGTTAAACAAACAAACAAATAAATGTGTATATATTTAATTAATGCCTTTAATTAATGCCAATAACAAAACCAAGCAACCCTGAACAGCTTATTTCCATTCAACCACTACAACACTCTCTACACATCCATGTTATTGACTGAGGACCCATAGTAGATGACACTATCACACTACAGACCCATCCCCTCATCCTGCAAGCCAGCGTGCTACACCAGGAGCACATATCTCTTCTATTCACCATTACCTCTAAGCATGCTATCATATTAGGTTTCCCTCAGATGTGCATGACCCACAGATCTCCTGGACGATAATGAAATCACTCACTGACCATCTCACCCCCTCAATGACTGTCTCCAACACCTAGGCTCTTATTACCATCAACCACACTAGAGAGTCCAGAAAATAGCACACCACTGTACATCTCCACAGAATATCAGGAGCTCAGCAAAAATAAAGCCAGTGGTCTGCCACCACCCCACCCCAATGACTGTTTAATTAATTTCCTGCCTGGAACCACCCCCTCTGTCGCAACCATATTTATCTGCTCACCCTAGCAAAACAGCAAGCAATGAAGGAATATAATGAAAGACCACCACAACAGTGGTCCAGCCTTCCACATCTCGTGTATCAGCAGGATTCTTCTTTGTGGAAAAAACCTTTGACCCTTTATTGATTACAGAGGACACAACCAAATCACTGTAAAATAGTGTTATCCAATGCCACTTGTCTCCTCAGCTCTGGAACATCTGAATTCTGCAAAAATCTGGTCCTCAACCAGGAAGGTTATGAGTGGAAGATGCATTTCAAGTATTGCATCATGACAGACAGGATCTCTTCCACTCTGTCAGTATTTCAACATCACATCAGTGACATCCTGAGGGAACGTCTTGGAAGATTTGACATAATCTGTATTGATGATTTTCTGATTCACTCCCCATTTTTAGAAACCCTTGTTCTCCATGTCCAGTAAGTCCTTAAAAGATTACTGCAGAACTAACTGTATGTTAAAAGGGAAAAAAAAGATGAAGGCACACAATTTCCTTCCTAGGTTATGTCATCAAGCCAAAAGGGGTAAATATGGATCAGACCAAGTTTTCTGCTGTAACTGAGTGTAACTGGCTCTGCAGAGGTTTCTTGTCTTTGTAAATTTCTATGTACAGTTCATCCAAGTCTTTAGCTTCCTCACAAAGTAATGCTAGTTGTGTGTGTAACTGACCTTAGCAAGTTTTTGGATAAAGTTTTAGAACGCTGTCTTGGATTTGTTTCCTAGCCCCTGTGATGCTCATGACAACTCCAGATCTAGTGACCTAAAGACTACAAAGCACCCTGGATAAGGGTGTAATATGATTATAATGTAATATGATATGAATTTTAATTAGATAGTCTTCTTATGCATACATTTACACACTTAGGAGAATGAGTAGAACATGAATGTTTTTCCATGTTTCCAGGATTTTCACAAATGCCAGATTTATTGCACAAACGCTCGATTGAATATTTAAGCATGAACCATTTGTATCCAGCTAGATAAATGAGGCCCATTAAGTATAGATGAATGCTTTCCCAACCCTCTGTTGTAAACAAGGTACTACTACATTTTCCTTACATACAGTCAGATCTAAAAAATGTATGTATAGAGATGTATAGAGAGTTCTGAGTGAAAATATTTTTCCATTAATGGGAAGAGGTTTTAAGATGTGGAGGAGAAGGGAAGAGGGGATTCATTTGCTGAGCAGAACAGTGCATTTAAATGTACCTAAAATGAGAGAAAAATTGAGAAGCATCATCTGTCAAGGATGGGTGATTGAAATAATTGGTTGCAAGAGGAGTGTAATGTAGAAGACTTTAATTGTGGTTCTCACCATATGTTATGGGTATGTTAGAAATTTGGATAATTAGGGAGGAAAAGAAAAGGTTATAGACAATAAACACAGAGCAAACCAAAGAGTAAAGATTAGCATAGGTTACCAGATCATCACCAAAAGGGAGAGAATAAATAGAAAATTGTAGTCCTATTGTTTCAACTCCTTCAAAGTTTCAAGTGAGCATCCTTGCGTATTGTCATCAACATGTGATTTTAGTTCTGCAAGTCTATTTTTTCTGCAAATTGCTTTGAATAAAACATCCAGCCCTGACTAAGATATGCCTTCGGACTCCCATGGAGAGGTATCAATCACCTCTGCTGGTGGGGTTTTCCAGCAATTATAATGATTACACTCAGTTTTCTACCTTGAAAGCACCATTCTCACTCTAAAGAAATTTCTACAGAAAAAATGTTAAATGAACATTACCTCACATATTCCTTCACAATTATAAAACACATTCTCAGTGCTTCAATATCCTGTAGTTTGCAGTTCCTCTGTATTCAGTTCGCATATATCACACTTATCACACTATGTACTTCTCATTGGGAACACAGATGTCTTATTTTCCTTAAACACTGGATTCACCACTCAGAACTCAGTGTGCTAATGAAAGAAACCTGAAGAATCTCACCTGTCAAATATAAATTCACTATAATTATCCACTCAGTTTTTCCAACTGCCTGGGGCATATAAACCATGCCCCTGCCATACAGGTTCAGGATAAATTAATAAAAACCCTGAGTTAAAAAAGACAGCAGAGAGAAAGAAGCAGATGAAGACAAAGAAATATTTCCAATGACACTCAAACAATTCTGGTTGATAATCTTATCTTGCAATAAGCATAAGGGATGTGGGCAGTGAGTACAGCCACATTCATGTCATCACACTGGGTGCAGACCGCACAACTTAGGTTGTTATAAGGGGCAGTTTCCACCATACACATGACATACAGTATTCACCATACATCCACTCCACCTTATCTCCACTATATATCTTCTTCCTCAATCCATCTGAGGATTTTTTTCAGTGTAGTGGTGGTTGAAGATATCAGAGATGGAAGGTATATGGTCAGAACCTATACTAACAAGTGGGTCTTCTCTAGGAAATGCATGGAGCCTTTGAACATATCACTGCAGAGTCAGGTCAAGGGAGAATCTGTCACTCTAGGCACTTTCCCAATGTTTTGGCCAAGGAGCACATTCATTGTGATGTAGACCTACACAATGCCTAGTTTTCTTTTTTATTTCTTTTATTTCTTTATACACTGTACAAATAATACATTCGCTGCAAGAAGCTTTTTAGCTTTTTATTTTGTGGGTCATCTCATTTTCTGAGATCTTTTGTTTCTCATACCTGTATTTGATAAATCAATATGTTGTTACACAAATTATAACTTAATCAGAAAAACGAGTGACACTTTCATTGTTAAATGTGATCTAGTAATTGCAAACATTAATCACAAATGTTATCTATATTGTTTGAAATTGAGATTTAGACAGTATGTGTAAAGAACTTTTATGTATTTTTTTCTGTAGTCCATTTAAAACCCCAATAATGTCCCAGGTCAATTTAACCTGAACAGTTCCAAAGGGTCCAAAGAATGAACACAAAACAATGGTTAAAATATAGTCTCTAATTTGGCAGTTGGTGTCTGCACATACACCGATCAGCCATAACATTATGAGCACTGAAAGGTGAAGTGAATAACATGGCACCTGTTAGTGGGTGGGATATATTAGGCAGCAAGTGAACATTTTGTCCTCAAAGTTGATGTGTTAGAAGCAGGAAAAATGGGCAAGAGTAAGGATTTGAAGGGCCAAATTGTGATGGCCAGACCACTGGATCAGAGCATCTTCAAAACTGCAGCTGTTGTGGGGTTTTCCCAGTCTGCAGTGGTCAGTATCTATCAAAAGTATCCTTTAAGTCTTGTAAGCATCCTTTGAGTCCTGTAGGTATCCCTTAAGTTCTGTAAGTTTCAAAGAGGGGCCCATGGAGGCCCCACCTCACAACTTACACGACTTAAAGGATCTGCTGCTAACATCCTAGTGCCAGATACATAGCACACCTTCAGGGATCTCGTGGAGTCCATGCCTTGATGGATCAGGGCTATTTTGGCAGCAAAAGGGGGACCAACACGAGATTAGCTCATAATGTTATGCCTGATAGGTGTATCTGCTTTGTGTGTGAGATTCTGACTGGATTCTTTGGATATTTGTGATTTGTGTTTGTAGTTGTGGAAGACGTTTGGGGAAACATAGGAACATTTACACAAAGAATTTGGTTCATTAAAATACTATAAATTTGGACAAATGCCCATATTCTACTTTTATTCGGAGTGTTTGTAAAGAATACTAGCTAAGAAATACCATCACTAAAATTTTGCATCATTTTGCATTCCTATTTAAGCTTCTTAGGATTATTTTTTTTAGACAATTAATTATCAAGAGTAACTCCTCCTAGAGCTGTCGAGCTACACGCACCAAACCCAGCACGTTTGTTGGGCCTGGTCTGAAGTTTGTTGCTATTACTTTTCTAAGCGATCGGAATTCCGGTATTCCCGGTACGCAGCTCAAAGTGGCCTTTTTCCAAATAGAATTCCATTCAAAACTTTGGAGGTTTATAACTCGGCCGGCTTTCGAGATATCGACACCAAACTCAGCCAGCTCCTTCAGAACCATGAAGCCGTAAATTTTGGATCCGAATTGGATCGGAATTCCGGTATAGCCCTGCCCCAAAATTGGCAAAATCACAAAATTACCCCAACATACACGTGACATATGAAAACACTCAGAACAATGAGGGGAACTTCATGGCGTGTGTCGGGTGACATCACGTGACGTCACGCCCCCAAAATAAGCGAAATTGCAAAATTACTCAAACATACATATGTGACATATCAAAACGTTCAGCACAATGAGAGGAACTGCGTGACATGTGTCCGGATGACGTCACGTCACGTCACGTCCGCGCCACGCCCCAAAAATAAATAGAATTTCAACATTACCTAATCATACACGTGACATATCAAAACATCTGCTCTCAACCAAATATATTGCCACGCAATCTCTCCACCCGTCTCCAAAACGCATCGGACATTACGACAACTTGCTTCGTCAAGCCAACATCAAAGTTTGTCGTGACGAACTTTACAAATCTAGTTTTATATTATTGGTATTAAGAATGTGAAAGAAGTGAACTAACACAAACCCATAAATTAAGACAAATAAAACTAGTCAACAAAAGAAATGCTTCCATATAAACAGAGGACCAGTGGGTCTGGCTGGTGGGTCTGTCAAACAAATGTCACAAATGACTGACCATTAGCACAGGTCAGAATAAAATCTAGCTAAGATACTGGTTCTGTTTACCAAGGCATTTTCTTTTGTGCATCATCGCTGTTTAACACTTCCAGCATACTTTCGGAGACACTACAATTACAAACGATTTTAGAATAGCAATTTCATCTGTGACATGGTGACATGCCTGGTACGTATGATTATCTGTAATCTGTCTGTAGATCTTGATCTTCCCGGATGCTGTACACGTACAAAGAATTTGTCATGGTGTCCTGGGGCATTGTAATAATGAGGCAAAGAAGCGTAAATATAAAATAGAAAGAAACTGTAAGCTATGAAAAGGATGAAAGTAAAAATATAAAAAAATATTTAGAAACATTAACTGTACATTAGTTCAGAGTGTGCAAAAGTGGACCAGTGCAAATGCTCACAGTTTGAGCTAGAAACGTAAGAAGGTGCAGGTGCAGCAGTATGAGTTGTGTGTGTTAATGTACTGCATATGTGGGGTTATTCATTAATGTCCAAGGAGGCAGATAGGAGAGCATGGAGGGTCCTGGATATTGTTGGTGAGGCCAGTTGCGGATGGAAAATATGTGAAAAGAAGAAGTGCGTTAAAGTAACTTCCAATTCTGCCTTTTGCCTTTTTATTCACCATTTCAATCATGCAAGTATGAAGGAAAGTGATGTTTCTAGAAGTAAATATTCTAAATGTTGGCCAAAATGTTATTCAGTTTATCTTTTGAGACAACAAGAACACAAAGATGGATAAAGGAGGTTAATATTTTAATTCAAACTTTGTTAAAATAAAGACCTTCTTTGTATAGTATATCATAAGTGTGTGTGTTTGTGTGTGTGTGTGTGTGTAATATATTTATGACATGTCACCACAGAGTTCAGAATGAGATTTCTATCTTTTTTTATTTTAGACCTGGTATTCAATAAAACAACAAAAAATGTAACTAATATATATTTCTTCTATATAAGTTCAGTAAAGAAATATTATGTGTATAATGGTAAATGTGTATTTATCATATATTATCTGAGCAGGATTGTGTGCATACAGTATTAGTGTGTGTGTGTGTGTGTGTGTGTGTGTGTGTGATGTAACTTACAGTACAGCCTCCATCATGTTGGTCCTCCTGGAAATTGACTCTGCAGAGCGCCTTGTCATTCTTCAGCCAGTAATCGCACGTGTCTAACACACTGTTGCTGCACAGAACCTGACAGAACCAGAAATGCCAATTCATTTCCACCTTATATAATATATATATATATACACAAATATATAAATATTCTGATATATCATATTAATATAATGAATACCTTACAGACAGACAGGATATAGATTGCTTGTACAGTTGCTTGTACTTGTACACTCATACATGTATATATAAAACGGGTATTTGGAGAATAATTGCAAGAACTGTGTGTGTGTGTGTGTGTGTGCATTCTTTACAGGTGAAATGCTGTTTAGAAAATTGAAGTGCATAAATTCTTCAAAAATGTAAACACATACACAAGATGTCTCCTAATTATGCAACAAATATCTGTGTGTGTGTGTGTGTGTGTGTGTATGCTCATGACCTTTAAAGTTGATTCATTAAGTACTTTGCAAGCTTGATCTCTTGCGGTCTGCTTATTTAGGGGATAAACACACATCCCTTAGCATCGACTCCCTGGTCTGTGTGTGTGTATGTGTGTGTGTGTGTGTGTGTGTGTGCTAAGGAAAAAGTGTGACATATAGAGAAGACATGGCTGTGAAAAATTGTCTGCTTGTTTCTGCTGATTGGTGTATGTGTGTGTGTGTGTGTGTGCTCGTTCCTCTTGCTGTGGATACCATCTGGCCAAACTGTGCATCTTACAGTAACTGAGGTACATATAATGCACAGTTCAAGAATATATGCTTTACAGTTTAAGCAGAACCACACAGAACCCAGTACTTTAAAACTTTAACAGAACCGCTGTAGAAGCAAGCGAAAAAAATTATACACCTCAAACACAAACCACCGAAAAGAACCCAGTGCAACCCTAGAAGACCACACACACCCAACCAGAACCAAAACTTCTTGACAGAATCCTACAGAACCAAACACACTGTAACAGCACAAAAGTCACAGAATAACACAAAATCAGGATTCAAAATCCCTACAGAGTCCATAAAAATTGCACAACTATACAAAACCACACACAACTCATACAGAGCCCAGTGCCTACGGGATTCCTAAAGAATTCAGCATAACCAAATAAAACCTTGAAGCACTGACCTTATTTCCAAAATGACATCAAATCAAAATGACATCATAGACCATTATTTGGAGAGGGTTTTTTTTAATAACCAGAGAGCAATGGACTTTAAAAGGTTAGTGAGGTTAGATATGAGATGGAATCCCTAATATGCCACAGCCACAGAGACTAGAAAGCCTGTGCCTGTGGGTGGGAGTGGTAGCATCACTCTTTCTGCCCCTTCAATCACAGTGACGCTAACCGTATGTGGGTGTGTGGGCTCATGTAATCGTAAGAAGCTGGCTAGCACTTTCCTCCAAGTGTGTTCACTGCCTTGTGACACAGTATGAGCAGAGCGTGCTTGGCTGGCTCCGCATGTCTCAGAGGAAACATGTGCTGGCCTTCACCCTCCCTACGTGGTAACTCTCGCATCAGATTTGCTGTTAACCAATGTCTTACATTATTTTGGACTCGGATTATTGTGGAACCAGACACAATAGTCCTATCAAAGGTCAACCGGAAAATACACTGGATGGTATGAAGACTCAAGGCAGTGGCTGATTTCTTCTGAAGCCCAGACTGTAGATTCATGCAGTCTAAAAGTAGCAGTCATGTCAGCTGATTCATTTGGGCTGATATTTTACAGCTCCATTCACTGACGCATCTGTAATATGTCCTCAGAAGTGATTGAGACGGAACCTGTGAAACAAATCATGGGTGTAATGAATGTGGATGTGAACTGAAGGTGGATTAATTTACCCAATCATTTCATTTTCCTAAAGTTGCCTTTGGAGGAGACACTAAGAGTAGATGGACTGAGCACTCTTTGTCTCATTGTGGGGGTGGGGGGTTGGGGGTTGTTTTGTTTATTTTTATTACTATATTTCTGTTTGGTATTTGGAAGTTTGAGCACAGTAGGGTATTATTAGAGATGAAACAAAAAAAAATCAATATGTTTGTGTGTGTGTGTGTGTGTGTGTAAAAGATTTTGGCCCATATCATTCTTATTATACCACCAAGAGATCAACCCTAAGTTTCATCATTGAGATACCGATCAGATTTTAGCCCTAATTTAATGACACCATCAGCCCTCACTGTTCATTCTGCTATTAAAGGGAATATGGAATAGGGAATAGGGAGTGTAAGGAAAGACCCTGAATTAGATAACATCAGAGGGGCTACAGACAATTCAAATGAAATCTTAATGTTATAATGTCTTTACAAAGGGCTTTAAAATGATGTGGAAATGGACAAAGTCACAGTTATTCAATTTAGCACAAATCAATCAGACAAAGGCATCGACTGAGTGAATGGAGCAAAGGCTAAACAAGTGGAGAGAGCTAAATCGAATCATTTCAATCAGCCTTTTTTAAACCGAGTCTTTTTTTAACCAGGTCTTGATCTGTTGTACCGTGAGGTGTGTAGAATTAAACATAAATGTAACAGCTGCTAACAGATACACAAGAACCAAAAAGCACCAGAGCAGGCCAGTGTTCTGCACTAGAAATCTGCTAGCCATTAAGCTGCATCTGTTAGAGAAAGCAGCAATGCAGTGTTAACAGATCAGCTCATTTATATTTGTGAATCATCCACCGGAAATCCACCATACCCAGAAAACAAATACAGAATTCTCAAATACAGACTTCAGGACAACCTGTAATTTTCCTTTGTTTTACCTAGACTCTTTTTAACTAGATTCATCAGCAGGACGTTTCTTCTTTTTTTTGTATCTTCTTTCAAAATACCTCACAGTGGTGTTGCACTGAGTGTACTGACACTTTTCTATCATAGCCAGCACTAACTTTTTCAATAATTTGCTCTACAGTAGCTCTTCTGTGGGATCAGACCAGACAGGCTAGCCAATACTCCCCACATGCATCATTGAACCGTAGGTGCCCATCTACTCCAGTTGTCCTTCACTGGACCACTTTTGGTAGATGCTAACCAAAAGTTGTTGTCAAAGTTGCTCAAATCCTTACATTTGCCCATTTTTTCTGCTTCAGACACATCAACTTCAAGACCTGACTGTTTACTTGCTACCTAATATATCCCACCCCTTGACAAGTACCACTGTAATGAGAATGTTTTCCAGTTCACCTGTCATAGGCTTTACCGATATATACACCGATCACGCATAACATTATGAGCACTGAGAGGTGAAGTGAATAACACTGATATCTCCTGATATGGCACCTGTTAGTGGGATATATTAGGCAGCAAGTGAACATTTTGTCCTCAAAGTTGATCTGTTAGAAGCAGGAAAAATGGGCAAAGGTAAGGATTTAAGCGAGTTTGACAAGGGCGTGATAGTTAGATGACTGGATCATTTCCAAAACTGCAGCTCTTTTGGGCTGTTCCTGGTCTGCAGTGGTCAGTATCTATCAAAAGTATCCTTTAAGTCCAGTAAGTATACTTTAAATCCTGTAAAGTAGCGAGGTGGGGCCCATGGAGTTTTGTTTTGTTTTGTTTTGGAGGCAAACCAACACAATATTTGGAAGGTGGTCATAATGTTATGCCTGATCGGTGTAAGTCATGTTACAGATAAAACAAGGTTTAAGAGTTAGCGTTTAAAAATTTAAAGACAAGGCAAATACAAACACAATTGAGAAAATAAATGCTTTTTCTGTCTCAAATAATGACATTTCTATCCTTGTCATGTCTGAGCCCTAAACATAAAATAAATAAATAAATAAATAAATAAATAAATAAATAAATAAATAAATAAATAAATAAAGCCTGTGATGCTATGGACTGTGTTGAACATTCTACTCACTCTCTTATATCAATGAGCATGGGGAGTATGACAGAAAATATGCAGTGCCATCTTGAAGTATTGAAACATCAAGGCCAATTCTATTGATTTTTGCTAGACACTGAAGACGCTTGGGTTTGAGATCAGAAGATGAATATGAGACGATAGATTAGACTCTCAGGGGTTTCATTTTATGACGTTTACATCTGGATGTGTTCAATTTCTTAGAACATGGTTCCTTTTGTTTGAACCTGGCCATTTTCCAAGTGATCAAAAATATTGGAACATGTGACTGACAGGTGTTTCTTGTTGCCCAGATGTTCCCTGTTAGACAATTAATAAACCCTACTCTTGATTTGACCTCTGTGTTTCCCCTGTGAACACTGCATTTGCTGTTAAATATGGAACAAAAAAACAACATGGAGGCTTGGAACATTTCTCTGGAAGGAAAGTAAGACATTCTGAATCTGAGGGAAAAAAGGAAAACCTATCAGAGTAATTGCATAATGCCTCCAATCTAATTGCGAAGAACTTCATCATGCAGCAAGACAGGGACCCAAAACACTCTGCCAACACAACAAAGAACTTAATCAAGGAAAAAAAGTGGAAAGCTTCAAACTGGCAGTGTTAAAAACCAGAGCATAACCCAATTGAGCAGCATTTGACTTCCTGAAGAGGACACTGATGGTAGAAACCCCCCAAAGAAAACAAGAAGAAGCTGTGATTCATTAGGTATGCATTAATTTGGTGATGTCAGTGAGTTTCAGGCTTGATGCAGTTTTTACAAGCAAGGGAAATACGAGCAAATATTAAGTGTTATTTACTTTAACACTGTCAGCACTGATACTTTTGCTCATCTAAATATTGGATATCTAAGCTGTTCTAAGCAGAATCTAGATGTAAATATCAGGAAATGAAAGCTGAAATTCTGATATATCATCTGTGTGTTTTGTAGCCACAACTGATTAGATATCACACCCAGAGCATGTTTTTGGAAGGCTGGAGAAAATCAGAAACAAATTGTGTGTGTGTGTCCCACTGGGCAATTTGATGTCGAAACGACATCTAATTGACGCCAAAAAATTATGTCAAAAAACAAGTCAAAAATGCAAATCAAATTGACATCCACATATTGAGGTCTTATTTTGAACACCAAAATAATGACATAAAAGTAATAAATATTTATCAGGTGTTTGGCCCTTTTCTTAGCCCGAACAGATCCATTGTCTATACCAGCTTTATTACTAATTAGGGTCACAGGGGTCTGCTGGAGCCTATCCCACCCTGCCAGTCCATCACAGGGTCACACATATAGACAGACAACCACATACTTATTATTAGTGAGTATTCCAATTTAGAATTACAAACCAACCGATACACGTCAAACCCAGGATTCAAACACAGGATCTTCTTGCTGTGAGGCAACAGCGCTAACCACTAAACCACAGTGCTGTCTGTTAAACTGAACCTTAAAAACCGAAATTAAAATGACCCCAAAATTAACATTACTCTTCTGACATTACAAAACCAGCTTAACAACGAGAATTCCTCTGTTCACATAAGCCACAGCAAGCTAAACTAATACAGGATATAAAACCATGGGAAAATAGCATAGACAAAAAGTACCGAACGTCCTTGCACAGAGTCATATTTCATTAAAAGTTAAAAGTTGCCCAAAATAATTTATATTCTACATTTTTATGAATTGTCAACACATCTACCTACATGATAAAAAAGACAGCGCGGGTCAGTGAGCCTGATAAAAGTTCACGTTAATGAGAAAGGGAAGGGTTTGTTAGGATTGATTCTGGAGTCTTCAGTTGGATCTCATCACCCCTCCCCCATTGCAAAGTGCCATCTACAGGTGTGGCAGTGAACAGCAGAGAAAGCATTTGTCAACGTGAAAAGGAATAATTTCAGGGAATAATAAAAATAAATAAATATTAGATTAATTTCAAATTTGGAGGGATGCCTGTTACTGTTATTCAGACAAGAAATGTCAAGGTATTTTCACTGTGAAAAATTAGGCCTACTGTAAATTAATTAACTGGCAATACATTATTACAAAAAATGTAGTAATTTCAGTATTGTAATTACACAGCATTATGGTATCATTAAAAATAAAAAATAATAACCAGTCCGAAATATTTTTAATCATCATTTTGCCAAATGATGAGGCCTTATAAGAAAAAATGCTAAACAGCTGAATTATTGATGTCAATGTGATGTCAATATGACATCAGTTTCATGTCTAAAACATGACACTGATTTGATGTCAATTGAACGTCAAACATTTTGGCCTACATATATAATAAACCAATTTCAGTATAGGATTAACTTCCTATTTTTAAACCAATTACCACTGGAAGAAATTGCCTTCCAAACTGAATTTAAAATAATGTTATAGCATCTTGATCAAGGCTTGACTAATATTTGACATCAAATTGATATCAACGTGCCTGCTGGGGTGTGTGTGTGTGTGTATGAATGTTTTTTTTTATATACATCTTTATTAGTACCCGATAATCAAATAAATATCTAAGAGTATAGATCTTGTGGGAATATTTGCATGATAGCCATAACAAATACGGTTTCTGTGTGTGTTTGTTTGTTTGGTTTCTATTTCTATTTGGTTACTGAGGTAAAGGTCGAGGTAGATGAAGGCATGGCATATAATTTAGTTACATTTATGAGTGAGTATGTGTACGGAGGATCAATAAAATTCAATGTGGTTATCAGTCACACACACACACACACGCAAGTGTACCTTCTTGCACGCTGAGACAGAGGATCCAAGGCTACTTTCTGTTTTAATTCCTTCTGTTTCTAATGTATCCTCAAATAGAGCAGATGACTGGAAGTTTCTGCAGAAAGAAGAGAGAGAGAGAAAGAGAGAGAGAGAGAGAGAGAGAGAGGGAGGGTTAAATCTTTGAGAACAAGTGATTTAGATCAGTGTAAAAATGAAAGGGGAATATTTGAAGTGTAAACAACATTAAAGTATAAAAATTAATAAACATACTCTCCCAGATTGACAAGCAACATAACTTTAGACGTCTGCTTATTTTAGGTTGTTTTCATCTCAGGACCTGGACTCTAGGCAGTAATAGTGATGTCTATATTTAATAATAATGTTTTTTTTTCTAACAGTGCAGACTCTAGCATGGCCAACATACCAAGGAATTGAACAGGAGTCAGTGAAAATACACAAATATATGAGATGAGAACTGCATTATTGGTTTTCACTCATGCTCACTGAAGAGGTGCTTCTTTGGGCCGACAGGGAGACACCGAGCTGTTTGGACATCCAGAGGAGTCCAACATGAACATGAACATGAAGTAATAAATTCAGTTGAACATGTTTGGAAGGAAGCACTAACTGTTGAGCTCTGTTTTTGTGACCTTCCAGAGGCCCATGAGTCACTAGCATGAAAATGCTTCTAGCCAGGGTGAGCACTCTGCTGGAAGCTGGTCATGCTGCACTATGGATTTGATGCTTGGTTGGATTCACTTGCTTGTCCCGGGTGGATGGAGGTCCCACGAGCACAACCCACACACCTGGGCGATACAGAAAACACACCAATTCTCTTTGGATCTTCAAAGTTAATTCTTTGGATCTTCATCTAAAGGGCGTTATAGAAATTAATCTGTGAACTGTGCACATGGTGTTTCTGAATTTAGGACAGAGTTTTTATAACAACTGGTACAAAAAAGAGGTTTACTTGCACAGAAAGCGTTGAATTATTCTCCAGAAAACAGTCTATGAGTTTGGGTCCTGAGAATGCTACAGCTGCGTGTCAGGAGTTTAATATAATGTAAATGAAATGGTGCTTGATTTACATTGGCCAATTATGCTGAGCCGCATTGATCAGCATTGAGTAAAGGTTCTAAAATGTTGTTTACACATAAAATTTTGAATTCTCAGACACACTTTAAGACTGGGATTCATCAAATGCACCATTCATCAACCATTTTTTCACCTGGGTGCTTGGTCAAAATTGCGTAAATGTAAACAATTGCATGGTCAAAATTGTGTAAATATAAACACATTCTGAACAACTGTTGATTTTAATAAAAGTCAAGTTTACACTGACAGGCCTGAGTAGACGATCTACATAAAGATTCACATTCAGAATAATGTTTATGTTTATGTCTTGTGTGTAATTTGTGTGTATAAAGATGTGCCCGGTGCTATGTATAGCTGAAGGATTTGAATTTAGTAGGAAAATTGCTCTCCAAGCCAAGAGGACAACATGCAAAATAAGCCTGTTACTATTTTTTACACAGTTCATTGGTTCTCAGCTGGTCCTCAAGCAGCACTCAGTGTGTCAATGGAAAAGTATCCTCATACATAATGCTCAAGAGAAGCCCTGACCATGTGAATAGCTTTCAAATCAAGACTGTTTATAAAGGATAGCACATGATTCCATGAAAATACAAACACAAGGGTCATCACCTATCTATTTTACCCAGCCTTCATAACACATCACACTCACTTGCTATATCAAAAGCTGACCAAATAAAATTATTGATCTGATTTTTGTTTTAGCAAACAGCCATGAGGGTCATCATCTCACCAAGTGCACATTTAATTAGCTTGATCCCTTTCTTCATGCATTTTATTATTCACCCACTATCAAAGCATGGTCGACACCTAAGGATCCCCGCGCCTTGCATCTGGAAAGCCATAAGAGTCATAATGTCCACAATATTGCCTTCATAGGGACAATGTCTAAATAGTACTCGATAAGGTTAAAACCATTTATTAAGGAAAAGTAATAGGAAGAGGAGAAGGAGGAGAAAGGGGTTACATTTTATTTACTGACCCCAAAGAGGTTTAAAATTACTGACTGTCACTGAGTGCAAAATGTCTAATAAATTATGCTGAATTACATTACTCTCTGTCCACATTACTCTCTGTCCATATTACTCTCTGTCCTTACATTACTCTCTGTCCTGAACAGTACTACAAACGAATTACACAATGAACATCAAGAGAACACAGTTAACACTCATCACAGAACAAAAGTCTCATTATCACTTTAATATAATTACAAACTATTATACAACACTTAGTTCTGGTCCACTAATTCGATTGAGAAAGCAAGTATTCCAGGAGTGTTATATTTCCTGTAACAACACAGGGACATTTCACTGTGTGTATCACCACACTCATCTGTGTTCACCACATATCTCTCTTCCTAGATAGATAGATAGATAGATAGATAGATAGATAGATAGATAGATAGATAGATAGATAGATAGATAGATAGCCAGAAAGAAAGGTAGATAGATCCCAACAGGAAATTTGTTAGAAATGGTTACTGTAGTTGTTATACCGAAGCTAAATCATGGAATGTACAAATCAGTGCGGGCTAGCTAATCAGATAGCCTAAGTGTTATAAACTGAATGAAACTCTGTTCGTTCCATTGCAAGTTATCATGCACACACACAGCACATCTTCTGAGATGTTTTTGGACAGTGCTAGGAAACCCCGAAAACACACCGGAAACCGACCAAGACACATGGAGTACATGTGAAGCACACAGACAGTATCCAACTCAAGGAACTACAGCCTGGGACCTAAAACAGAGAAACCTATAGCTCTAAACCGACAGTGTATATTACTGTGTCAACATTGTACTTACATTTTACGTGACCCCTTTGGCTCACCAGAGCAGAGACGTTAAACGCGCCGAGGTTAAAGAAGCCTGAAAGAGCAGTGTGTTCCTCGGATACACAACGGGATTCATCCTGTTTTATTTTAAAGGACAGATTTATTATATCTGAATCTGACCTGAAACGAGTGTTAGTAAACATAGACACGTCATACTCAAAAACATGGAGTGCGCTTTCCTATCAAACCCTTTTACTGACCTCACACCTATTTTTTTTTTTTTAATCCACGTTTTACATTCAGTCCTAACATTTAACTGACATGAAAAAGCTGATTTGCAGATTCTACCTATTGTTTTGATTTTGGTGCCATTTTCTGCTACACTATCAAAGTAGGCTACCTATAGTTTTCCTCTGTATGCATTTTGTAAGGTCACTGGAATAAAGTAGTAGGAAAAGTCACACGAAATAGTTGTTTTATAAAGATTGTGCGCCAGGACAGAACGCACTGCTCACGCGCGCGCTCTGCGTCCGTGTCATGTCCCGCGGCGAAATTGAACCAAAACACGCAGCTGCGGAATTTCTTTTGAACCGAGAGATATTAGAAATAACCTATACGAGCACGCCGTTAACAAACCGCACCGAGAACAACGGACAACAATAGAGAATAAACGTCTTCGGAAAGCTAATTATAGATAAAAGCGTTCAGCTAAGGCAGGAGAAATTTTTTATTAAAGTGTGTGTGTGTGTGTGTGTGTGTGAGAGAGATTCTTGGATTCTTGTTAAGCGAATATGTATAATACAAAAAAAAAACCCAGCACGATGCGTACACACACACACACGCGCGCGCGCGCACACACACGCACACACGCGTTCTTACCCCAGAGTGGACAGAAGACGCTGCGCTCCCGCCATCCCGACCGTTATACAAGTACACAAGATCCTGAATGAGCTTCAATAATTCCACAATCCTAAAATCCCAAATTGTTTCTCTCTCTCTCTCTCTCTCTCTCTCTCTCTCTCTCTCTCTCTCTCTCTCTGTGTATATATATATATATGTCCAAGGTCTCGCTCCACGCAGCACGAGCTCCAGTCTCCGACTGAACGGAGGAGGAATTCCAGAGCTCGCGCCGACACGCCGTGCGTCACTCACGCGGACACGTTTTATTTATTTATTTATTTATTTATTTATTTATTTATAGGAGGGAGGGGTGGAATCCGGATATATTGGGACACTTTTGGCATTTTAAGTCGTGATGAAGCCTTTCTGAAAGCCGCAAAGTATTAACTAACTATTTAAATAGGAAAAGTGGCTGGGAAAATGTATATGTCATATCATGCAGATGCATGGCTTTCTCTTTTGTCAAGAATGACTGCAAACCATTTTTATGACACGACTGGTCATTTGGGATACGTTTTCATTGGCATTGTTAGTTTAAAGCATTATTTGTGGCATATGTAATAATGACATCAATATGTAAGATGTCCAGTAAGATGGGGGAAAAAAACACAATAAAAGGATGTAGAAATACACCAATCAGGCATAATATTATGAGCACTGAGAGGTGAAGTGAATAAGACTGATAATCATATACTCCTCATCATGGCACCTGTTAGTGGGTGGGATATATTAGGCAGCAAGTGAATATTTTGTCCTCAAAGTTGATGTGTTATAAACAGGAGAAATGGGCAAGTGTAAGGATTTGAGTGAGTTGGATGAAGGGCCAAATTGTGATGGCTAGACAACTGAATCAGAGCATCTCCAAAACTGCAGCTCTTATGGGGTGTTCCCGGTCTGCAGTAGTCTTATCAAAATTAGTCCAAGGAAGGAACAGTGGTGAACCGGTGCCAGGGTCATGGGCGGCCAAGGCTCACTGATGCACGTGGGGAGTGAAAGCTGGCCCGTGTGATCTGATCCAACAGATGAGCTACTGTTGCTCAAATTGCTGAAGAAGTTAATGCTGGTTCTGATAGAAAGGTGTCAGTATACACAGTGCATGACAGGTCAGGGTTGTTTTGGCAGCAAAAGGGAGACCAACACAATATTAGGCCAGTCATAATGTTATGCTTGGTCAGAGTATTCACATTTTACATTTTCTAAAGCATAAATGGAACATTTTATTCTTACATTTTACATTACATTACATTACAGGATGTTTTGTTTTTGTTGTTGTTTTTGTTTTGTTTTTTTATTAAAATCAAACTTAGGTGTCTGGCCCAATTTTTTCAAACTATAATATAATGTCCCCACCAGTCATGGACGATTTAGTGCCACTGTGTCCAAAGACAGCCAGTGAGTTCTGTCAGGGTCAGAAAATTTTGTTTATAAGCTCATAGTGCAGCTACTGCTATGACAGTCCTCTAAAATCCAATAGTGGGATGCCATACGATTACACAGAACTCAGGGGACAGCTAGAAACAGAGTAGTGGCAATGGCAGACCATAAACAAAAGATTTGAGCTATAAAAGAGCAGATTGTTGAACTGCAGCAGCAGACAGAATGTCTCTATAGTGTCTCATGAAACGCTGTATATCATGACAGGACAAAAAAGGTTCAACATGAAAAGAAACAGAGGATTAATTACAGCTTCCAGGTCTGTAGCTAGTTAATTGCTTTTATGCTTTATCCTTTTGGTTGGTCCTCATAATGAAAACTACTTTATTACAATAAACTGCAGTTTAGGTCCTGGGTTCGAATCCTGAGGTTGAACAGGCTGGGGCCTTTCTGTGTGGAGTTTGCATGTTCTCCCTGTGCCTGCGTGGGTTTACTCTGGGTACTCCAGTTTCCTCCCACAGTCCAAAAACATGTACATTAGGTTGATTGGTAATTCTAAATTGCCTGTGTGTGTGTCTATGTGTGGCCCTGTGATGGACTGGCGACCTGTCCAGGGTGTACCCCTGCCTTTCGCCCTATGTGTGCTGGGATAGGCTCCAGCAGACCCCTGTGACCCTAGGAGTCCTAGGAATAAGTGGGTATAGACAATGAATGAATGAACATTTGACTGCACATTTCCAACATGACTGCAAAAAAGTGGATGAACTTGACTGAACACAAAACACCTTTGGACTTGTCCAAGATTTCTAGAGAAATAGTCAAAAATTCCTATAAACACACTAAACCTTGTGGAAAGAAGAACCTTCCCAGAAGAGTTGAAGCGTTATAGCTGCAAAGGGCGGGCCAACTCCATATTACATTCATGTGCATGTAAAGGCAGATGTCCCAGTTTTGGCCTGGCTTGCAGTATCCGCTGTAATTCATCCCAAAAGTGTTGATGTTAAGCTCAGTCTCCACACTAATTCATTCCAAAGGTGTTTTGTGTTGAGGTCAGGACTCTGTGCAGGTCAGTCAAGTTCCTCCACACCAATCTCACTCATCCATGTCTTTATGGACCTTGCTTTATGCACTGGTGTGCAGTCATGTTGGAACAGGAAGGGGTCATCCCCAAACTGTTCCCACAAATTTGGGTGCATGAAATTGTCCAAAATGTCTTTGTATGCTGAAGCATTAAGAGTTCCTTTCACTGGAACTAGGGGGCTGAGCCCAACTCTTGAAAACAACACCTGAAGTCAATGATTTGGCATTTGGCAATTTCAAACTTTTGGCAATATAGTGTATGTAAATATATCCAGGCATGGCTTGATCATTTAGATACTTACAGGATGCCAAGATCTTCTACAGTTAAACCATTTGAAGGTGTTTCTTGTCTTTTTGTGCTAATCCGTTATAATGAGTGGAATTCTTCAAATTGAGTCAAATTATAACTGAGGTCTTTTCATAACCAAGGTGTGAGGACATTTCATTTTGTTTTTAAACACCAGAGCTATCTATTTCCCATTCTACCTTGCTTCCTAAGCTGTTTTATATAACCCAAAAATCCCTCAATGCATAATTTAACCACAGTTGTGGTATGTATCATGCATCCATTAATGCATTAGTTATGCATGATTTGAACTAAGCACACTTCATCATAATTTATTAACCAATTTAAAAAAAAAATAGCCAATGCATATGTTATTTTTCTTACTCCAAGATTTTATAAAGCAGATTCCAGTTTAATGCTGACCAGACACATTAAAAGTATTGTGATTTCTAGTCCAAGCCTTTAGTAAGAGCTAATCATTTTAGTGTTTGGGAGAGTTCATAAGCTTGTACAGTGTTGTTTATAGTTGGCAGAGCTTGACACAAAGAAATTGCATAAAGGCTGGCAAATATTGCTCAGCCTGTGATTTGGTTGCCTCTCAATTTGGAGAAGGCATTGTTTCATTTGGCATTGTTTAGTTCTCTCTCTCTCTCTCTCTATTTCTTTATTTGTTTCTCTTTCTCTCTGTGTGTGTGTGTGTGTGAGAGAGAGAGAGAGAGAGAGAGAGGGAAAGACATTTCTGCCAAACAGAAAACAGGGGAGAGGTATATCAGCAGAAATGTGAGTGGTTAGAATGAAAAAAATAAAAATAAAAATTGAGGTCAAGATATTGAGAGAAGAGAAATGGACAAAAGAAGAGAAATTAAGATAACAGAGAAGAGAAGAGAAGAGAAGAGAAGAGAAGAGAAGAGAAGAGAAGAGAAGAGAAGAACGGACTATAAAAGAACGAGGATAATATAAAAGGTATAAATGGGAGAAAATAAGGTGTGAGCAACGAAAGACTGAAAGTAAAATGAAGAAATGTTATGAAAACGCAAAACTGGACAGATTAAGAATAGACTGAAAGGAGAACAGAAAGAAGATCAGAAAAAAGAAGATCAGTATGCATGGAAATATTTTTAGCACCATGTACCATGACCCAGTGATGAAGGTTTGCTTCAATCCTGCTATGAAGGGGTGTGACTAATCCAGAGGTCATGTCCAACCAGTGGGGGGTGATGCAAATGATATGCAAATGAGCAAAAAACAATATGCTAATTTCATGTTCTCTAAATGCCATTAAGGACAACAATCTGTCATCTAACAAGGGGGGATGAGCTGTGTGTGTGTGTCTGTGTGTGTCTGTGTGTGTGTGTGTAAGCAGGTGAAATGCCTGTCATCTCACACATACTGTCAACAGAATGCATGCATGTGTGCACACACACACACACACACACACACGTGCACTCACGCACGCGCACACACACACACACACACACACACACACACACACCAATAAATCTGCAGGAACAGAGGAACAGAAAAAACGCTGTGCACTCTTACTGATTATACTGATTAACTGTGCCATTAACACTAATTACACCCACATAATAATACTATGTGTGTGTGTGTGTGTGTGTGTGAGAGAGAGAGAGAGAGAGAGAGAGAGAGAGAAAGAGAGAAACGGAGAGAGAGGGGGTTGTTAGAGGGGGTATAGATGTGGTTCACAGATTGTGTTTCCGGAACACCGTTGAGTCCATCCACTGTGCCAGGACAATCTCTCTGGGTGGGAGGGATAGAGGGATGTACTGTGAGCGTATGTATGTAGAAAAGGGTTGATAGAACTTTTCCCGAAGTGTTACACTGCTCTTTTAGGCAGGATGAGCAGCATTTCAAAAAGTTTGGTTGGTTTCATGTGTTCAAGAGAAAGCACACCAGCCCTAACCCTCTTAGTGATCACATCACAAAAATTCCCAATATTATATACTAAACAGTAAATGTTTAAATTCAGCCAATGGCAAAGGTCTGTTTTGTACAGATTTTCTAGAAAAAGTGATTACTTTTGATTATTACCTCACACTATACAGTATGTGACAAAGCAGTTTGTTTTAGTGTTTATATGGTGATTCTGGTCACTTTAGCATTGTTAGTAGATGGTCACTAGACACCCTCTTCAATTCAAACACCTGGATAAACAAAATTAGTGCAATAACTCCTCTCAGACTAATGGCTAGGGTGAATTAAAACACTGATCAGGCATAACATTATGAGCACTGAGATGTGAAGTGAATAACACTGATTATCTCCTCATCATGGCACCTGTTAGTGGGTGGGATATATTAGGCAGCAAGTCAACATTTTGTCCTTAAATTTGATGTGTTAGAAGCAGGAAAAATGGGCAAGAGTAAGGTTTTGAGAGAGTTTGACAAGGGCCAAATTGTGATGGCTAGACGAGTGGATCAGAGCATCTCCAAAAATGCAGCTCTTGTGGGGTGTTCCCGGTCTGCAGTGGTCAGTTTCTATCAAAAGTGGTCCAAGGAAGGAAGGTGAACCGGTGACAGGGTCATGGGCGGCCAAGGCTCATTGATGCATGTGGGGAGCGAAGGCTGGCCCATGTGATCAGATCCAACAGACGAGCTACAGACGAGTTGCTGAAATTGCTGAAGAAGTTAATGCTGGTTCTGATAGAAAGGTGTCAGAATACACAGTGTCACAGTTTTTGTGTTTTGGCAGCAAAAGGGGGACCAACACAGTATTAGGCATATGATGGTGGTCATAATGTTATGCCTGGCCGGTGTTTACTATATAGTGTAGTATTTTAGGAATTTTGGCTTTACACATTAAATATTTATATGTGAATATTCTTATGAAATTGCAGCAACGAAACTTAGTGTGTCCAATTTTCTTATTAAAATTAGCCGCTGTTCATCATCATTCATCTCCCATTCAGCTTTCTGTACTTCTAAATTGATTTACATTAATTTAACTTTTTCTCTATTAGTAAGTTCAGTGAACAGCAGAATGTATAATAAATTACCTTCTGCCCTCCTTTCTTTTTCTCTGTCTCCCTGTGTTGATAATGGCCTGTAATCCTGGATCTAGTTAATCCAGCACACACTAATACGTGCACACACACACACACACACACACACACACACACAACAAACAATTCGTTCAGCTGCTCACATGCACTCAACTAAGTATGTCCTTATCACAGTAACAGTTTGAAGTTGTGTGTGTGTGTGTGTGTGTGGATGGCTGTGATTGGATATTGGCCTTAAGGAAGTTCTGTTTTTGGCCTCAGACAATTTAATTATCATCTATAATTAACATGAACAGCACAAGGAATAGCAGGTGTTTGTTCTCTGCAATTCAGTTAGTCTTTCTCACTCTAGCCTACCAAAAGACATAGCCTGATGATATGTAAAGCAAGCCAAGACATGTTTGGTGTGTGACGTTTGCTTCAATAGTTTTGCACTGGAGATAACAGGGTAACAATTATAGCTGAAAATAACCAGCAGTTTGAAAATAAAGGATGATTAACTTGAATAAATCATCCTACTTTCAAAAGTCATTGTCGACACAGTAATAGCATTTTCACAGAAAGTTACATACTACAGCAGAAAAAGATTGTATTTAATTAATATGTAAATTATAGTGGAGTGATACCCAAGTACAGACGTGGTAAATGTCTGTGTTTGCAAAACAACCACTGAGTGTCTTATTAAGGTGTTGGGCCAGCATAAGCAACCAGAACATCTTCATTGCACCTTGCAGTACATTCTACAGTTCTCTGAAACTGTATTAGAGGCCAGAGCCCATGCTTCCAAGAGATATTGCCTTTGATGACGGTGTTGGAGAACGCTGTCTCAAACTTCAGTCAAAGTTGTTGAACTGAGGTGAGATCTGGTCTCTGTGAGGGTTATAACACATGCTCTTCACACACATCAAACCACTCAGTGAGCCCTCATGTCCTGTAGATGGTGGCAGGGTCACCCTGGAAGAGACCACACCCATCAGAATAAAAATTTTTCATCATAAGATAAAGCTGATCTGTCAGAATAACTTTGTAGTTGTATTGACGTTGTAATTTGTAATGGCTCTTCCCTATAAACGAGAAAAAGGACTACTATCCCCCACAGCATAACAAAGCCATTGTTTTTCCCTTTAATATGTCACCTGTAACTGTGACAGTATCCGTCATTTCCCCTTTACAGTTGCTTCTCTAGTTTTATGTAGCTGATGCTAGGTACATAAAGAGTGTTAGTTAGCCTTAACCTGATAGCATACTGTGTTATTTGCATGAGGGCAGTGGTAATTCAGCAGAAGGTCGTAGGTTCAAACAGCAGAATGCCATGATTAGGTCCTTAAATAAAACCCTTAAAAGGGACACTCTGCCAAAATAAATTAAAAAAAAAAACTAATTTAATATATACATCTGTTGTGAACTTGTCTACATGTATCTTACGGCTATGACACAGCAGGCACACAAAAATCATGCATAAAACAGAAATGAATGGTGGCCACCTGGAGGGGGAATTCCTCTAGGTTAAACTACCAGCTTTTCTATGACAACAGCCACTCATAAAACAAAAGAATTTAAAACCAAAATCACATCTGACCCAAATAAAACAGAAGCATATAGTGAGTTACAATCCAAAAGTTGTCAAGGCAGGACAAAGCAACTAGCAACGCATCGGCATCAGAACAGTTCATGAATGTTGAAGAAGGAGGCAAATGGCCATGTCAAGGCTGGGTGAGCACTATGTATACTGCACAATGGCCGGTGTACAACTCTAAGGTCTCAGATAGAACAAATGCCTTAGAGACCTTACTGGCTAGTTCACTGCCTTATAACATACCTCATGCCTTTTAAAATAGAAATAACTGGGGATTAGTAATATAGTTTAACCATCCTGATGAAAGACACAACATCGATCACCTCTGGAAAAAGGAATGAGTTTCAGAAATCAGGTAAAAAGAGGCTGCAGTGCCCCACTTGACTGATTATGGGCAGAAGGGACCATGTGAGGGCAGGTGGAGTGAGGAAGGAAAAGGACAGGGAAGGTCACATGACATAACAACATCTAGATTGTTATGGCCCTGTCAGTGGCTAAATGGTGCTAATTTTATAGAAACTCTGAGTGTTTATGCTAGGCAGAAATATATATAGGCATAGAAGTCTTAGCATGCTTACAGCTTGTACAGCTTAGGCATAATACGTTTATTTTTACACAGAAAGCTGAGGTACTGCTTAGCCAGATGCTATAATTTGTTTCATAAGCTGAGGTTGATATATACTGTAAATGTGTTAAATCCTTTGCTAGCATGCCAGTTTGTCCCTTTGGACCAGAATTATTGCTCCAAATTGCCTGTGAAAATCTTCTATTCGATCAGAAAGGTGTTCAGTATGAAAAAGCAACCTTTTAGAAAAACAAAACAAAGAAACATTTAAAGAGCAATAAAGTTTACTTTTGACCCAGGATATCACAACTTTATCACAACACTGTGTTTTATTTCTAGGAATGAGTGAGACATCAGAGTGGCATGTCTCATTCAGAGATCTGGATTAGTAGAGATTCCTATTTGTTGAATATGCAAATTGGGGATAAATAATAATTTAATTTCAAACTTGAGAAATTTTATTCTATGTTTATATATTTCTGTAAACCTGCTTTCAGACAATGTCCATTGCAGAAAATTGAATATGCATGCTGTGCAATTCATGCTGGAAATTGTAGCGTTTGCTACTTTGATAGATGAAAAACTCATTTCATAAATTAAGTGATACAATCCTGTATAACAGAGTATTTCATACTATGACAAATAAATATATTAAATTCTAGCTTTATACCATAATTGTCCTTTAAGCCTTACTGCTTCAGGGCACGGCATCATGGCTGACCCTGTGGACTGACCCCAAGCTGGGATATGTAAAGAAGATGATTTCACTGTTTTGTTATGTGTACAAGACAAATGAAAGAGGAAAGGCTTCTAAATAATTTTAAGCTGTCAGAACATTTCAGATACTTTAGGGGCATAGAATTAGTGTAAACTAGAAATAACACACCATAAATGTTACACACTAACACACAAACGTCTTGGTGGCAAAGTAGACTTTTCTAGAGAAGGTAACAGGGCAAGTTTAGCTGATCAACCTCCACCAACACCCACACACACACACACACACACACACACTTTCGTGACTATGTTAGGGCCTCTTTTGTATTCGGAACGCTGTAACTAATCAGCCCTTATCAATTATTAAACAGTAGTGTATGTATTATGCGTCAGTGCTGAGTGTGTGTCAATTGTTTGCGTAGAAAAACTACCTTCACAAACTCAGGGCTCATTGTTGAACGTTTACTCATAATTCATTAGCACATCCAGATTAATTATGAATTACCACACAAAATGGAAATAGCAGGCAACAGAGAGACAGTTAGTGAGAGAGTTGGAGAGAGTATAATGTATACAGAGGGAGTAGGATAGGGTTATTTTTTGGAAAAACAACTTCCCCTATATGTTTCTCCATCATTCAGAGGCAGTATTTTAATGCATTAAGGCATCATTATATACACTATGTATATGGATTCACAGATATTTTTAAGCATCACTGACACAGACATTCATATTTTTCCTCATGTTTGTCGCATATTTGTGCCAGCAGCTCAACAGGAGTCAACAGGAGTATGTGGAAAAAAGGCTATTACACTGCTTAGAGAGTGCATGCATGACTGACTGACATCTTTATCTAGACATCTGTAGTCACATGCACAGAGCTGTCAGGGAGATATTTCCCTTACCTTCTTGTAGTAGTTTTTAAATAAATTAGCACTTTAATTGAGCTATTTTAAGATGGCATTCTGTATTGATATTTATGCAACCTTTAAATGCAAATTTCATTATGGAACCAGTGGCAACCCTGAGATAGAGAAACAGAGTAAGGCAGATCCAAACATGTGCGTTTACTGTATAACTACCTTTAATTTTAGCACTAATGATTTGAAGATAACTTACCACATTTGGTTACTGAGAGTTAGTTAAAGTTACCATAGTGGGATATTGATTACCACTTGACGCCACTAGTTAACTAAATTTACAGTGCTAACAGTGTCTCAATCTATCTCACTATGTTTCTTCATTCATCTCTGTATTCTCTCTCTCTCTCTCTCTCTCTCTCTTTCTCATCTGGCTGAGTGGACATCAGGAACAAAAGCAGGCAGTACACACACAGCAGTAGACAGATAGTAACACACCACTTATTTCCCATCTAGATACTAATAATACATAAGGTGTGGACAAATTTGTGTGTACTTGAG
This sequence comes from Hemibagrus wyckioides, assembly GCF_019097595.1. Lineage (NCBI taxonomy): Eukaryota > Metazoa > Chordata > Actinopteri > Siluriformes > Bagridae > Hemibagrus > Hemibagrus wyckioides. Next base: position 11,606,314 of record NC_080713.1, read on the forward strand.
TGTGTGTTAGTGTCTATGTGCATGTGTGTAAACTTGGACAATGACTATCAGCACATGAAATGACCCTCATCTTCTGTTTGTACACGCACGTATGCACATGCACACACACACACACACACACACACAAGCAAACATTATTTAACAAAAAAGAATCAGACAGGATTCTGATCTGGGCAACCACCTGCAATAGGGTCAGGAAATTGCATGTGTGTGTGTGTGTGTGTGTGTGTAGGTGTGATCTAGTTTTACATTCGCACGCTATGTACATAAAAGCCCCTAATCGATTTTGGTCTAGACACACACACACACACAAACACACACACACACACTCTCAGAAAATCCAGTCAATAACGCTCACATATCGAAAAGAATGAGTGGAAAGACGAGAGACAGAAGAAACAATGGGGGACAGGATTAGATCTGTAAGAGGAGTAAAAGAAAAGAAAGAAGAGAAGAAAGTTACCAAAAAGAGAGAATAAAAAAAAGAGGAAATAGATAAATAAAGAAAAGAGAGCAGAGGGTGTTAGAAACAGGGGCTGCCTGTGTTTGCAAGAAGCTTGAACTGATAAAGATGAAAGGAAGTAAGAGACATATGAGGTGTCTGAATTTCTCCCTATTATTTAAAGACATTACTACTTGTGTGTCTTTCAACTGATTCTCTATATTGTCAGTTTAAGTGAAGGAAGTGTCAGGTACAGACAATAATGACATACTAGATACCTTAAAATCTAAAAGTGAAATCAACTTAATATGGATTGATCAAACTGTCCTGATTTGTTAGAAAATTACACATGCAAATTACTAAGTAAAGTACCATATAACAGTATTAAGCCTGTTTCTGTTCATTTTCAGACATTTAACAAGCTTTGCGTCTTCTACTGGGAGATCATTTCTTTCCAAAAATAAATGCTGAAAATGGGCTAAACTGGATCACTTACTGAGAAGTGCTCTGAAAGATTGGCAAAAGGAAAGCTCCTGTATGTCACTACCATAAACTTTTTTTTTTACTTTGAAGAAAAATAAGCCATCTGATATTTGTAGCTCATATAGGCTCAAAGTTTATTGGGGTCGATGTCAAACTGCTTTCTAAATTACTGGCCAGAAGGGGCAAGAGGGTGTCCTTCACAACCTCATAAAACCTGACCAAACCAGCTTTATACAAAAGTGCTCTTAATAACAAATACAAGGTGACTTCCAAAGTAATTCAGTATACCAATCACCAAGCACCAAATTAAGGTGATTACTGTGTCACTACATATGGTATAGATGGAGATTTCTTGAACTGGATTTAAAGTATTTACTATTCACCTACCTCCACTGGCTATGGTCCAACTCCTTTCCACTCAGCAGGAGCACTAGGCTGCCCTCTCAACCCACTGAACCCTGTACATTTACAGCATTTGGTAGATGCCCTTCTCCTTATCCAGAGCAACTTACATTTTTATCTCATTTTATATAACTCAGCCAATGAGGGTTCAAGGCAGCTTGGCAGAACTCCAATTCAAACTCACAACCTTCAATCCAATGCCTTAACCACTAAGCTGCCACATCCCCTGGCTGAACGAAGTATATACCCATGCCAAGTCCAATGTCTATGAACCTGGAATTTTAATTTTGCAGGTAAAATGGATCCGTGTAGTAGGGGACTTGCTTCAGGACAATATTCTAATGTCATTTCACCAAGTACAGAAATGCATTATAGTAGCATCACTTTGGTCTCCAATTCAACTTTACACTCATTCAAAACAGAGACCCTCAATGGATCTGCTAGAGACGAAAAGAAGTTTTTGGTCAATATGACAGATACTTTATATCCAATTTTTATATTCCCAGGCCTTTTATATTCCTCTCTTATATTCCCAGGCCCCAAATCACCTAAATAGTGCAACTTAAAAGCAGGAGAAGAATCTCTGCAATGAATATATAGAGCATACCTGGGCGTTTTATGGCCCCCTGACCACATCCGGCCCTTTGGCTTTTTCTGTCCAGCCTGTGTGAAGCCAATCAGAAATTAGAAATCAAAAGTAAATAAGTGTACACAATACAACAGCATTACTTTTATTTTAAAGGTGACAATTTAGGTATATGCGTGTCTGTGCACCTTCACAGTAATGTGCTGGAGATACTGAGTTAGCTGTCATGAACTCCTTAGTATTTATGTACTGAAGTCAGTTGTAAAGCCGTGTGCTTTGTTTGTGAAGTACAGATTGCTGTGGTAAAGGATTACAGACTGAGTTGCCACTAAGTGACTAAACACACAGAGAAACACCAGAACTTGACTGATGCAGAGCGGCAGCAGGGCGGTCAGTGAAAGGGACAGTAGCAGGATGTGTTCACACAGGTAAATGCATGTGGGACTGAAATGGAACAAAGTGGCAGGTTTTAAAACGGATGGTTGACCAAATCTGACGGGAAAAAGTCAGACTTTTGAAGTGAATGCAGGATAAAGTGACTGAAATGAACCCTGAACAGAAACTGGAATTTTTACATTCATAAATTTTTACATTTTACAATCGCACATCCAAGTCATTCAACCAGACTTTGGTACACTTGCTCAAGCCCAAGACCGACTGGATTTTTCTGACTGAACAAGATAAAGAAGTGGAAATTCTTTTTCTATAAACTAGTTGCTTGTCTTTAACATACTTCAAAACATTTTTAGATAGATAGATAGATAGATAGATAGATAGATAGATAGATAGATAGATAGATAGATAGATAGATAGATACTTTATTCATCCCAAAGGGAAATTCACAACACTTTTACATTTAACATTTTACAAATATATATATATATATAATATACAAAATGTAATGTAAAGAAGTAAAAGAGCTGCCACTAGCTAGTTGGACAGCTGCCACATATTATATAAAAAATGATGTTAAGCAGAATTAAATTAGGCTCTTTGTTCGGCCCTCAACAAGAGTCCCTGTTCCTCATGTGGCCCCTCGATATGAATGATGGTTTACTCTCCTATGTATCTAAATTTTATTCCTCATAATACTAGTGTGATTATTGATATTAGTGACATCGTGACAGTGGAGAACACACTGCTGCCACATGCAGCCAAAACATGCTCCTCACATGACTGCTGGCCAAATGCTGTAAGGACTGAACCACTTCATCACCCTTTGTGGTGTGTAAAGCAATGGAGCACATAGCTGCAAGGCACCTTGGATCCTGCCTCATCGCTTCTCAGCCCTGCTCGGAATCCACCTCCACAAAAAAGCCTCTGAAGACAGCAACCCTCACCTCCACTTCATTCCCTCTCACCTCTCTTTTTCCCATCAATTTAAAAATAAATACTTTTTTTCACTGCCTCTGCCTCCCTTGTGTCTGTGTTCAGCTTGCCATCGCTTACTAGCTGACTAGCTACAGGTATCATTAAGGTAAAAGTGAAAAAGGACCCTGGCACTTTTCTGTTTGACTTTCCAACAAAAACACAAATACAAACATTGAATCCAACCTCCTTAGGTTTCAAGCTGCTTGAAAAACTATAACATATGGTTAAGAAATGCATTCTTAATAAATGAAGGACACCTTCTCCTTCTGTTATTCAGTGGTACATTGAGATATTTGCTATGTCCCCTACATAAGAGAATGGCTGCTGTGCTCAAAAGCAATGATCAATAATTTCTGGCAATATGGAGTCCATTCATAGATCACCCACCATCAGATCTTAGGAACACCATATTGAAAGGCCAGGGCTTCCTGCAGTGGAAGTCTCTCTCTTGTGAACAGTCTGAGGCTAATTTCAACATTTAAAACATCAGGTGTGTGTTTGGGCTTTTTCTTTCTAGGGGGTAGTCTTGTCTTTGTTACTATGTTGGTTTTTGTTGTTTGTTTTTCTCTAGATGCCATGTCTCAGTTTGTAATATCTATTTTAATATTGTTTTGTGAATGTGGATAAATCATCAATTAAAACATAAAAATAAAATTATTTACTTTATTGTTTCAATCTGAAATATTAACATTCACCTCTTACTAAAATTATTTACAAAACAATCTGTATTTCCCACCAATAAGGAAAGATTTAGATTTGGTATTTCAATTAAAATATAATTATAAAGTGCTTAGACACAGAGTGAACAGTGTTCTAAAAGGTTCAGTTCAATGTGACCACAAAATTGGAGAAACAATATTGTAATACATGTGCATGATTTTCATTTCCATCTTCATCATTTGCCAATTTTGAGTTTCCAGTTTAATAACATTTAAGCCACATTAAACCCTTTTGCTGAAAATGAGCTCAGCACAGTTTAAGAAAGTGTATTTTATTCTCCATTATAGATAGACTTATATGGAGAAAAACTTCAAAAACATTACAAATTAGATAATGCCTTAAATATATATATATATATATATATATATATATATATATATATATATATATACATATATTTATATATATATATATATATATATATATATATATATATATATATATATATATATATATATATATATATTAACTCAATCACAATAAATATAAAGTAAACTGTCTCCTTTGAGCAGGGGTGTCCAAACCTATGCACAAAGCCCTGGTTAATTTGTCAGAATATGTTGAAAGATATTTACATATAAATTAGAATTCCTTTGAAAATGGAAAAATTGAAAGTGAACACACTATTAATTAAAAAAAAGACCATAATAAACTGTGCACTCGAATCCCCATTGCCTGTCCACACTAGTGACCTTTTTTGTGTTTTCATTTTCATGCTTTACTTGGTTAATTAAACTCCATGAAATAAAAACATTATATAGGTGATTAATGTAGCTAGCTAAGGCACAATGAAACACAAGGCAATACAAAAATAAATAAAACATTTTACTGATACTTACACAACACACTTCTCAACGAAAATGGATGTCGCCAGGAAACATTTGCATTTTGAAATGACAGAATTCAATATATTTTATTTTCCATTCTTTTATCGCGCCTGTTCTGGCGTTTTACAACACCTACTGTAAATATTTTATTTGGATATTTAGTTTTGTTTGTTTACCTTTCAGTAAAGTTGTGCAGAATGGAGAACAGATTGCTGAACATGTTTAAGCCCTCACTCCTCTCGTGCCAAGTCTGTGTTGTCCCGCTGTCCTTCCTGTGTGAGAAATAATTACGATTGCTGTGATCTGTTGTTTTCAGTACAGTGCAACCAAAAAAAATTTTTTAATTGATCAGAACTAAAACAGTGGCCCTGGAAAATGTGTATCAGGGCAGAGATTCAGCAGACCTTGAATTCCTAGTGTCACTAAAGAGAACTGACAAAGGATAGAGTAGAGTGGGTGGGTGGAGGAAAAACGGAGGGGGGAAAAAAGATAAGAGAGCTTATAGATAAAAAAGGAACATAAGAGTACTGAATGCAGAGACTTCTACATAAATAGTGAGATGAGGGAAATAGGAAGAAAAGGAGAAAGGATAGAGTGATTGAAATGTAGAAGAGGGATAGATTAAAGATAAAGACAGTGAGAGGGGGAAGAATAAAATGGGGAAAAGAGAGGAATAATATTGAAGTCTTGGTGTTTTTACAGAAAACAAACTGTGCTGCTTTATATAATTAACACAAAATAGATTTCAGTGTGTGTGTGTGTGTAAGCAGTGGTTAATTGACTTAGCATTAAGTAATACAATCAGCTGCAGTAATGAGACCTGAAATGAAATGAATGGAATGGAATACACACATGCATTTCTCAGTGGGTTATTGTCATTATAAACTTTTAACTAAGCTTTTAACTACAGGTGGAGTAGTAAACGTTTCACACTTGTGAATTAGAAGCAGGTTTAGTATTACTTTTTATGAAACCTCGCTCTGAAGCAGTGTTAACGGCACTGTAGTGTTAATCCCACATTGCGGTGTGAAAATAATGCAGTCTTAGAATGTTACAACTAGATGCTTAGCAATAGAAAACCATTTCCAGTAGCAACATTTAAGAAAAATTGTTCTGGAGCATCAAGCAGCAGAGCACTGAACATATCAGAAGTGCATTCCATAGCAAGGGGGAATTATGTGACACTGAAAAAATAGTGGAAGCCTGCCTCAACTACGTGGTAAACGTTAAATGGCCTAAACGGATTACAGAACAGTGAAACACAACAATGCCTGCTTGGGTACAGAATAGCAGACCTGTCCCCAGCCTGGTTGTTTAAACCTTGCAAGCTAAGATCATTTGAGAGACTGCTACAAATATCAACCTGACTACATAGTGGTAACAATGTGGCAGAAGCAATATTCACAATGTATAAATAAACAGAATAGCAGGTAGTCAGTATATTCGTCTTCATTACATACTCTTCTGGCTACATTTTTGACTTGATATAGAATTTCCCCCTTGCATAGAGCCATGCAGCACAACATTTTGTTTGTATTGTCACTTATTGTTGCCCTGTGTCATGATTATTCTCACTTGTTTTGAATTTTCACTTTGATTAGTTTGGGTATTTAAACCCTTGTGTGTCTAGTATATGGTTGTTCACTGTTTTGATTTCCCAGTTTGACCATAGTTCCTATTTCTCGTTGTCCTGTATTTTTTATGCCTTGCCTGTGATATCTTGTTTGTATATCATTTAACCACTGCTTGTTTTGACTTTGATTCTGTCTTGCATTTTGGACTCTCGAATATTATTATTATTATTATTATTATTATTATTATTATTATTATTATTATTATTATTAAAAACTCTTCCACCTGCACTTGCGTCCACCTCTGCAAATCACTGCTGACACCTATAATTTTTTTTACAATAGATATATTTTGTTAATCTGACGTTTCTTGACCTTTCACACTCACATCAAGCATCAGATTTACTTGTGATATATAGCAACTAAAAATGATAAGTTATGCATTGCATTAATTTTTTATTATACTTTTAATGTTGCATTCGCATATCCACATTTTTGGAGCAGGTGGCACAAGAAGAAGCTACTATTCTTCACTGGTTAGAGGGGAAACATTTTTTCAGTATACTGCCAGCATCCTGCTTTTGCTGGGCCACTGTTGCTGACAGGTGAAACTGTCAACTGTTATTCTATATTATTGCTAGACAAGTCCAGTGTCCAAGATATTTTTTTTTATTTATACATTAGTAGTCATTATGACTTGTTTGCATTATTGGTTGTGACATGAATGGTTGGGGAGAATAAGGAATGGAGCCACTGAAAAGAAAGGGTCAGTGGTATTAATGCATTAAACTATAAAATAAGGTAAGGTTCATCATGTGACAATGTCAGTCCTCCCAAATGCTCATATATGTCTCTTCAACAGCAAGCAAATGCTATTTTAAAACATAAACAAGACCTTTAAATACAGAACTTTCTGTCTGTACAGGCAGCTGAGTCATCTCTGACAGTGTCATTATGTACATTATATGACAAAAAGTTTGAGAAAGGTTTTAGTTCCTCTATTTCTTGTTATTATGATCTTCTTCTTCTTTGAAGGCTTTGCACAAGATTTTGGACAAAAATTCAGCGTTCTTCAGGGGGTTAAAGGACGGGCTTTGTGCAAGACACTCAGGTTCTTCCACCTGAATCTATGTCTTTGTGGACTTCATGCACAGAGGCATTGTCATGCTGGAACATGTTTGGGGCACTTGGGACACAAAGACATTCAACTCTGTGGCAACAGTTTGGGAGAAGAACTACATACTGTATGTGATGGTCTGGTGCCCACAAACATGTTGCATCATTCTACTGTGATATATACTTTGGATATACCTCACTGTGGTTCCAAGAGGCTCACAGGTATTTTAAAATAAGTTAAAATCACAGAATGTGTGCAAAGATTCTGTGATGTTTAGTTGATTGGTTGATCTTTTTTTTTCACCAAATTTATTCAGATTGAAACTTCACAACACATCACAATACTCTGTTTTTTTGTTGTTGTTGCTGTTGTTTTTTGACAATGTTTGAATAAGCCAACAAAGCCCAACTAGAATAGAACATTCATATACCTATTTCTTAACTAACAGTGATAAATAAGTATTAAAAACTTGTGCATGTAGTGTCTACGAAGCACCTGGCGGTTATGTCTTTGTTTTCCTACCTAGTTACTGATATGTATCTACATGAATGTTTATGTTCTAACTGAACTTTTAGATTAATGATGGTCTATTAAATTGAACAAGTTAATTAATTAATTAACCAACTTTATTATTTAATTAATTATTTAATACATTTAATTATTTCTTTTACATTTGGTGTATGTTTTTTTTTTTCTTATTTAAGAACAAAAACATATGATGGAGTTGGTTGGTCAACAAGTTCACAGAATTCAAACTGTTCCCCAAACCTCAACCTTCTGTCTGCAGTTGGTCATCCCTGTCTACAGTATGAATTGTAAGAGTTTTTTTAGTAATTGAATTTCAGTTTTTTCTATCTTAGCTATTTTTCTTATTAATGAATTTTCCTGTCCATTTAATGTAAGTAAAGTCAAGTATTTGTTTTTCAGGGAAAAGTGACCGGAGATATAAACTGAAAGAAAAGCTGTCAGCTTGTCAGCACATCTATAAATGGACCAGCACCAGAGTAATTTCCCTATGGACATGCTTTCAGAAACCCAGAAAAGTCATATTTAAAAACAGTGCCATCTTGGTAAATACTATATTCTTAGACTTTGCTTTACACCTGTCATCTCTCAGACATATGGCATATCCATCATACCAAATATATCATTAAATGACAATTCTTTTTTTGCAACAACATGTTGATAATTACTTTATAAAAAATTGTAACACATTACATTAGGCTTCCCTTAATTGACATTTGTGACAGCTGGGTCGTGATCAAGCTGTGAATGGAGATGGGGTGGAAGATCACATGGCGCAGTTCCTGGTCCAGGTATCCCTGATTTTTCACTCTCTCTCTCTTCTCCCCTCCATCATGGACATGGTTCCCACTTTATTTTTATTCCCCTGCCTCTCTAACATATTATCATGCTCTTTCTTTCTCTTCAAAGAGGAAAAATCTCATGGCCACTGGATCAGAGCAAAGCCTGCACAGTTGTGTTGGTGCTGCAGGGAAGACGGGCATTCTCAATCCATAATGTTGTGTGGAAGCATTTCAGTCTTTTGTGAACACATGGAGGTCCAGGAGGTCCCCACAGCCAAGGTCCAGGTTTGGGAGCCAAAGAAGTGGGCCAACAATTTACCCGTCTTCTAATGGCTACTTCTAGCATGTATATTGCATAATATAATGCAAACATCATCTTAAACTGATTTCATTAACAAGACAATGAGTTCAACGTTTTTCAGTGGCCTTCCCAGTCAATGTGTCTGAATCCAGTAGAACCTTTGAGATGAGTTAGAACGGGAGATTTACAGCATAAATATGTACCTGAAAAATCCGCATGAAATTCATGATGCAATAATGTCAACATGGAGAAGAATCTCAAAGGAATGTTTTCAACACCTCGAAGGCTGTTTTGTGAGCTGAGAGGCCCTACCCAGTATGCGTACAGTGTTCCTAATAAAGTGCTAAGTGAGTGTATATGTGCATAATAGCCAACAGTTCAAATATGTTGAAATTCAGAGTTATGTACTTATTGATCAGTAATTATAAGTGTCATACACTCTGGCACCCTGACTTCAGCAACATTCAGTTCTTATCTCATCTTGACTTTTCCTAATTAGTCATTCCGTTCATGGCTGGTTTGCACTAAGCACAATATTTATTTATGTCAAATTGCAGACTAGTCCTTCTAGTGGAGTTGCACAGTTACCCAGCTGTGTGGATGAATGGTAAAATGTGTTCGGCATTTGATTTGATTGCTTGACTTGAGAATCAATCAGTTAGAGCTAGGCACTCTAAGTGCTTATTAAAGATGCAGATAATAAGCAGTGATAACATTTATTATCCCACTTCAGAACAGCGCACCCCCTGCCAACATAAGGTTAAGAAATTCAAATAATGCTGTTAAAAATAGTCAAAAAAAATAGTTTGCTCTTTGCTCATTGCTGTTAGCACAAGGTGTTCTACAAATACAGGCAATTGTGGCAACTGTGTCTCTAAATCCTATTTATCCTAGGCCCAGTGACCTTTAACATAAACACCAAAAATACTGTCTTGAAGTAAACAGCAAAATGGGGAAAAGGATTTAGTAAGTTTAAAAAAAACCATCTCAAATATAGATACAATGAGTGACATATACAAACAAGAAGTGATTCAGACCTGATGTTAACATCTGTCTAAGGTTATCTGATTATGTTGGCAGAGCAGGTAAGAAGTTGTTTTACATGAGGCTATTTTAAAATTGCCCAGACACACTGCTGGTGCACATAAATGTTACATGTTTTTTGTCTAAAGGTTTTTTGTTAGCCCAGACTTCTCTATGTCTGGACTTTAGTGACCTGGTGTTCCTAAATCAACTATGAGGTATTATCTATTCAGTATCTGAAACCACTCTAGTGTAAGATGCCTAAACCACACCAGTTGGCTCCTCTCTTGTTTACAAAGCACTGGATCTTTTTTTAGCTCAGTTTTGGACTTTGCTCGGCTGAGGACGTCGCTCGGCTCTTCTGCTTGGTGGTGGACGTCGCTTGGCTCTTCTGCTCAGCTGCAGATGTCGCTTGGAACCCTTTGACTTTGCCGCCATGCTCCTCGCTCACCCCACGTGCCTCTCAGCGCTCCTCACTCCCCCCACACACTTCGCTGGTCTCCTTGCTCCCCCTTGAGCCTCACTGTGGCCCTTGCTTTCCTATTGGACCTCGCTGTGCTCCTCACTCCTCACTGGTTCTCTCTGGGATCAGGTCTGTCCATCACGTCATACACAAGGAAACAAACACAATGAATCAGATAAATGGCTTGGTATGTAGTAGAACTGATAATACTGATAATAATGCTCTTGTGCATTCTGTTATATGTCCCAAAAACCCAGAAGTGACCTTGACCCAGAAGTGGTTCAATATTCGAGCGAGGAGGCTTGGCAGGTCAAGATGTTACAGAGCCCTCCCCTCTAGGAACACCTCCAGGTGTTTTCTGATGGGTCAGGCACACATTCAGAATATCAGAGGGCTCACCCGATCAGGTGAAACAGGGGTGGTTGGTACCCCAGTGGTTGGCACTGCAAAGGTGTTAGTTACTGCGCCCATGGGAGGAACTCACTCCAGCACTGCTGTTCACAACCACAGTATGATCTCAAATACCGGCCTAGTCTGGTGGTAGCTTGAGGTGAGGCTGATGTTAATGCCCAAATGTTCACAAAAGGCCCACCAGACTCAAGAGGTAAATTGGGTACCTCTGTCTGACACATTGCATTCTGGGAGACCGTAAATGCAGAAGACATGGTGAAACAGGGCCGAGGTAGTTTCCATCATTGTGGGCAGACTTTTGAAGCCTGTAAGACAGCATGTGTGTGCTCACTGGATAACCCTGGTGCGTAGACTGGTCAGCACATATTGCTTGGTTAGCAGGCACTCCGGAGTGGGAACCTCTGACTGTTGGGCCTTTGGATATCCTCCATGACATCCCTTCACATGGGTGCTCTGAGGCAGGTGGGATTCAAGGAGTGAGGAGTCGGTTTTGCTGGTTCATGGTGGAATGAGAGTGCATCAGCCTTGCTGTTTTGAAATCTGGATTGACGGCCTGGGTTAAACTGGGATAGGACTGCCCCAACCAAAGCGCTGGAGGTGTCAATTTCCATTACAAAAGTTATGTTTGGGTCAGGGTGTTTCAGGATAGGGGCTGTCATGAAGCAGTTCTTGAGTCTCTCAAAAGCAGTCTTGGCATTTTCTGTCCAGTGGATATGTCTGGGTTTTCCCCATAGGAGCGTGGTAAGCGGGGATGCTACAGAGCTGCAATTCTGTATGAACTGCCTGTAGAAGTTTGAAAAAACCCTGGAAAAGTTGCAGTTCCTTCAAGTTGGAGGGTAAGGGTCACTCCGTCACTGCTCGTACCTAACATGGGTCTTTTTCCACCCCATGCCAAATAATGATATATCCCAAGAATGAAATGGTGTCTACATGGAATTCACATTTTCTGCCTTTATGTAGAGGTGGTGTTGCATCAGGCATGTGCGTATGGTGTGGACATGGTGAGCATGGTCTTCCGGGGTGGCAGAATTAACCAGCATGTCATCGATGTAAACGATTACATAGGTGTTGACTAGGTCTTGGAAGACCACATTGACAAAGTCCTGGAATATTGCGGGGGTGTTGGTCAGGCCATAGGGCATTATCATGAATTTGCAGTGCCCCCTCTTGATGTAGAAGGCGGTCTTCCATTCATCCCCCTCTTCCATCTGAATCAGGTTGTAGGCGCTTCTCAAGTCCAATTTTGTGAAGATGCGCACCTGTTGTGTAAATGGAGCCAAGGGAACACTAAGATGATGGTATTAGATGAAGAGCAGATGATGTAGAAAGCCAGGTTTTTAGTGTGAAGCAGTCTGATTTTGAGGGTTATGGGGGTGGTTTGATTTGTGATGCAGCCTTTTCTGATGGGTTACATGGAATGGGGTGGTGGTTATAGTAATAATAAGTCCAGCCCACCTTAGGTGCTTGGGATGCTGGTTTCTCGGGGCATGTTGCACAATGGAATCCAGATGGCCACGATAAAAACACAGCTGTTTATGGAGGTGGTGTTGGCACTCTTCAGGGAACACCCTGGTTCTGTCCAGCTGCATGGGTTAGAGTCAGGGAACCACTACAGGGAAGAGAAGAGGAGGGGAGAAGGCAGGGGAGGAGGCCTGTTGGTTTTGCTGAAGGTGGGTGTTTTTGGATTGTGGCGAGCATCTCTCCTTGATGTATGATGAGAGCCTGGAGCTGCATCACCTCAGCTGGATTCATCACTGATAAAGTATTCTGTAATGATGCCCCAGATGCCGAGGGTTGAGAATCCATAAGCAGAGTTTAGAAACACAACGCAGAATACTCCAAAATGTAATCCAAACAAGGGTTCTCGAAAAACAGGCACAGAAAAATGGTAACAGGCAGGTAATCAAACATGGCAGACAAAATCACTATCAAGATCACTAACTGGAGAATCAGAAAAACAAAAAACAAATCACTGGTCATACACAAGGGAACAAATACAATGAATCAGAGAAACAGCTTGGTATGTAGTAGAACTGACAATTCTTTGCTCCAAACACTGGCATGCACGCTGTTTAAATGTCCCAAAAACCCAGAAGTGACCTTGACCGTGAAGTAGTTCAATATTTGGGTGAATATCTGAGTCTTTCCACTAAATTTCAGAGTATGCCTGTAAGGATTTATACTCATTCAGCCACAAAAGCATGTGAGTGATGGGGTTGAGGTCAGGGCTGTGACCTCTGTGAGATCAGGGCTCTGTGGGCCAAACCACATCATCATGGACTTTGCTTTGTGCACAGAGGCATTGTCATGCTATAACATGTTGGGGTGCATTCACTCAAGTGAAGGGAAATTGTAAAGCTAAAGCTTACAAAGAAGCCCTATGCAATTGTGTGCTTTCAAATTTGTAGCACCAGGTCTGGGAAGGCTTATATATGGGTGTCATGGTCCGGTGTCCACAAACTTTTGGCACATATGTGTATGTGACATGTTTGTATGTTTCAGGCTCTAATGGTCATTCATAGTCTCAGTGAGAACATTTGTTTCAGAATGCCATACACCAGAGGCAACCTTTGGGAGGCCTGACCAACCAAAAAAAAAAATAAATAAAATGAAATGAATTTAATGCAAAACTGATGATGCAGTGTGCCATTCTGGCTATTACTCCTCTTAAAATCCTCACTTGAATAAAGTGTTTTAAATGGCACTACAACCAAAGATCTGTCAACTGTGTTCACTCTGTTTCTGTTATTGCACAACTAGACTGTGTAGACAAATGATAAAATTTTGTTGAAAGGTGAGGAAATAGAATTTATTGATTGGGAAAGCTGCTCAAAGTGCATTATTAAAAATTCTTAAATTTTATTTGGCTTATTTAAACGTCAGAAGATCTTGTTTTGTTAATAGCACTTCTCAGTGCATTCTACCCAGTGCATTTTCCATGTGTGTGTATGTGTGTGTGTGTGAATAACTGGCATTTGTAATGACAGTACTATATGTCAGAAGTGAAGTGGATTAAGCCACAAGTAGGCTTATCAAACTGGCACAAAGCCTTTCATCTTGGTGGCCTCTCTCTGTAATTATTTACTTTCTTTGGGGTGACTGCTGGCATTTGAGGGTTTTTTTTTTTCAAGCCTTTTCCCACCCTAGCCCCACTGCTGAAACATATCACTATTAAAAAGACAGAATGCCTTGACCCCACATTACACAAATAGAAATCTTTAGCCTTAAAACAAGCACCCTTTCTGAGACTGAGCATGCTCAGTAATTAACCAATCAACATCTTGTGACACACACACACATATCCTGCTGTGCTAATGTAGAAGAAACACCTGCTGATTGACATATGAGTCACTAAGCAGAACAGAACCGTAGGATTCATATAGAAGCATAAAGTAGAAATTATGCAAATGTCTTTACCGAGCATTTTCTGTGCAAACACACACACACACACACACAAATATATACTTACATGTGTCTTGCCCATCCCCCCCCTTTTTTCCAGTTTCCTTTAATCAGGTACTATCTGTCTGTTTTTTCCCCTTTGCCACAAGTATATCCTCAATGTTCTGTTTCTGCTTGTAGCCATTATTTCAGTTTTGCTAATTTGTGTTTTGCTTCCTTCTTCTTTCTTTCTTTTTTTATTGTGCACTCCAGCCGTTAGCTCTTAAAGTAAATGTAAAAGAAACAGGAAAAATTGCCAAGCATAAGGATCAGAGCAACATTGAAAAGGGCTAAATTGTGATGTGATCAGAGCAGAGTCAGAGCGTCTCTAAAAGAAAAGGTGATGGTATTCCTAGTATGCAGTGGTTAATGCCTAAAATGGTCTCAAGAAGGACAATCCGTGGATCTGTGGAGAGCAAAGGCTTGCCTGTGTGATTAGAGAGTTACTGTAGCACAAATTGCTGAAAAGCTCCATGCTGGCTACAACAGAAAGGTGTCAGAACATACCATGCATCACAGCTTGTTGTGTACGGTTCTGTATAGATCATCAATCATTGTCTCAATGACTGCAAGTTCCCCTTGGTGTCAGTTGTTACAGAAATTTGGGATTGTTTGGATGCAAAAAAATGTCATGCTGCCATATTCTTTATGGAGTGAAGGAGCTTTTTGTCTAAGTCATCCTTCCATGAAAGCTGTTAAGACTTTTTCTGATTGTGCTCACATAAATATAAACATTTAATGTACTTACAGAGGGCTACAGGTCACATGATGTAGCTTCTGGGATTTTCTTTATATCTCTGAGCATTAAATAGTCTGACCTTGGACTGAAATTGCTGGGATGCCCCTTCTTCTGATGATTTGAAACTATCTTGAAGACTCTCCATTTCTAAATAATCGTTCTCAATGTAGAATGGTGAATTTTAAATTGTTTAAGATGAATGTATAACCCTTACTATATTGATGAGCAGCAATAGTTGCTTCTCTGAGGTCATGGCTCATGTCATTGTTTATGACATAATGTAGACACACACCAGAGTGCTCCAGAACACCAAAGTTATGCTTTCATAGAGGTTGTCACACTTCTTGATGGTTGACATTGTACATTGTACATGACTGCTAATTACTCTTATAATGGTTGTGGTATTTGTGGTAAAGTGTATTTTTTCTTATCTGGTATCTTGTTTTTTTTGTCTTGAAGACAACATCCCCACTGAGCTCACTGACATGCAATCTATCTATAGCAAGCAGTGCTTGACCAAGGCCAGAAAGATGGTAAAGGACCTCAGCCATCCAAACAATAATCTCTTCTTTCTTTTGAAGTCAGATAAGAGCTTCCACTCCCTGTAGGCTGTAACATAGAGAGAATGAGGAGGAACTTCTTCCCACAGGCCATTCAGGCTCTCAACAAGGAAAACAACTAGAGCTTGGACTTCCTTGTACAACACCCACACCCCCTTATGTTCCTGTACATCCACATATTACCTGTGTAAAAATCTTAGACACCTCAATATTGAGTCAGTATAAAGCCTTGAATTCATCCTTTTCTAACAAAAACATAATGAACACTGCTAGACAATGAATGCAAAACAAAGAATAAAGTGCAAAACTGTGGCAAATTCTCCGTAAAACTGCCCACAAGGTACCAGAGACTACTTTTTTAAGCCAATAGTCCGACCAACAGCTTGAAAAATGCCGCAATTTCACATATATAGGCTGATGTTCTGTTGATTTATTCACCTTTCCAGATGTTGCACAAAGAGCAGTGTTAACACTGCCCCACTTAGCATCTATAGAGTTATTAATGCGTCTATTGGTCAAAAATAGAAACTGCAAAAAGGACAGTAGAGGCCCATTGGGAAATGACTCATGCTGCCCCATGCTCGCGTTCAGTGAAGGAAGAGCAGTGGACAGCACTGTTAATGAAAGAGTGGCCAAATTGGGCTAGTTTTTTTTTAAAGCAAAGCTCCTATTTTACAGCAAATAATCAGTATTTAAAAGTTTTATTAGTGTGTTTATTGTGTTTCTATTGTAAGATATATTGAAAACACTGGGAGAGGGAAAGGCAGATTATGGAGTGGATAATGTCTGTACATCAGAAATATGTGTGCACCACAGTGACTTTGTTTTTCATGCAAAGGCTTAGAAAAAGAAGTATTTCTTTTTCAATTCACAAACTTTGGAATAATTTCAGATCTTTCGTTTGGTGTTTGATATTTTGGTAAAAACCCGGCAAAAACGCCTGCTGTATCAAACAGCTGTGTCAGAACAGTTGACTCTAAAACCACTCAAAAGCTGCTAGACTGTATGCTGGATGATTATATCTTTGTTGACTCACAACTGCCTGTAAGGTGGTTACTGTAAAAATGTATTAGATTTAGACAGTATATAGCATAGACAGTCATACAGCAAGTCAAGTATGATAGTGTCTCTTAATTTTGCTGTTGTTATTAATGTCTTCCTGCACCAACAAAATCTATGGTCACTATTGTTGACAAGCTTTTATCAAATACATGAAACCTTGTCATAAACTGTTCTGCATAAAATAAAATGTCTTTGTCTTGAAAAATGGGTTAATTAAAAAAATGATGACTGTGTAAGTGCTCCCTAACTCACAATACGTGTTGCTTAGCAAGAGGATGCCTTCATTTTGCATTATTTTAGCTTCCTAACTAATGGGGTTATTGGCAGTTAGTGTATTACAGAAGCAGATCAGGAGATTCATCTAAAACTCAATACAACTTACCTCCCTTATAATGAGAGTGTTTTAATATTGCAGAGTATGTTCAGTGTCACAATGTCACATATACTGCATTTAATACATTTGAATTGAACCCTGGTGCATTTTCCCAGCCTCAGTATGTTTCATTTGCTGTGTTATTACCTGCCAAATCATACTCAAGTATGGACAAAAACAATCAGTCTGAGACTGCCTGAGTGTGCTGGTCTCCAGCCACTTCTCTGCAAACCTAGTGCTGTTTGATTGCCTCGGAAATATGATTTAACTCAATCCATCTGAACAAAGTAAAACCAAGCATCTTGACATGCAAAATCAGTGTCAGAGGACAGGGAAGGATTGTCTTTGATGTTGGTATTCTGGACAAACAAGCTAAAAAAATTATTTTTATTTTTATTTCTGGATAATTTCTGTTATTTTTTTATGATGATTTGTTTTTTTTTCTTTTATTATTCACTTGTTTAGTTGTTATTTAGAAAGGCTCCATCTTCCTGCTCAGGTGATTTCCATAATTTCTGGGACCAAAAATATGAATTTCACTCTGATTCTCATTAGGAAAAAAAACATTAAGAGGAAAAGCATGGATGGGAACTCCATTCACACTCTCTCTCTCTCTCTCTCTCTCTCTCTCTCTCTCATGTGTGTGTGTCAGCTTTAATCAGACAGCAATGAGAGGCTGATTAAGTCTGAGAGCCATTAGAAACGTTAATGAGATGCTTACATCAGGTCAGACAAGCAAACACACACATATACACACAGTCACACACAAGCACACACACACATGTACACCACAACACCACCAAATACCTGTCCCCCATCTTTTCTTTCTTTAATATTATATATTATTTTTTATCATTCCATCCCACACTCTCTGCTCTCTCTCAAGTATGTGTGTGTGGTGTGTCTGATGTAACACGTCATGTGCTACTGCTGACTTCTCTGGCTCGTCTCACGTCTGAGCAGGAAGATCAATATTTCACTCATATTGCTGCCACATCGAGATGGATGGCGGCACTTTGTAGTTCAACAACTTAACATGTACATGTGCACACAAGTCCCAGTCATTCAAGTGTATGAGCAATGGACTGAATGTCACAACTGGCTTGTAAAAAAAAAATAAAAATACTGGGTATTTTTCTGTCTTTCTCTCTTCCTCACTGTTTCTCTTTCTTCCTCTTCTTTTGCCGGGGAGAGGGGATTGTTAAGTTGGACAGAAAGATAAACAGACAGAGAGAGAGAGAGAGAGAGAGAGAGAGAGAGATAGACAGACAGGGGGAGTTGGATGTTATGTTTTGTGTCTCTTTCATACAGTGACTCAGTGTATGAGTAAAGCAGAACACAACTCAGGTGATGAAGCCACCGTGACAACCACAGGACCTTCAGCTTCTCTCAATCATCAAGAGGCCAAAGACTCAGTAATTACCCACAATGCACTGCTGCATGAGGCAAGGAGTCGACACACTTAACTTAGTGAGACTGAGATAAAAGGACACTGGGCACTCTCTTGATCTCTGTCACTCTCTTAATCCCAGCACTACTGTAGGGTCTGTTAATGTCTATGTTACCTTCTGGCAATCAGATTTTAGTTATGCTGTCTTTCGGTGGATACCAAAAATTCTACAAACCTTTATTACAACTGATGTAACAAGTGAATCATGGTAAATGTCCAAAAACCTGTAAAGTGTGCAAACCCTTCCACAATGGGGCATGTGACTATGCTCAGAATTAATCATATTTAAAATGAAATGTATTATGGAGGCTGCCAAGAGACCTAAAGTGATATTCAAAGACCTGCAGGAACAGCTGTAAAAAAAATACTGGTCACACCCTGCATGTAACAACAATCTTCTTTTACATGCCTTTTCAGGTGGCTAGAGAGAAGCCATTTTGTATGAGAAAAAGAAAAATAAGAAAAAAGAAGTCTGATGAGACCATGGTAATAAATAAATAAATAAATAAATAAATAAATAAATAAATAAATAAATAAATAAATAAATAAATATTCTTCTTCTTCTTTTTCTTCTTTTGGCTTTTCCCTTCAGGAGTTGCCACAGCGAATCATCTCTCTCCACCTATCCCTATCTTCTGCATCCTCAACACCTACTAGCTTCATATCCTCATTTATTACATCCATATACCTCCTCTATGGCCTTCCTCTTTACCTCCTGCCTGGCAGCTCCATGTCCAACATTCTCCTACCAATATACTCACTCTCCCTCCTCTGAACATGTCCAAACCATCTTAATCTGTCCTCCCTAACTTTGTCCCCCAAATGACCAACATGAGCTGTCCCTCTGATGTCCTAATCCTGTCCAACCGTGTCCCTCCCAAAAAGAACCTCAACATCTTTAGCTCTGCTACCTCCAGCTCTGACTCCTGTCTCTTCCTCAGTGACACTGCCTCTAAACCATACAGCATGGCCGGTTTCACCACTGTCTTGTACACCTTCCCCTTGTTTCTTGCTGATGTGTAAAATTTTTATATCCACTGCAGCTAAACCTTTCCGAGTCATATGTCACTGTATGTTAAATGCATGCATAATAATCATACTTTTTGTCAAACCTAATATCTGTCATGTGATGCCAGTGCCATTTCTGGCTTACACTATATGGCCAAAACTTTCTGGACACCTGACCATCAAACTCATATGTGCATTTTGAATATCCCTTTCTAGATTTAGCCCCCTCTTTTTTGTGGTTATGGTAAGCGCCATGTTTTGGGAAGACTTTTCACTAGATTTTGGAATGCGGTTGTGGGGATTTGTTCACTGAGGTACATTAGTGATGGTGTCGGGCAAGAAGGTTTGGGCCTAAAGAAATATTAACTTAAGAAATGTAGTTAAATGTGAAAAAAATAATGATGACAAGCAAACCTACACACACACACACACACACACACACACACACATATATATATATATATATATATATATATATATATATATATATATATATATATATATATATATATATATATATATATATATATATATATAAGAATACGACTGTAGGAGGAGTTTCTTGCTTTTTTTAAGTTTAGTTTAGTTTAGTTTTTGTTGTTTAGGTCAAACCATTTTGTTTTCACCTCTTCTGTGTTCTAGCTCTAGATTATGGTCTTTTCAAGAGGTTCTTATGATGATTAATAATATTGGTATAGACTTGGTATATTTTTATTGGTATAGACTTGAGTCAAAAGAACTTTTCTCTCAGTAAGCCTTTTTACTCATCATTTCAGTTGTGTGAGTGTTTGCCTATAGCTTTTTTGTTGCCATCACCAAATGCAAATCAACTGTGCCATGAACTTGCCTGATTGTTTTTTAAAGATGATCATTGACATACACAAGCAATTATGAGGTAAAACAGCATTTCCAAAACTTTTGCAAATCTAGTGCATTTGTTCAGGTCTATTTGGTTTACACAAGCAATTACACACAAAATAAAACCCAGTATAAGCAGGTAGCAATTCTGTGCCCTGAAACCGCCGAGTATCACAAAGCATCTCAAAGTGCTTGCATCGAATAGGGTACTGCATGCTCTACTCTTTTTATAAGTTCCACATAAGTAGTTTTACGTCCTGCTTAAAGCAGCTGCATTAAAGTCTGCCAGTATCAGTTACTGAGCCTCTGCCAACACTCACCTTACTTAACTCTCATTAGTTATCTCTTAATCGGCCCAAAACAGCAGGAAACATGCTTGTCTCCTACAGTGACCTCTAACACACACACATACACACAAAACTATATTTCATTCCATTCTATTCTCTTGTGTCTTTCCCTTCTAATAGACAAGGAAAAGTGAGAGAAAGACTGAAGAAATGGGAGACATGTTGAAAAAGACAGACAGGCAGAGAGAGACAGAAATCAAATATTACTGTCCATAATTTTTTTTTTTCTCTTCGTTTGAATAACTAAACACACACCCCTTCATCTGACCTCTGAGGAAATTAGCACGATAAGTACAGCTAATTAGTACAGCAAAAAGTGTGTTTGCCTTTAAGTGCAGAAGGCTCAGTCATGCTGAATTAAACCATCAAAACTGTCACATTCCTCATTACACTCACAGCAGGAATTTAACACACACACACACACACACACCAATTACAGTATAGAACTATCTAATGAAATATGTAGCTGTTATAGACAAAGGGAGAGAGGGGGAAAAATACATGGATACATCACATTTTGTAACATCTTAAAGCTCTGATAATTATAAACCCAGCATCCTGTAATACAGAGCAAAATGACACAGGTATGATCTGTCTGTCTCTCTGTCTGTCTCTCTCTATCTCTTCACTTAAGGTCAGTTTTTCAACACATTCCTATTTACTCTGCCACTGAAGATCAAAAACACACTTGGTACACATCCAGTTTTTACAGCACTACAAAGAGCTGTATAATGAGTCACACACACACACAAATATCCATTCAGTGTTACAGATATACTCAAGAGCTCTAGAGCACTTTCATTTTGTTCACTTTAGGAAATGACATGATTACAGACATAAAGAGAAATGGTCAAGTGTTATTGTGTGTGTGTATGTGTGTGTGTGTGTGTGTGTGTGTGTGTGTGTGTGTGTCCTCTGCGCCCATAATATGTGTATATTACACATCTCCACAGTTGCGTAAGCCATGGTGTGTACAAGCTGTGACTGTGTGTGAGTATGTGTGAGTGGCCTGTTATCCCATACAGGGTATATACCTGCCTAGGGTCCAGTGTTCCCAGGAAAGTCTCTGATCCACCACAACCCCAGGATAAATCAGCTACTGAGGAAGAATAATGGTAAATGTGTAGGTGACGCAAATCAACAAATGTGTAAGAGACAAAAATCAACAGATAGTTAAAAAGATGGTGAGTCAAAAAAATAATAAATAATAATAAATAATAAATATTCTTCAATCCAGAAAAATCAAGTATCTTTTTAAACTTTCAGGTTAAATTCTGTGAATTTGTAAATGATATTTGCACAAATTATTTTATTAGTAAGTTAGTTAACATTAGGTTAACTATAATTATTATATACAGCATTAGCAGCTCCTGTCCTGATTAGATTATTCAAACTCTTTTCTGGACCAGAACTGCAATAGCATTTGTTATTGGTCAAAAAAAAAAAATCCACAGCTATCAAAAAAGGTTTGCACAAACAAAGTTGAGCACTTAAACTAAAGAAAAGAAATTGTCAAAAGATTCAATTAATCAGTGACTATTTTCCCACTGAGGTGGACGAGGACATTTACCTCAGGTAATGAGAAAGTGATGGATGTGGACAATGCTGATAATCAAAGTGAGGACTCACTTTCCATTACAAACTTACACTTTTTGGCTAAAAACTTTTTGAGTTTCGCTCCCGCTCACTGTGTGTGTGGAGTTTGCATGTTCTCCCCATGCTTGGTGGGTTTCCTCCCACAGTCCAAAGACTGAGTGCTTCTAGGCTGACTGGAGTCTCTAAATTGTCTGTAGTGTGTGAATGAGTCTGTGTGTGCCCTGCAATGGGTTGGCACTCTGTCCAGGGTGTATCCTGCCTTGATGCCCAATGATGGCTGAGATAGACACAGGCTCCCCGATGATAGATCGGATAAGCGGTACAGATAATGGAATGGAATGATTGGTCTTGATGGTCTTGTTAGTTCCAGTGAAGGGAAATTGTAATGCTACTGCATGTAAGGATGTTCTATACAATTGTGTTTTTCCAAGTTTATGACATCAGTTTGTGGAAGAGCCACATATAAGTGTGATGTTTCAGGTGCCCAGAAACGTTTTGCCATATATGTATATTCTATGAAATTTAGCAGTCCTTTTTTTACATGAGTAGATGTTATAAATACAGAGGTAAATAGGACATCTTTCAGTGGTATCAGAATAGAATATTTAAATGCAACTGTCTCCTTTTTTACTTTTGGCAGTAACTAAATTTTTAAGATGCTGAAATGTCTGGTTGTTATACATGCAAAAGAGAAACATATTTTAGTTCAGCAAATCCTGTCAGTTTTAGAACTATAATTAGAATTCAGTAACCTTGTGAAGGGTTTTCCTATCCCACCACATATAGTGCATAGAAGACAGAGATATTATGTGAACACCAGGGCAAATTACATAACCGCTTCCTGAAACTTGGAGCTGGAAGCTGTTATAAGCTGAACATCAGCAGAGTAAATGTAGGTGTGGACTAAGATTTATAGTTTTTGTATACATTTTATTGATTAAAATGTCCTCTCAGAAATCTTTTTCACAATTTCTCTCTCTCACTTTCTCTTTTTCTGGTAGATACTAGATAGAGACATTAGATCAGATAAAAACATTCCTAAACACATATTGTGAATTTTGTATTTTAAAAAACTACTGACTGTCTGCATATCCTTAACACTGTGTGTGTGTGTGTGTGTGTGTGTGTGTGTGTGTAAGAGACACAAAACATGTACAAGTGTGACACTGGTTATTTTTGGACACAGATTTCTCATGTTTGAAAATGTAGAGAGAAAGAGAATTTCTTTCTAGCTGAGAATCACCTTGTGTATTGTTCTTGCCTCACTTCACAGGAGTGGAGTTGTGTTATTTTGCACAGAGCTCATGCTTGACATGCAATTTTTATAGGTGTGATGCTGTGTTCTTTATAACTGTCACTATCTATCTATCTATCTATCTATCTATCTATCTATCTATCTATCTATCTATCTATCTATCTATGTCACTCTGTCTATCTATTGCACAAAGTATGTATTTAAGAGTGGTAAACACAATATTTATACAGTTATGTTAAGCATACTGTAGTAACATTAATCCATTTATACATAAATATATTACTATTCATTTATAGCACTTCTGAGTTCATACTGTTCTCTTTTCTATTGACTTTTATTTGTGACATGATATCAGTTGACACTGTTTCATAACAGCTTATAGCACATAACAAATTTCAAATCTCTAGAGAATAAGTATGACAGTGCCATCAAGTCATATGCAGAGACAGCACCGAAAGATTTTTGTTTTGTTTTTGTCTTTTCTATGTGACAAAGGACAGATAAAGTTCTCTTAGTAAGCAAACCACAGACAAAGTTCTCCACAAGCCATGCTTTTCTCTTTTTCATTCTGATCTTTGCCATTAGTGTCCCACAGTATAAAATGTCATACACTACACTTTTCAAAATGAAAACTAGAATGTGACTTTATACTGATGCAAGATTGGAAGGCTTAAGGTCCATACACATATTTACTATTGCTGCTTACACAAAAGTCAGAAGAGCAGAGTAAAATGAATTGATGGGACAGGACTGCTGTGCTCGTGATGCAAGTGGCAGGACAGAAGTGCATTAAAGTCAGCAGGTGCTTTGTTATTCTGGAGGTGGTGTGGTCAAGCATCAGCTGTGAGGCAGGTCGAGCCAGCAGCTAACACTTAATGATTCTCACTTCTGTGTCATTACCGGCATACTTATTTGTATATCTGTGCGCTTTGAGATACTTCATTGTAACCCATTAGCATGATCAAGGCAGATTGTGAGACCACTTGGCAGAGCATTTAACACACATGTTCACACACCAGGAACTATAAACTTGAACCTGAAATAGTAAACGCTGAAAGTTTTGCTCTCTCTCCTGTTGAGTTGGACTGAAAGTGGACTGAAAAGCACTGATTGTATGAACACAAGCACAGGGCACAAGTAAAATTCTGCCTGTCTCCTGAGTCTTCCTCCACACCCTAATACACTGGGGTTCTACTGTGGTACAGAATCCTGGGATTGGGGAATATTCAGATGCAATGAGGCCATGTTACATGTCCCCATTAGCCAAGATCTCAAAATCCTCATGACCCTCCACCAAACCTAACACCATGTATTCCCTGACCTACAGCACTAGCAGCAATGCTACTTCAAAGCCTTCACAAAAGAGCAGGCTGCAAGAGTCGCAAGAAGCGGCTGCATATCCAGCTGTGTTCCCTGCCAGGCCACATGTGATGCTTTCTGAAATGGCCTCCAGAGGTGATCTGAAGGCCTTCCTGGATGTCTTTGAGTGTGTGGCAGTTGTGTAGTAATAGCCAGAGAATGAATAAGCTCTGAAGCTCTTCCCATTGCTATCAGGGTAAGGTGGCTTTCCAGGTCCATGCCAGATACAGCTGTAGTATTCCAGTATAAACAGGGTGGTCTTGCAGTGCATCATCCTCAGGCTGCAGAGCATCAACAGACAGCTTCCATTTGTTGCAGCTCTCCAAAGTCAGCTGCCCCTTCACCTTCACACAGCAGATGGTAGAGTGGGACACACAATGGATCATCAATCTGGTGGTACTGGAGCAATTTGCCATATGACTCTGGACAAGAACTGTGAAGTGGGCCAGTGCTAAAATCCCCTGTCCCTCAACCTAATTGCAGCCCTCTTAGAAGTGCCAGGTGGCACTGCTTGGTCCAGGTGTCTCCCCTTTTCCTTGCTCTCTCTTTTCCCTAGTCCTTGCTGAATCAAGGTGCAGGGGTAGCCCCAGAATGGCCCCCGAACCCATTTTCCTACCTGTTGTTTCTTCCCATGCTCCTTGGTGACAGGTGGAAATACAGAGTTTCCACTTGGGCCATTGGGGTGAAGCAGTTTGTAGGGCTTTTTCAGACATCTCCAGCCCACTGACTGGGCTTTCTAAAAACAGTGCACCAAATTGTATGGATAGAGCTGCAAGAGGGGCTTTCTGCCAGGTAAAAGCAGTTGTGGGTGTGGCAGCCTACTGTTGCATTCACCTGACTTTTCTCTTCCTTTTACTTCACCCCCCCACTATTTTACAGACTGTCTGAGCTGATTGCAGGCTCCCCAGGCAGAGGGTTGGGGACTTTTTCGTCCCAGGTGGTGGAGGGAGAGGAGTGCCACATGCTGTAAATCAGCCACAAGCTCTTAATGAGGGATAGTAAGTCTTTCAAGGACTTCAGTGCTTTCAGGTACTTCCATGTAACCCACTATCAAGACCAAAAACAGTGTGTAAGACTGATTGGCAGAACCTGTGAGACACACACACACACATACACACACACACTTGATGAAATGAAATTTGATGGAGCGAAAGTTGTGTTTTGTCATTTTCTGATGAGCGAAATTTAAAACACCTGACTGAATAAATGCAAGCCTGGAGTTCAGTTAAAATCCCACCTGTCCCCTGAGTCTTCCTTCATACCCTCAAACATCACGATTCTTTCTGTCTGCTCATCAGTCTATAATCGGAATTCTAGCACAGGCAAAAGTCAAAACCAGGACATATATGGAAACAGGGCTTGGAAAATGAGCCTTATACAGAGAGAGATAGAGAGAGAGAGAGAGAGAGAGAGAGAGAGAGAGGGAAAAGAGCACAAATCTCAGCTGGTGGTGTGATTGAACATTCAGAAGCATAGTGATCACAATGGGGCATGAGAAAATGAAGCAAGCGGGGGTTGGTTGGAGAAGAGAGGAAGAAGGAGAGAGAGAGGGGGATAAAGAGGAAATTCATTGCACATCTGCTGATGTTTTATGCAATCCCTTGTCCTTTACCTCGCCTGTCCAATGTAAGAACAAAGCCTAATCAGCACCTCTTCATTTCTTTTCAAATTGGCTTCTTTTCAAGAGTACTGTTAAATATACTGCAGTACTGTTTTTAATGTCCCACTTATATGCATCCCAATCCCTCAGTATCAAGCTACTCTTGAGATGACCACTTCTGCTCTCCAGCCCTTCCTGATCCATCCTGATGCCCTACATCTGGTTGGAGATCTCATCATAACCATTCATTGCTGCTGAGGATGTCCCCACATGGATCAATGAGATTACAGTGCATGGAAAACATGAAGACCAACTGCAACCACTTAACCCTCAATCATGGAACCGTTGATAATTCATTACAATCACACTGTCCACAGTCATCCAGACGAGGATAGGTTTCCTTTTTGAGTCTGGTTCCTTGCCACTGTGGCCTCTGGCTTGCTCACTACGGATCAATGTTTATGTTTAAAATTTATATCTAAATTTGTATATTTCTTTAAAGCTGCTTCAGAAAAAGTCCACTGGTAAAAGCATTATACAAATAAATTGAACTGAACTGAAATTAATTGAATTAAATTGAAAAGGATATCAGCTGTGCAAAAGGACAAACCAATGGTCAGTTTTTTCTGTTAAAATTACATATTCTAATATTCAGTCAAAATTATCCTTTAATTGAATCAGAACAAGTCATTTGATAATGGGTAAACTGTTTTCAATAATAAAAAAAAAGAACATGGCATTTCAGCCCACTTACAAGATGCTATGATGACCCTTATAGGCAGCCAGAAAGGCATGTTTTTAACATGATACAGTTATAGAAAAGTAGAAAATTTAAGGGAAAACTTACAATATACAATGAGAATAAGCTTGTTATATGACTACTACTCACACTGCACTGCTCCTTTTGTTGCTGCACCATTAAGAATCACCTCACACTGTTACCTCATGACCATCAAACGTAAAATGCCAATGATGCCACTAATCACCTTAGTCTCAAAATCTTGACAAGCTAACAGCACTTAGCACAGTCAAGTGTCCTATTAAATTTTCTAACATTTTCAGGAACAGAAATTCAGAGTGACCTCCCACAGCTTGGTGGAATGCATTGTGGGTCATTTACCCTCACGTACTCTGTAATTTACATGCAGTGTGCCATGAAAAGTGTGGAAAAAAAAACATTCACTGTGACAGCAATGTTGTGTCTTAATTATCTCAAAACTGAAAAGTTTGAGTCTGTGTCAGGCAGCACAGATAGTTGCAGGTGCAGGTGAGGTTTATTAAAGTTCAGCAGACAGTCCAAATTTAGGCAAGAGCCAGGGATCAGGCAATTAGCAAACTGTATGAACTAGACAAAAGATAAATTGGTTCTAAATCATTTAAATCTCGTCCTGACAGATTCAGGTACAAATGTACAAGGTATTGATTTATGACCTTAGGAACCTCTTTCACAATTTCACTTGGAAAGTGGAATTTTTTTGAGAAAACCCAGAGCCAAAGGGAAAAACAGTGCCCTGGAAACCTAAATATGCTCTGAATGTGTGCAGTAGGACACCTCCATGAGCTGCTACATACAAATGCAGGATTGGCAAGTAAAAAAAAAAAAAACAGTCTGAATATACACTGACCAGGCATAACATTATGACCACCTGCCTAATATTGTGTTGGTCCCCCTTTTGCTGCCAAAACAGCATCATGCCATCACAATTTGGCCCTTGTCAAACTCGCTGAAATCCTTACGCTTACGCCATGATGAGGAGATCATCAGTGTTATTCACTTCACCTCTCAGTGCTCATAATGTTATGCCTGATTGGTACAGTGATCAATTAACACTTGATTTTTTTCCTGAAATATTCAAAATAATCAAGGTACTTTATATTGTTGGAAACAAGGTGATCAAAATTAGAGAAAAGAATTATAGCACAAAAGAAGATTACAACTAAAACATTTTCAGGGTTACAGCTCATACAGGGAACAAGGAAATAATAAAATGGCCAACCCAGAGACCAGATTTAAACCAGATTGAAAACCTCTGAAAAAAATATACCTTGGCGCCAAAGTTATTGCTAAGAAACTCACAACACCAAACTGTTGAAGAGACTGGAAGAGGAGTGGACCGAGATCAAACCAGAGCAGTGTGAGAAACTTGTGATGTCCTGCGGCGACAGATGTGTGGAAGTTATTCAAAGCTAAACTTCCCACTAATTTTTGACAGCTGTAACCCTCATTAAAACATTTTGTTGTAATCTTCTTTTGAGTTACAATGGCTCCTGTTCTCTAATTTTGCTCAGTGTTTTCCACAGCATGAAGGTTTTTATTTAAAGTGCCTTGCGTATTTTCTAAAACATGCGAGTAGGATCAGTGGAATACCCACAGCTCAGATTTTAAGGGAAGAAAATTTAGAATTCTAAATTTACTTTTAGAAAAAAGTAAAAATAATAAAAGCATTTGTAAATTGTTCTCTAATTTTGATCTCTACTGTAGAGTCGTAGTTTGAATTAAATACTTTATTGCTCCTAATTTTCCATTTGTAAAGGAGCTCATATCAGTGCTATTGTCTGATGTTGACTCGACTTTATCAGAATAACGGGATGGCACTTAAGTATTGAAAAGCAGCCTTTCTTTTACCAATATATAACCTTTTATTCTATCCTTCACTGATCTCCTGTCTCAGCAATTCATACACCTGCTCTGTAGAGGAATTTAAAGCTGACCCTGACCAAATTTATTACACACACACACACACATTCCTCTGAGTGCTGAGTGTAGCAGAACTGGCCTGAATTGAATCAGACCTATACTCAGCTTTATTTCGTTCCTTTGTTTTAGTTTGTAGTAGTAGGCTTTTTTATTTCTAATATTGCTATCTCAGGTACTCAGGTGTGTGTGCATGCATGTGCACATGTGCATGTACTGAAGTAATGTCGTTTTTAATACTGTAACATTTTAGTATAAATTTTAACATAAATTCAATATCAAAAAATGTATTCATTATAGAAAATTGAATGTTATTGAATGAGAGTTTTAAAACAATAATGTGTTTCAGCTCATGATATAGTAATATACCATGATATAATAAGCAACAAAGAAATTTTTAAAAGTAAAAAGCCACATGTGGTTGGATGAGAGCTTGCATTCCCATCAGTGTGAGGTTATATTGTTTGCAGATACAGCTAATCAACGCAAAGCTATCCCTTTTTCAAATGTTTCTGTGAGAAGGAGAATTTCTAGGCTGATATTCAGTCACAGCTACTGGCTCGATTCTGTATATGTCGGCAGTTTTCAATTCAGCAGAATGAATCCGCAGCTATAGCCAATTCTGCTCAGCTAATCGTTCTCACAGTGGCAATAACTGGCTGTAAAAATGTGCTGTGTCTATGTGGTCCTGTGATAGGACATTGAAGAGGCAACTCCAGCAGACTTGTTGGCCCTCCCTTCTGGCCCTCACTCTCTGAAAAATATCCTAACTCACTGCAGTGGCAAAAAAAATTGATCCTCTTTCCTACTACTACTTATCTCTGTGAATGATCATACTCTGCATTAACAGAGTTAGGGAAGTGATAGCCTAGTGGTTAAGGTGTTGGACTACTGATTGGAAGGTTGTGAGTTTGAATCTCAGAAGCACCAAGGTGCCTTTGCTGGGCCCTTGAGCAAGGCCCTTAAACCTCAAATGCTCAGCTGTATAAAAGCAAGTTGCTCTGGATGAAAGCAACTGCCGAATGCTGTAAATGAATTGAGCCATGTAATAAAAGTTGCACTCATAATTAATACAGTTAAAAAACTCTTTAATTATAAATGTCCTTCCTTGGGCCAATGGGTTGATGTGTTACAAAATTTCAGAACATTTAAAGTTGATGTAGCACAAATATTAAGCTAGCTATTGTTCTGTTTTAAGCTTCCTGATACGCTTTCCTATGAATTTATAGCATTTATGACTTGAAATAGTTATAGTTATTGAATAATTCATCATAAAATTATGTCATTTTGATTTTGGTTCAAAATTGTCTGTGGGTGTGTGTGTGTGTGTGTGTGTGTGAAACAAAGGTGGGGAAAGCCATAATTAAGTACTGAGTTCATTAGTGGAGTGCCACAAACCTTCGGTAGGATCTTCATGGTTCTGTTAAATATCAGTTTAAAAAATGCATACTGCAAATAAAAGCTTTTGGTGGTTTCTAGGTTTGAGAAGCTTTCCCTGGTGCAATATTGTTTCTCTTATAACATCTGGATTACCTGTTTGATATAGAACATTAATAGAATTGTCTTTGTTTTAAAATTCCGTGGTCTTTGTAATGATTTTCTAGATAAAATGTCTGTTATGATGCATTGGAACTGGCGACCTGTCCAGGGTGTACCTGCCTTTCGCCCAATGTGTCCTGGGATAGGCTTCAGCAGATCACCATGACCCTAATTAGGAATAAAGCAGGTATAGAAAATGGATGAATGATGCAATGGAAGGTAGGTCTAGAACATCTTGATGACATCTTACTGGTTCTAGGATAGTGTGATTGTTCTAGAACACTAATAAAATGTGACTTGGTCTAGAACATTGTGATACCTAGCAGCATGGAAAATAATGTAGTTCTCTTGGCTTTGTCTGAGAAATAAACCTCAGCGTAAACACAAAGTCACTGAGCAGCTTTTTTTTTTAAGATGGCCCGGGGGAAAAGGACAATAGGAAGGGTTAAAACAGGGCTAAAATAATTGTGTTTGTTCCGTGTGTGTGTGTGTTCTGATGCCTTTTCGATTATGTCATCTAGTTGCACCTTGAAAATGTTGAAAAGCGTAGTAGCTTCCTTCAAATTGTATGCGAAAGAAAATGTAGCTAATTAGTGTGCATTTGTCACTAATGAGTACTACATTATTACACAGTGATTATCTCATATTTGTGTCCCTAAAGATCATTTACTAATGCTATTAATGCTATTTTTTATAGTCCATTCATTCAATAGTTTCCCAGGTGACACGGGTGTTTGTGATCTATGACATCATTTCCACCACATATCTGTCTAATTAAATGTCATTGATCAATCTCCACCTCCTCAATTCACTCATTCACACACACAGCAGACACACACACACACGCACACACACACACACAAACAGGTGGAAAGTATAATCAGGGTTATCTTGATTAGTTGGTGTTGTGCTAAAGAGCTGACCTTATCAGAATGAGATTTTCAAAGAAACCTGAGAGCACATCAGCTTCCAAAACAAATCTCTCTCTCTCTCTCTCTCTCTCTCTCTCTCTCTATCTCTCTCTCTCTCTTGCTCTCTCTCACTCTCTCTTTCACACACATACACACACAGACTGAGTGGATGGAGGGCATCTGAAATTAGTTCTTCGGAGACTGGAAGAGCTGAAATGAGGTCCTGTGTCAGTCTGTATGTCTCTCCTACAGAATATTAATGTTTTAACCCCCTGTAATCTGTTTTGCTCTACAGTCAGTTTCCTTTGCTTCACAGAAAACCATTTCCACACAAATCAGTGGTACCAGCACAACCAGAGGTGACATTGGAGGATACCCCCTGCCCCCAAACTCCACCCCTCACACACACCAAAAAAAAAAAAAAGCTGCTCTTCATCACACAAAAATCATCAATTGTCTTTCACTTTCTGTCTTGTATTTCAGAACTCTGTACTTCACTATATTAGCATTATATTTAGTAATAGTTTTGCTATTGTGTTTCATGCAATCCATCCATAGCATTATGATGGATTTACGATGCTCTTCACCGTAACTGTGAGATTACATATATTTTTACAGTGGTACTTCATGGTAAGCTTGATGCTAGCATGATTATACTAAGGCAACAGTATGTTATACAACTATGTATCTTCTTAAAAATGTCCAAAGAAACGAGCTTAAACAGTGTAGATGTGCATGTTGAAATGAATATATATTATAAACAGTGCATATAAAGTGCAGGAAGTGTGAATGTGCCAGTGGCAGGTGTTGAAGAGGAAAGTAGCTATTATAGCGCAATGCAGAGCAAAACAGATTAGAACTGGTGAGAACTGGGAGTCTAACAAGCTGATTACATGCAGACAGAATATAAGTAATATGCAGTGGTGGACATTGATGAAAGGGAGTGGATCCTTACAGGCTGAGGGTAAAATTGTTCTGAAGCCTTACTAATTGTGTGTGTGTGTGTGTGTGTTAAGCTATAATTCAGCAGGAATTTACTTGTGCCATGACTGTATGGATGTAAATCGTTTGCTATATTTAAGGACCAATTCAATTTCATAACTATTACTACTATATATGTGTATCTGAAATTATGAAAATTATTACATGCTTTATATAGAGTTAGTGATTCTAGAAATGGAGCATGTCTCATGCATGACAGGCAGTGTTAGGTCTAGACCCACTGTCTGAGAGTTTGAAGTGTTAGGTCAACCCAGTCAGTGAACTCCACAACACACACCACAGCCTACAAATACAGTCTTCCCAGACCTCACACAGCATGCCATGTTCACAGTCATCATACTTCTAACTGAGCACACCTCTCTCTTTCTCACTCTCTCTCTCTCTATCTCTCACTCACTCACCCACACACACAGACTGACCACTACCTTATGAAGTAACAGCCTTTGACCCTGTCTAGTTGACCTTCGAATCTTATGCATAGTCATTGCCTAGTTTGTCCTGTTTGCCAGTCGCCTGACGTTTTTTGTGACCTAGAACCTGTCTAGCATTTTGGATCTGTTTGAACTTTTCTCATTTACAAGAACAATAACTGCAATTGCATCCATTTCATTCATGACAGATATAACCATAAAATGTCATGCTAAAATTCATAAATTCCTAAAAAATTAAAAATAAAAACTATGGAATGCTATTGGAAGCATTGAATACATAAATATGACAAACTTAAAATCTCATGTAAGGTTTCTGGGGATTTTGTTTTTTTTTTATTAGAGAGCAGCATCTTTTTTGACGATGTTGTTACTTAAGCAGACTTGTAACGTAAATGTACTTGTGTGTAAAAGCATTGCTATTTCATTTCATCACTTCATGTATTTTTGTAAATATTTGGAAAAAAATTCATATTACAAACGTAACTATTGTTTATAAAAAAATAAAATAAAAAAAAGCCAGATAGCATGCTAGCTAGTGAGCATAATATTACAGTTAATATATTTGAGACTAGTGGTCCAAAATAAGCTGAACAGTGATAGAATGTGCTACAAAACCCTGTAAGATCAGGAGTACATTAAATTTTCACCCACCCCCTGTTTCTTCTTCCTCTTTACTCCCCTATCTTTCTCATACACAGGAAACATGGGGTAGATTGGTGTGTAACTTCTCTGATTATGACAAGGCTCTCTCAACCACGGAGAAGTACATCTAGGAGGTACTGAGTCAGATGTACAGCTGAACTACAGCTATGCATTGATTATCATGGATTGAACAAGTAACAAAGAAATTCCATTATCCCTGCCTTTGGTGTTGGCTGCTCTGGAACAACTGCATCCAAGTCTTTACCAAGCACAGCCTGAGGACTGAATATAACCTAATCAATTTCACAGGGCGTTAGAGTGTAATATGTGCTCATGTTGCAGCTTCTTTCAGCCAGAACGCACATCGTTAATGTACTAAATGTTCTTTAGATGCATTTTTTTTTTATGTACTATGTACTAGTTTTATGTACTAACATATCTTGACTAAATTGTTTTCAAGTTTGATAACTGATGAAATAAACACTTGTTTTTGTCAGTGGCCTTGGATTTTCTCACATGATTTTTTCAAATAATGGGTCACTTTGGTCTTTTCCATAATTTCCCCAAGTCTTGCTTTTCAGATATGTGAGACATTCTGAGGTGTTTCATCTCTATGAGCTGCACAGCACAGCAGGGTTTTACACACACTTCTGCACCTCTCTCATCTCATCTCTCTCTCTCCCCATTTCTTTTTTCCTCAGTTCTTGAAGCCCACCAGCTGGCCGCTATGTGGGTTTTTTGTACTATGTCAGGAGTCATTCTCAGTGATAAATAGCAGCACTTTCAGAGAACTGCTTGATGTTTGCAGTGTTTGCACGCACACACACTACACAGGCACCCATTATTTACTGCACTCAAGAACTCAAGTCACAATGGGCTCCAGTATTTAAGTCATGTTTGTATAGCACTCTGAATCTAGTGTCTTTTGTAAGTGTCATTGTTGTTCATTGTGCTGCCTATGCTGTTTTTTTTTCCTCCTTAGCGTTTGTCCCGCACACTTGCAGGGTCCGCTGTTTTTGTAGCGGATCAATCGACCCGCGTGATTTGGCACAGGTTTTACGCCGGATGCCCTTCCTGTCACAACCCTCCCATTTTTATCCGAGTTTGGGACTGGCACTGAGAGTCAACTCTTCCGCGGCTGGGGTGGCGCCCTGCCCGGGAATCAAACCCGGGCCATGGCAATGAGAGTGCGGGGTCCTGCCACTGGACCACCAGGAGGCCTGTGCTGCCTATGCGGTGTTTATCCCAATTGCACTCTTGTCTAGTTTGTGTTTTTGTGAAGTGCAGCTTATGCTAGAGACCAAGGGGGTGGCCTTAACAAACCAGTTAATAGCTGAGGCCGATAGGACAGTCTTCCCTGTGCAACCCATGCCAGCTAAGCCAAATACCAGAGGCAGACAGGGCAGCCTTTACAAACAAATTAATTTCAGAGGACAACTAGGCAGCCTGCCAAGAGGTGCAAAGGTAAAGGATGTTGAGGCGATCCTGCAAGCCACACCTGAGGCCAACATAGCATCATACATCAAGTCTGTTCTGCCCCATGACTCTGGTGAGGATGTCTTTGCCTCCTCCCTGCCCCAAGTAAATGACTTATATACCTTGTAGGTTTTAAGTTTATTTGTCATGTGCACAAAATGTCAGGGGCAGCTGTACACTGAAATGCTTGGACATGCTGGTTGTCAGGATGCTTGTAAGGCTCAGGTACTCTATACTAAACAGCACAAAATGAAAGAATGAAGAGAGAAAAAACACAGTGAAAAGCAGTATACACACAAAATATGCAGATTATATTAGGCTTAATGGATATGTAATAATAGCCTAATAAGTAAGTAGGCAAGTATATCATTGTAATTCAAAATTATATAAATTAATAATTTATAGGCATAGTCTTAAAGCCTGCTTAATATTGTGTAGGTTTTCCTTGTGCCACCAAAACAGCTCTGACCTGTCAAGGTATGGACTCCACAAGACCTCTGAGGGTGTGTTGTGTTATCTTGACACTCATAGATGCTTGACTGGATTTAGACCTCGGGAATTTAGAGGCCAGGAGAGCACCTTAAACACCATATTCCTCAAACTATTTCAAAAAATATCTTGTAGTATGGTAGGGCACATTATCCTGCTAAAAGACACCACTGCCATTAAAGAATGGTATTGCAGTAAGGATTGTACATGGTCTGAAACAATGTTTAGATAGTGTCAAAGTACTGCACTGACCCAGTCTATAGACTATCTATAGATAGATAGATAGATAGATAGATAGATAGATAGATAGATAGATAGATAGATAGATAGATAGATAGATAGATAGATAGATAGATACTCTATACCTGTGTGTGGGTATAATGACAACTTGAGCTCAATAACGACCAAATTAAGATTTAAGATAAGTTTTGTGTTTTTCTCCATCTGATGAAGTGATAAGAGAGCATTTCATCCTTCTCCCTCTCTGCCTGTCTCTCACACTAATCCTGGTTATTCAGAATGCTGCTGAAAGAGTGAGGTGTAAAGCAGAACAGAAATAGAGGGGGGGAAGCAAGAGAGATAATACTTCAGAGAGAGAGAGAGAGAGAGAGAGAGAGAGAGAGAGAGAAAGAAAGGGAGGGAGCAAAAGACACAACTGATGGGAGGATGGGCACCTGTTCGTTGGTGATAAGACTCCTCCTGCTCTTCTGCTTCACAAACCCCAAAGCAAGGTAACACACTTTGCTTGGCTTTATCTCTTCCTGTTGCTGTTACTCCCTCCATTCCTCCATCCTGCTCTCTCTCTCTCTCTCTCTCTCTCTCTCTCCCTCTTTCCCTCTCTCTCCTTTTCTTTTGCTTTTTACTGTCTGTCTCAATCCATCTCTATTTCTCATTTTATTTCTCAATCATCTCTATTTCTCATCATTCTCCAATTATCCGCTAAATCACCTTTGCAACACAGCATAAACTTTATCATTGCTATAACCTATTTTTATAGTTTCCTATCTAGGTGACACACCTACACATTCACATGCATGCATGCACACAGACACAGACACACACAGACACACACACACACACACACAAACAGACAGTGGGAGAGAAAATCACCATCATGGAGGAAGCCATTCACAGAAAGGGATCTTTTGCCTAATTTTGATTGGCCGATTGTTTCTCAGATTCTCAGTAATTATCTTGTCTGACTCACAACAGCTCCGCGACCCCAATCCCCTTAACACCGCTCTGTTGCTGCGACGACAAGCATCAGGTCAGCTCAGAAATGTGGCTTCTATTCATAAAAAGCTATTCTGAATGGAATTTTTTGCTGTTGCTTGTTTCTTGCAACATTTTAGTTAGCAACACTACATATTATATTTTAACAAATATTATAGCGCTATTAGTAGGCTATATTAGTTGCAACTAAGTTGAGCTACAGTATAGCCAGCTGTCTGACTTTTTGATAGCTAGCACAAAGCCATTATAAAGAGCCTCTAGTTCTAATATCCCAATATTTTCCACAATGTGTTGGTAAATGACTAGGAAAATGCTCTAATGATATCAGCTGCTATCCCAGCATTAACTGATTTTGTAAAATATCATAGCATCACAAGGTATGTGAACTCTTACACAAGAAATTAAGTTATAAATTTTGTCATTAGCATCGTTAACATGGCCTCCTCTGAATGCAGGATAACTTGGTTCTCCTCACTGAGTATGACTCTGATTATTAAATATAAAATATCTATGAACTATGATTATAGTTAATGTGATATTACCACTCCAGCAGTAGATGGTGATGGTATGATATAAGACCATTGGAGAAATTTCAGCATACAGAAGAGTGCCAGACAAATTTACACCATTTCTCTGTGTAGAACTCTCTCTGTGTAGATATTGTTCTCCAGTTTGGGGAGGTGTAAACAATGCCCGGCTCCACAGACCTTTCTTGTGGAGATGCCACAAATTGGCACAAAGTTGGCAGGACAAAACCCTTATGCAGAAGTGTTTAGTTAGTTAAGTCATATTTGTTTTAATTTAAATTAGTTTTTACTTCTCTTTTTCATTGTTAAATGTTTTGTAATTTGTAAGCATGTGATTACTACACCAGTACAATTCACTCTGAGTGGGTTTCTGTGGTATCTAGCACCAAGACATAACAGAAAATCCTGTAAGTTGTGAGGTTGGGCCTCCATGGATTAGACTTGTTTGTTTAGCACATACAACAGATGCTTGATAGGATAGAGATCTGGGGAATTTGGAGGCCAAATCAATACCTTGAACTCTGAGTCATGTTCCAGAACTATCCCTGAACAGTTGTGTCAGGGATAAAAGTGACCACTGCCACTTTTTACAGATTACCACTGCTATGGAAGAGTTTTCTTGGTCTCCAACAATGTTAAGGTATGTTTTATATGTCAAAATAACATCCACATGAATGACAAACCCAAGGTTTCCCAGCAGAACATTGCCCAGAGCATCACACTGCCTCCACCAGCTTACCTTTTACCTATCATAATGCATCCTGGAGCAATCTTTTCACCTGGTAAATGACACATGAGCACACCTGGCTGTCCAGATGACTTATCAGAGCAAGCCACTTTCTTCCATTGCTCCATGGTTCAGTTCTAAAGCTTACATTGTAGGTGCTTTGGGCCCTCTGACTGGTCAGCAGTTACACAGCCTCATATACAGCAAGCTGTGATGCACTGTGTGTTTTGACACCTTTCTGTCATTGCCAGCATTAATCTTTACACCAACTGGTGCTACAGTAGATCTTCTGTGACACTGGATCAGACAAGCCAGCCTTTGCTCCCCACATGCATCAATAAGTATTGAGTGCTCATGACCCTGTCACCAGTTCACCAGCTGTTCTTCCTTGGACCATTTAGTTACTCACAACTGCGTACCCCAAGACCTGCCCACCCCAAGACCTGCCTATTCTAGCCATCACAATATGGCCTTTGCCAAAATCATTCAGATCCTTATGCATGCCCATTTTATTCACTTCCCACACACACATCATCAGTGCACAGTATGTAGCAAGGCAAAGATGCCTTGGGTGCACTTTTATTAGTACGTTTTTTTTGAGTATCTTGGAGCATCTGTTCTGGCAGCTTTGATGGCATACTTGCTTGTGTTTTTGCAATGATGATCTTTAGTGACATGAATATTTTATGATTGTTTGATTAATTGACTGATGTTTGGAAATCTAAAAAAATCTTTAAAATACTAAAATAAAAAAAAATTAAGAAAAATTAATTTCATAGAACTATATATTGAACATTTAAAACATTTGTTCCTTTAATTTATCCTTTAATATAGGTTAATTATGTGTGTTTCCATCTAAAATTGCAATTAAAGCAAAAAGACAGCAGTGGATATGACAGAACTCTTAGATAATAGGATTATCTACTTCACACACACACACACACACACACACACAGGCACGCATGCTGAGCTTAGACACCATTTGTGAGAGACCTAAAGATGCATACACACACACACACACACACACACACACATACACACACACACACACACACAGGCACGCATGCTGAGCTTAGACACCATTTGTGAGAGACCTAAAGATGCATACACACACACACACACACACACACACACACACACACTGAGCAGTATGTCTTTTGTCTTCCAAATTGCTCCTTACTGTTCACTAACTAGGCCATTAAAAGCTTTTATACCTTGGTGCCATTATATTAGTGGCCCCCTGAAGACACAATTTGGCAAATATTACTACACATTTCTACAATTAAGTGTATCTGGTATCATATGGAGGAAAAAAATATTTCCTGGTAAGAGCACTTATATGAGGAAATATAAACCCTTACTGATAAGGTTGGCATGAGACGTTTTATTATTTATTAAAAAAAAAAAAAGACTAAAGGCTCAGACTAATACACATTCACAGATGAATTCAATTCAATTCAATTCAACACAACTGATTCTTAGTCTAAGATTAGGTTTCAGGGTTGGTTTCGGGAGTTTTCGATTTTGCTAATGACGTCAAGCACGTGAAATTGAATAAAATACAATCACACCCCGACATGCTCATTTCTAAAAGTTGTACTTTGAAGTACACTGAGAAGTTAAAAAAAAAAAGGCTAGGGGAAGTCACCTGATAAGCTAATCGAATTTAACTTAAGCTCCACCTCTGTTGTCCTAGGAACACCTGTCTCTTGGGAAATCAGGACATGCCCTCTAAATAGGGTTGGCAGAATAAACAGAATCCTGAGTGAATTACACACATTAGCAACACACACACACACACATTTTCTTGCTTTCATATTATCTTTTAACTTTGTTTATCAACCACAGCACAAATTAAGCATACCAAAATATTACATATTATTTTAATAGGAACCTATTGTATCATGGTTTCATCAGTTCAGTATCATCAGTTTACTTGCCCAATCTAACACACACACACACACACACACAGAGAGAGAGAGAGAGAGAGAGAGAGAGAGAGAGAGGGAGGAAAGAAAGGCACACTGACCTGAGGTAAAAGTCCCCTCTTTCATCCAGACTGGATGTTCACTCTATCATGCTCTCCCAATTCTCTCTATCCATCTCTCTCTCTCTCTCTCTCTCTCTCTGTATTTCAATGTATCTGTCTCACGCTCCTGATTTGTCCTCTTCTTGAGGTGACTATTGAGATGGAAGAGGCATGTGTGTCTGTGCTAGTGTGTGTGGTGTGTATGTGTTGCAGGTCTCAGTAAGCTTATCAAGCGTTATAGTATTTTTGGTTTTGCAAGAGTGTGTGTGTGTGTGTGTATGTGTGTGTGTGTGTGTGTGTGTGTGTGTGTAATCCCTCTAGAGGGTGGGTGCTTAGCAGCTGAGAGACACCTGGGAATAAAACACTAATGTCTTGGTAACACACACACACACAAACACACACACACGCACACACACACTAGATTCTGGCTCAGTAATAGCAGCTATGTTGTATTGTACTGTACTGTATGTATGTATATGTAAGTAATGTTTTATTTCACATGCTATTTATGTAGGATGTAGGAAGCTGATACCATTGCTCCTTCATTGAACTTATAGTACAGGGTATAATTTCCAAAATCAGATCCTAGGGGTTTTTCACTGGACATACAGGTCATGTAATTTCATCCTATGTAGTACATATAGGATTATATAGACAGTTATATAGACTTTAGGGAGCTGACCTCGAAATTCCTCTGTTTTAGATCAGAGCCTCAAAAGTCTCTATACATGGGGGAAATTCACACTTTTTAGTAAAATGTCTTCCAAAATGTCTTTGATAAAAGAAAGCAAAGATGTAGCAGTAAAAGATACACCATAAAGGAAGGAACACTTTCGAAGAACAAGTACACGCATAACACCAGTTGTGTTAACATGAGCTCATCTTAATTGGGTGAGATGACTGTGTGTGTGTGTGTGTGTGTGTGTGTGTGTGCGTGTGTGTGTGTTAAGATCTTTTTTCACCTTTAATGTGATATAGCAAGCCACAGAATTTAAATGGGAAAAATAAAAAGAGAAAACTGGTTAATTTGGTTGCACAAGTCTGCACACTATATCATAATGGGGTATGTGACTGTGCCTGGAATTAAACATTCAATCTCATGTTCAAAAGTAATTATCATACACCTGTTATGAACCCCGAATAAACATCGATTTATGCTGGATTTTCAACTTCTAAAGCTATGGTCCAAGAGAAAGAGCTGACAAAGCATGTACAGGATCTAACTGTTGAGACATGTACTGTATAGGTATAAGGAGACATGAACAAAAGAATTTCCAATACATTAGATGTACCATTGATCACCATAAAGACCATCATCAACAAGTGAAGAAAATGGGACAGCACAGTGATACTTCTCAGAACAGGATGTTCCTCCAGAATTGAAAATTGATTAAAAATAAAAAAAAAAACATATTAGGGAGCCTGAGGTGTCAGAGATGTACTGCAACATTAAATGAGCTAAGTTTTAAGTCTTTATTTGTCACATATACATTACTTCCCTTCATCCTTGAAGGGTTGGGGTCAGAGCACAGGGTCAGCCATGATTCAGTGCCCCTGGAGCAAGGTAGCCCCAGATAGCTGTAGCAATACCTGGAAATTACATGTTGACAGAAAATTGCATGTGACATCAATCTCTCATATTCTTCAAATCTGGGCTATGAGGTAGGGTGGGAACATGAAAGCGCTCCAAACATGTGACACAAATGTGTTATAGTCTAAAAAGACCAAGGTAGAATTTTTTGGTATAATTCCAAGAGATATGTTTAGTGTAAAAACACACAGATTATCACCCAAAGGACACTATACCCATAGTGAAGCATGGTGGTGGTAGCATCATGCTACTGTATGAGGCTGCTTCTCTTCAGCTGGGACTTGAAGAATCATGGGTAGATTTAAAAACCAATCTATTTTGGGGGAAAAAGATAACTATTTTGTTATCACTGTGGCATTTAAGCAGTTTATATTTATAGTTATGTATTTCTATTACATGATAACAATGAGAAGATTATGATGCACAGAGAGGAAAGATTTACTTTGTGACCCACAAACTAAACCACTTGCTAGTTTATCATTAGTTATGTAATCCATGTGAAGAACCATATAACCAGATTAACCAATTGAATCATCTACAGAGAAAAAAACAGGTCTAGCAATTGAAATATTTTAGCCCAGCATAAACTAAAATCCTTAAATGTATACACACTAAGGAAACAGATTTTTATGTTTGATTAATCTAAACTAGTCTTTGAATTCATATAGTCTTTTTAATTCAATTAGAAGACACAGCCTTCTGAATGGCACTATACTGTAAAAATAAGACCTTTCAATTGAAACCTATTTAACAGTGTATATGAATGCCTACACACTCCTAAAAAAAATTGCAGGCTTATGTGAAGAAAAAAAACGAAACCAAGATTAATCATTTCAGAACTTTTTGCACCTTGATGTAATAACCGAGCAATATATGACAATAACCTGGTTGCATAAGTGTGCACAAACGTTAACTAATACTATCTATTGACTTAGCACAGCTCCAGTTGGCAATTTTATTTTAATCTTCTGCTCCCAATGTATCACATTGTGAGCGTAAATCCTGTGCACAGCCCTCTTCAATTCATTCCACAGGTTTTTGATAGGATTTAGATCTGGGCTGTGACAAAAATTTATTGGTTTTTGGAGCTATCCATATTTCCCTCTATCTTAAGGAAAAACAGCCCCATAGTATGATGTTGCCACCACCACCACCACCAAGCTTCCCCATGAGTATGGTGTCTTTAGGCAGTAAGCTGCCTTGTATTTTAGTATTATGTCAATGACAGAATTAATATCATAGAATTATGTTTTCTTCTTGTCATTTCATAGAGTTCAGAGGGAATTTCCATTCTTGCTAATGTCTCTAGCACCTCATATTCTCCACTAGTTGATGATGGCCTTCATGGTATTCCATGGTACATGTAATGTTTTTGGAATGTCTTCCAATGGTAAGAATATGCTACAATCTTCTGCTATATTACAGTGGTTGTTATTTGAATATTCTTCTATATGGTCTTATGTTTTATGTACATATGAAGGACATCTAAGCTGCAATGTTACAAGCAACCGCCTCCTCCTCACCCCCCAGTGGCAAATTATTTAGAAAGGCAGTGTGCAACAAGATGATTGC
Source organism: Hemibagrus wyckioides (assembly GCF_019097595.1). Taxonomy (NCBI): domain Eukaryota; kingdom Metazoa; phylum Chordata; class Actinopteri; order Siluriformes; family Bagridae; genus Hemibagrus; species Hemibagrus wyckioides. Next base: position 11,649,850 of record NC_080713.1, read on the forward strand.
ACACACAGCACAGGATGGCTACATGAACACAATGAGTGACAGATCATTTAACTGGTTATTAGAAAGGTGAACAGAGTGATAGGAAAGGTTGCATCCATAGAAAGGGAAAAAGAGAAAAGTACAAAATGGGGGGGGGTTCCTATGCTAACATCGCTAGTCAGATATGAACAGACTGACTCAATCACTCTCTCTCTCTCACACACACACACAGACACACACACACACATACACACACAGAGAGAGAGTGATAGACTGTCATCAGTAAGCTTTTTTTCCTTCATTCATTCATACAAATATAGAGCAGAGCTTTCTTCATCATTTCTTCTTAAAGTACACACAACATATAACACTACATATGCACAGATCAACAAAAAGATAGACGGACTGATAGATAGATAGATAGATAGATAGATAGATAGATAGATAGATAGATAGATAGATAGATAGATAGATAGATAGATAGATAGATAGATAGATAGATAGACATACTTTAAAAATATTATACTACTTAATATAATATTTATATAATATTGCCTGTGCAATAAGGAGCCATTGTAATAAATAAAAAGAAGAAGAAGAACAAGAACAACAACAGCAACAACAACAACAACAACAACAACAATCATATAATATATATAATATAATAATAATAATAATAATAATAATAATAATAATAGAAAATGACCTTATATTGGTCCTTAAATATAGCAAAAGACCTGCATCCATACATTCATGCCACAAGTTAATTACTGAAAGATGAAGTTAAGATTGAGTTAGAAACATTAACAGATGTACTGCCAGCCTGCTGAATTATAGCTTAAGTCACACACACACACACACACATACACTCACACACTCACCCACGTACATACGCACACACACACATACACACATACACACATGCACACACATTTGTGTCTCCTTGTGTCTTCCTGACCTTGGCAGATGGCCCTGAGGGAGATGAACTACATAATTAACACTATGTGAACGTAACAGGACTCGACCTCACATCACACACCATCAGAAACACCATCCGTCTCCACCTGAGTGCATGTTTGCTCTCTTTATTTCCATTCTGTTCAGGTCAAAACGCTTCATTTTTGAAAATAAACGAGAATAGAAATGATTTTTACAACATAAAAATTTTGCTGCACTAATTATATACAGATATGTAGTATGCAAATAAAGGCACATTAGAGCAGAGAGTGTAATTGTTCTGTAGCACTTGTGTGACAGGAACATTGTAGAACATCTGAGATTCACACTGTTCTAAATGTGTGTTGTTCTCATACAGGTTAGTTTCAGAATATTAGAGATAGGAACAAGCTGGAATAAAAGGTAAAGATGGTAACATAAAAGTCTTTATTATTAATATATTATGTTTGTGGCATCCCATTCCCTTCATTTCATATTTCGAACTTGCACACACACCTGCAATCAGGACAAACCTGAATATGGACGAGACTTTCTTCTTCTGCCTTAGGATTAAATTGATGTTGTTTTTTTAATGTTCAATTTGATTAGTTCAAAGAACTAAGAGAGAGAGAGAGAGAGAGAGAGAGAGAGAGATGAAAAAGGGAAGAAGAGGTGAAAGAAGACAGCTAAAGTCACTAATGAATGATAACAGAAAATATAATTAGAAAATATGCAGCCATTCAAGACAAAAATGGGGTGAACATGACATGCTGAGAATATTAGAAAGTTCCTGTGATGTAGTTTAAATCGTTTGCCTGTCACTAAAGATCAATTTATACATTTTAAATGTATATCCTGAATTGATACATATCTGTAAAGCTGCTTTGTGATAATGGCCCATTGTTCAAAGTGCTATACAAATAAAATTGAATTAAATTGAAATACAAATCCATATGTTACTGGCATACAGAATCAGAATATGTTGTGGATCATGAGCTCTCAGGTCATGCTCAATAAATGATCAATATCTGAGCGGTGAAATGTAAGAAAAGGTTGTGGTTTGTTTCTGAAGGTCAGACGTAAAACAGCAAACTAGGTTTCAGATTGAATGGCAAACCTGATTAAAAGTAAAAAATAAATTATGCGCTTATTAATACATAGTGCTTTCTGAAGTTATTTAGGCCTCCTTTAAAAAAAATCCATAATGAAAAAAACAGCAGTTCAACAAAGTTTAAAAAATGTGAAATATCCCATTCCTCACTGCAGAATCGTTCAGGTTTGGATGGGAAGTGCCTGCACTGCTATTTTCAGATCTCTCCAGAGACTAGGTTTAGGCCCTGGCTAGGCAAGGGCATTCACAGACTTGTACCAGTGCTGTATTTTTGTGTGAGTAGATCAGTTTTCCTCCTGTGTTTCTTGTTTGCTTCTTGTTTGTATAGTGAATATATTTTCAGAAAAACTACAATCATTATATTGTGTTATATGCAAATATAAAGTGTGAGGCTTTAGAGAAGCTGAGGTTTTATCATAATGGAGGGTTTAATCCTGGAGGCTTGTGCAGTTTAGTTTGTCTTTATGCTAATGGCTTCTTAACAAAGGCACAATGTAGATGATTTAAAACCTTAGTAACTCTATTAAAAGCTAAAGTATCCATCATTATGTAATTGCAAATTGTTTGACACTGCTGAATACAGATAGATAGATAGATAGATAGATAGATAGATAGATAGATAGATAGATAGATAGATAGATAGATAGATAGATAGATAGATAGATAGATAGATAGATAGGGTTATAGTTATAGTAGGCTATAGTTCTATAGATTTAGCATCTACCAGAAGTGCAAATAGCAGAATTATGCCAATGAACAAGTGCAGTTAAATATGTAAATATATTGTAAACATGTATTTTTTAACTATTTATTTCAAATTAAGAATATGTGCACGATGTATGTAAGGCATATATAATTGTATATTTAACATATAACATATTTGTAGAAAGAGAAATCAAAGCATGACAGAAAACAGAATTATGTATTATAACAGAATCAGTATTCACACTGAGCTTTATTAATATAGTAATTGCATTTATTATACAGACCTCAGGGCTCTCTCTTCATTTTTTCTATACAGAACAGTTGAACAGATCACAGGTTAGCTCTAAATCTCAAACATTACCAATTACATGAAGAGGTTGATGGAAGGTGAGGCTGAAAATCAAATCAGGAGAAATAGCGAAGAGGGACCCTGAGAGAGCTAGTAATTAGGACATGCTATGTATTTACAATTATATACTATTATAATTATTCCTGTTATATAATAATGCTTTCATTCAGATGCTGCTTGAGTGTCGACAAGGCCACTTAGCTTCTTAAGTGTGTTTCCAGCCTCCTGGTGGCCACCCAGTGAGTTAGCAAGGTGCATCAGTAGTCTTTGTGCCCTGCCATTTTTAGTGCCAGGAGCAGTGAGGAACCCCGATCATTCTCATCCAAGGAGCAGGGGAACTGGGAGTTTGGGAATAGCCAGAGGAGAAATCATTAGCATTGGGTGCATTTTGTGAGGTTAAGTTGTAAAGGACACATCTGGCCAGCCAAGACTTGCCAGCTCACTTGGGGGTCAATGAGTCTAACATGGTAGGCATGGGCTTGTCCCGAGGGGGGTCCATAGGCAGGGGTTAGGACTGTGGCTGTGCCTCCTCTTCTCATGGTGGTTCAGTTCCTAGCACAAACAGAGCTGGTGCCATGTGGGCCAGGGTACTGCTCTGTGGCACTTTTCAGGCAAAAATCACCTCTCAGCAGGGTAAAGCATTGTGTTCTTTTGTATTTGAGGGGTGATTCTCAGGGTGATAGGTCTAATGGTGGAGCTATGCCACCACATTAGTGGGAGACACAGTAAACTTCAATCTTGCCACTGAGTACCCCACAGTTGGTTGCCTCTGCTAATGTGAGTGTGTAGTAAGTCAGTTGAGCCTCCATTGAAAGAAATGGTCAGAGACTTTTAGATAGGTCTCAACATTGTCCATACTACTTACCTTGGAGAGCAGGTGCTGCATGTCTCAGCAGTGGTGGGGGACACGTGTATTGGTGGCACAGCAGAGCTTCTTAAGGTTTAGTAGCTTTTCTATAGGCATTCAGAGGCTCTGAGCCAGCCCCTGGGTTACCACCTGCTGCTGGAGGTTAGTCTCAAGGAGGTGCTGCAGCATGGGGTTCATGACCGGGGTGTGGTGTGGGTCCATGTCCCTGCCCGTATTACCCATCACTGTAGCTACTCAAGGCTGTGGCACGCTGAACACAGACATGCAGGAGGCTGAAGTAGGGAATATAAGTGCTCATTTTATTTAGAAAAAGCGCAAAAGAGGATGATGAGGGACTGAGGAATGAAAGTGGGGAGTGCTGTCATCGCAGCATGATGGCTGGCAAGTGGGACTGAGCAGCACTAAGACAGGACCCAGAGAGTTTTGTGCTGAGTTCAGGCACAGGCTCCCAGTGCAGCATTTCCTGGGAGCATAGAGTTCACTGTTGTCTTCATCTTCTGAGGGAAAAAAGGAAAAATGCTTCAGTATTACCCCAATAGATAAACATGCTCACGTGTTTGCGTCTGCTGTGACCTTTTATACTCCCCATGCTTGTACAGAGAGCTGCCATTGCAATTACTGGTCGCCAGATATGTGTGTTTCTGCCACCCCAACTTGTAGCCATGTGCCTGTGTGCTTTTTTTAATAAGCTGGGTGCTAAAGAGGAATTGTCTTTTGTCTCATTTGAATTCTCATGTGTTTAGCACTATGGATAGCATGAAAAGTTAGAGGGAGAAGTGCAGTGTGCTAAGCTGCACAAAATGAGAATTAAAATAATAATTAATAAAAATAACTAGACTCCTCTGTTGAAGTAGGCGTTTTTCAAAAGCTTGAATGAGCAGTTCTGTAACAATGATTGCATAAAATGTGACCAGAAAGCCTATGTACAATTTATAAGCTTTAAGGATGAAAAGCTTTCCTTTAATATGCAACTGAAGAGGCTGCATCTGTAAACTACTACTTCATTCTGATATTATTAAAAAAACTTGAATTCATAGAAAACTTCATTGTCCCAAATGATATATATCGTTTGTAATGCCTGGCTACATATGGATACAGTATAGTATACAGAAAAGAGAGAAAAGTGTCAGCTTACCTTACCAGTACAAACAGTTTAATCATCTCTCTAAAATCTAGTATAGCCATGTCACTTTTAATAGATAGCATAGGTAATGGGTTCATGGAGTCTGTCTTGTCCAATATTGTTCCCAGGAAAAGACATGATACTTTTATGTGCACTGAATCACATTTCTAATTATAACAGTCATGGGGGTTTCTTGTTAATGTTTCAGAGAAAGTGCATTGTAGATTTTCCTCAGGAAATAATCCCCTTTTTTCCTTTGCAAATCCTTTGGAATTACTCAGTTCCAGTGTCAAGCTGTTTTTTGTGGAAGGTACAGAAGCAATTCAGGGTCAATAAGTTCAAAAGACACAAGGCGACAGACTTTATCAAAACACCGTCCAGTCATTATGTCACAGCACTTAGAAGCTACTTTCACTTTGCTGAACGTTTGTGACTGGATAAGGTCATGTCGGGTCATTTGTGATCAACCTCTCCCTCAGGTTGCTTATAGACTGAACTGGAAATTGTGAAAATTATCAAGGGACTGTTCAATTTTCTGAAAATTGTTGATCATTTCTGAAGAAATGTAGAGTACATATAATAAACATGTACAAGGGCAGATTGAAAGTGTTCATTTTCCAGAAGAGTTAATCTCATGTGCTTGTTGAATTGAGATGGGTCATCTGCGGTCACTTGCTTTCCCCAGAGCCTTGAATTCTGATGATGTGTGTCCACTCAGTGTGGATGGAGTGCAACACCTGGTCACTTTCGGTGCGTCTGTTACTTTCGCTGACGACAGGGAGTTTTGTAACATCGCTCTGTGGGGCCTTGTGGCTGCTCATTCCTCTGTTCTGTGATGCAACATGTTTGTTCCCTACTTGTTCTTTGCAAGCCCTCTTCCCATTCACAGCCAGTTTTTGAGTACACACACTGCCATAACACTATAATATATATAGTGTTATAGTGTATATATAGTGTATATAATAACACTATTATAGAGTCTAGTGATGCTGCATAAACTATGCCTGTAGTATGGCTTTCTATCTTGTTTGCCCTGATGCTGGTATCCTTCTTCAAGACTTCAAGAAAAAAAATTAAAAGCTGAAATGTTTGATTTGAGGGTTTAAGAGATGAACGTATCTGCTGAATAATGGGATGTGAATGATGGTCATAACAGTCCACAAAGCAGACAAATGGGAATATTTGTCTTAATCTGACCTGCAAGCTGAATGATGCTCTATTCTTTATGCTCTAACTTAGCATATAGCTTTAGCATATGGTTGTTTTATGTAGCTTTATGTCTGTATGTAGCACCATGGTCCCGGAGGAACGTTGTTTCATTTAACAATGTACTGCACCAACTACAGTATATATGGTCAAAATAACAATAAAGTATTTCTCAACTCTTCACTTGACTTTCTGTAATAGAGAGTATACAGTCGCTCATTTTGGCTGGTTTTTGACATCTGCTGTACTTGTGTTTAACAAGTGATCAGCTGATTACAAGAAGCATGCCCTGGTGTAATGGTGCAGCAGAATCATTTGACCCATGCAGAACTACCAAAAAAAAAAATAAATAAATTACTAGTGTGCTATTCTTGACAGCGCATGCCTATTCTTTTTAATGAGTTCGCTGTGTCTCTCTAGGAAGATACGGTGACCTTCATCATCCTGACAGGCAATATTAGCTTTGCCCAACACTGACAGTTTAATGCTGTTTCTATTATGACTTGTGCTGCATTTGTGCCTAATTTTTTTAGTTAAGTGTTTCAAGCTTTATTGCCTTGGTCGGTCTATGTTGTGTCTTTTCCAGATAGCAAGCATGGGGAAGACAAAGATGCCTTTTGGCTAAAGCTAATCCTTTCTTTTAACTAAGAAATACAAAGCTTTTGATTTTTTTTGCCATTTGTCTTTCTGTGTAATTTGACCTTTAATGGGACAATGTGTGCTTAATCCATTTATATTAAGTAGTCTCATCCAACATTAATTTGTAAAACAGGTTGCTCAAGCAAGTAATCCACCTTGTTTAAATGAATGTGTCAGAGATGCAGGCTAAGAATAATTAGCTCCAAAGGAGGTGAAATCTAGGAGGCATTTTACTAATCACTTTGCTGTCATTGTGTGAACAGTCAACAGTGTGGGCTAGAAAGACCCAGACAATCCAATCTATTGCATAGCATTTTGTGTATTTTTACTAAGGCCCTTGGTTGTGTTGTTGCACTTGCTGTCCAAAATAATCTCAAATAAGCCCATAAGCTGATATTGACTCCATACCTGAAACAGCATTTAGCAAATTGCTGTTTATGTTCAAAGGGGCCCAGAATGCATTGCTTAAAACCATTTCATGGTTAGATAACATTTGGAAAAACAAACATATCCCACCTGTAACACTTGTATCCTTTTGTGTTGATGGTTTACTTTACATTTATAAATTTAAGCATATTTAAAATGGTGTATTTTCTATAGGACAAAAGACTCGAATATGGACATTGTTTACTGTAATAAAAAATCCACCTGACAGCTCACTCTGAAATTAGTATATATGGGTGGATATTTTAATATGGATTTAAAAGTAAAGACAAAATGTCTCTGAGGCCCTCCAGTGGTTAGATGTAGTAGATTTATTTTTAACCCCACCCATTCCCATGTTAGAGAATCAACCAAAATTTACATCTCCACAATGTACTGTTGGGAATACTGATCTGTCATTTCAGTTCAATTGGCATTCATATCTCCTCCAATAGTCATCCTTACAATAGATGTCTTTTAAAGGAGTTATTTGATGATAAATAAAATGGTATGGTTGATGAGGTCATTGACGGTTTTGGGTCGGGCTAGAAATGACAGTTCATAAATGCGCACAAATTTCCAACATGGACCTGAAGGTCTTACTGAGACTACAGCCCAGCAAACACCAGCTCTGAAGACAAGTCTTGAAAAACAAGACTCTTCATTCTTTGCAGTTTTTCTAGTTTGTTCTGTAGCTTGTTTTGCTCAAATTATATGTAGCAAACTTGTGTAAGTAAGTGAAGTGATAGCATAAACCAAGGCATCTAATGCGAGTTTAATTTCCTTAAAAAAATAAGAATAAAAAATGACAGTACAACCTAGAAGTAGCTTAACAAGGTTAGCCAGCCACTCTTGTTTGAAAAGACAAACTTTCACACAATGGCAACAACAAATGGCATAAAAAATGCACAATGGGAGTAAATGACATGTTTGTCCACACAGATAGATAGATAGATAGATAGATAGATAGATAGATAGATAGATAGATAGATAGATAGATAGATAGATAGATAGATAGATAGATAGATAGATAGATAGACTTATTCAGGGCTTTATAAATGAATCTCATATAAGGCTTTTACACTGTGTAAACAAAATGTCACATGGAAAGTAGTGGTATCATGTATCAAGATTATTCTTGGCTGATCAATATAACCTATGTCCTTGTTTACATAGGAATGCCTGTCACACTAGAAAAAGAAGGCAATTTTATGATATGATATGATATAAATATATCATACAGTCATATATATATATATATATATATATATATATATATATATATATATACAGTATATATATATGACTGTATAATTTAAGTCAGGAACCACTTATGCTAAATCATTATCACACTCATTAGCATTAGAATCAAAAAAGACCTTAAGCGACATTTCCACAATGTATTTTAAATACTGATCCATCATTTTAGTTCAAATGAAATTGATATGTCTCCCAGTAATAATAGATGTCTTTATAATGAGTTATTTGATGATAAATAAAAGGGTATGGTTGATAAATCATGGTTTTCAGACTCATTAGCATTAGATTATTAGCACATAAAGTTTTCTAATCTCAAAATCAGCCCTGGTGTGATCTCATCTGCACACATGTGTATGTCACTACATCCTGAAGGTGAACAGGACATCAGGTGCTCAAAAACCGATTTATCTTCTGTGTTAAATTATAAAACATGAGCAACGCATTACTATTTATGAGCTGCTCTGTTTCTTTCAAATGGCAGTATGGGCTAGGTGTTTATGTGAAACGGCATCAGTTGTCGGCTTCAGTGATTTATTAACACGTTTCAATTCAGACTATGAAGTACAAATAATGGTACAAATAATGTTGCAAGGACAAATAGTACAAGCATGACATTGTGTGTGTGTGTGTGTGTGTGTGTGTGTGTAAAGATGATTAATATTGGATACTGTGTGTATAGAGCAGGACTGAAGTGGACAGCTGGGCTTATGAGTAATGCATGTTTGTTCTAGATCATACACTTACATGGAAGTGACAGCAATATAAGAAATTGACCTGCCCCTGTCCCTTGATGTTTGCAGTTCCCATTTTTGAAAGTATTGGAATGACAAGGCCAATTATTTTGTTTTTTCTATAAATATGACATGATAGATACGAATTTCAGTGTTAATTTCCTGATATTTTATAAAAATTTGTTAAACAACTTCACAATGTGGCCATTTGTTTAAACCTGGTCATTTTCAAGATGAACAAAAATATTGGAACAGTAATTGACAGGCGTTTTTTTATTGCCCAGCTGTACCCTGTTAGGTTAGTTGTTTTAACAGTTAATAGCTCTGAGTGTCTACTCTGGGTTTGAGCCCTGGGTTTCATCTGTGTAGACTGCATTTGTTGTTCAAAAGGACAAATTAACATGAGGGCCAAAGAATTGTCTCTGAAAGAAAAGCAAGCCATTTTGAAGCTGAGAAATTAGAGAAAATCAGAGACCGTGTTTATCATGGTTGTAGCAAGTACATCAATATTAATACACAATTTTAGACCCATCTATTCAGAATAAACAACAGGATACACTCTAATATTGGACAATTTTGACCTGAACAGGTATGAAGTCTGTATTTCCATCTGAACCTCAGTATGATGCTTACTGACGTCACTTGCTGTTCTTCATCCTTCTGTCTTGCTGTTCAGAGGGGATTAAAGATCAGTGAACAGGTGCGCGCACACACACACACACACACACATTTACATCTGATCTGATAAAAACATCTAAAACGCTAAAGCTGACCAAGAGATTAAAAAATCATCCAGACAGAGGAGAGGAAGGCAGGAAGAGAGAGGCTGGACAGGTGCAGAGAAAGCTGTAGATAATAATAAATAAGTTAGGGAGAGAGATAGGCAGACATAATAGAGGAATAGAGAGAAACAGACATAGACAGATAAACAGACAGAGCACTCCTTGATATTGAGATCAGTATTCAATCTTCAGCAGTGTGTAAAAGGTCAGGAATTCTCTCTCTCTCTCTCTCTCTCCCTCACACACACACACACACACACATTTCCTAAGCACTGATTCTATTTAAATTATCATAGTGCAATTCAATCCCAGCTTTATACACATGTATATTGAAGTACAACAATACTAAAGCACAAGGTGACACCTTTACGCCCTCATATCCAAAGGTGATGGTCATTTTTTTTAAGATTGGTGTAATTACAAACACTGCAATGGTCCTGTATCTTATTATTTTAAGGAATCTTTGTACTATACATGTGAATGCAGATAGTCAATTACAAACTAAACTATGTGAACAGATTTCCTTTCAAATAAAATTTTTGGGACTATTACAATTGAACAATTGAACCAAAAAAGCCACTTCAAGCACAGATGTTTTATTTTCCCAGTGTTTGTTCATAATAGACTTAAAACCACCAATAAAGGTCTATGTAATTGTGCAAATACATGCCAGTATTTTCTCAAATCAAATAAAACAGAAATATCAAAGCTTTTTTACTATATAAAATTACTTAACTTTTCTAAAAAAATAAATAAATAAATAAATAAAAACTCTTTGTAATGTGTGTTTTATTTACAGTAGGGGTGGGTTGTATCATTTTTGTGTATCATTAGTGTAAGTGTATCATTTTTCTATGTAAAATCTCCCGTTCCAGAGCATAATAAATCACCACATGCCTTGATTCAATTTTATTTCTTGTAGCACTTTTTTGAGATCAACCTGACCCTCATATAATACATGAACCAGGCATTGTTGGTGGTATATGGTTGAGGACTTTACCATAGCTGGCCCGAAAAGTAAAATATCCTTTTTCCATATCAAATATAAACCTAATATTAAGCCACGACTTTAAATAGTAGATAGTAAAATCATAACAGTTTACATAAGTACAGTAATAACATCTGTGTAATGTTATAGCCAAGAACATATCAAACATGCTAATGGTGTTCATGGCTGAAATATTTAGTTTTTTTTGTTGGTGTTGTTGTTCCTTCACTGTCCTTGCATGGGGGGAAAGTGTCACACAATAAAAGAAAATAAAAGGTAAATAGGAAAAAGGACAGCAAAGAAAGAAAGGCAGTGTAAGAAAATGGTAGTTGCATCCACGAGCATGTATTAAGCTTTGTGTCATTTTTAGGTATGTTAAATATTATGGAAACACAAATAGGGCTGATATGGTCTAATAACACACACCAAAATGACAGGCTAAATGAGGTAATGTGTAACACATTGGATGGGTCTCTAATGCCACCTGGTGGTTGAAAATTGAAGCATGACCAGTAACACTCCAGTTTGCATTTGTTCCTTAATCTCCCATGTATTTCTTGACATTCAGTTTATTCTCAAAACTCACTTCACAATACTACGTTTTTGAAAAATTACAATCTGCTCTATTCAGCTAGAGGGTTAGAGAGTGAATAGTCTAATAGGAACTGCATCAGCATTCACTGGTGATCTGCAACCAATTCACTGTTTACTGGAGTGCTGAAATCCAAAATGGACATATGTAATATGACAAGTCAAGACTCACCACTTCAAAAAGACAGTCGGGTTGATAAAAATTGAAAAAATGTAATAAAAAAATGAATTAACTTTCTATAGATTGTAATGAAATCCTGTAATAGGCAGTTGAGAATCAACAACGAAGTCATCCAGTCATTTTAAATGGGTTGATATACCTTTCTTCAGCTGTGTTTGATATAACAGACAATAACCAGGTTTGGCAGGTATTAGCAAAATTTTTAACCCAAACTACATTTTAAAAATACGCAATCCAGTCCTGTAACTAGCTCAAAAATTTCAGCACTGAAAATCAAAACCACATTTTTCATCTTTTTCTCAGCATTTCCACTGTGGTGAACACCATTTTTACCCAGTCCAGAGTCCCCTCCCTCTCCCAAACCTTGTGATATACTGTATATAGCAATATAAATGATTCTGTACATCATAGACACACTGTCTGCATTTACATACAACAAGATATTGACCTCAGGATTTTTAAATGGGAATGGGGCAGTGTGATTCCCTCCCCAGCGGGCCTCTATTTATGCTTGTTTCAGTTTCCATTTTTAACCAGGTTACTAGGTTCAATAATAAAATTATGGAATCTTCACAATCCTGAAAGGGGAGCAAAGCAAAGGGGCATTGGGAATAATGATGAAAACAAGACCATTTATTTAAACACTTACAAGAGGTTACAAATACAAATATGTGATGAGGATTATGAGGCAGAGTTAAAGAATATGGAGTTAAATTTGGATTTGTTTATTTGATTGAATTAAATTTTCCACCAGTCCAAAGGATTTACAGTACTTTTAACCACGCACATGCAAAAATAACCCACCCATTTATTTAGTACATCACTTATAAACCTCCAAAAGAAATGAACAACCCAATTATACGGTGTAGTAGCAAGGTAAATAGTTAATTTGTGATTTGTGATATCAGTACAATGTGCCACTCTGAAAAGCAAAACTTGTATTCCATTGCATTTGGAATGGATTTGTTCAGTTTGATCTGTTGTAAAAAGACAGAGGAATGTGTTTAATGATGCTTTCCTTCTTCTCTTTTCTTGTTTACAGCATTGCCCCTGAATTTGATTGTGTGGCACAATTGAAATGTACTAATAAAAAGTGAAATGTAATGCAGTGTGAAATTACATTTAATAAATATTTAATTCTTATAAAGCAATCCTCTGTTGATTCTGGCATTAAAAAAAAAATTCTAGAATTTCTAGAAGTAAATACATGTTTATTTGCAGAGACACTGGAATCACTGTGTTCTGTAGGGTCAAAAACTTTTATATTTACCAACTGGACTGACACTTTAATTGTAATAAAAACACAACTGAGACCTCGAGATGATAAGGAACTTGTTCAAAGGCTCAAAAGTGGCAGCCTGTGTCAGTAGCCAGACACCAATTCTAAAAGTCCAGTTTGAATCAATAGCCCTTTACCTTAAACAGGGGGAACACCACTCTTCATTATAATAATATATCTAATTACTATATAATAATTAGATATGTATAATTTGATTTAGTTTTAATACTGTAAGTCCTAATAGAACTAATACAATGTGTTTATGACTTTTATATTCAGATGTTTATATCATTTTAGAATGACTTCAAATGGCTCGACTAATAAATATTGGCCTAGGTTAAAAGAAACCTATTTGTTCATAAAAATACAATGTGTGTGAGCACAAAATATGGTTTCTATCTTTACGAATCAATCTGCACAACAGGATGTGACATCAAATGCCAGCAACATTCCTTCACAGCATCTGCAGACAATATGGCTAACACGTTTCATTCTTTCACACCCAAACATTGCATTGGTAGGACCGTGTTAGTGCTTTTTGTAGCTCTTTATGATGCAGGCATTGCTGTGAGAAATGGTGACTGAGTGTTTGTGGCATCTGATGTAAAGGTTGTAAAGAGTGTAAGAGTCTCCCAGTACATTGCAGCAGCAACTGCAAGTGTCTCTACACACAGTATGTAATTTTAGTGCTGCTGACAAATGTACTTGTGTACCTCCCTGGTTGTTTAGGTCACGTTTTTAAGCACCGCTGTGTCCAATTCTGTCTTCAGAAAGCAATTATATATTTTGTGGAAATATGGTACATGGTTTCTGAAAAACAATAAGTCCAGACAGCATTACAGTCAAAGCTGTGTTCACATATGGCATTGATTTTTACAAGAACATTGCTTTCATTTACAGCAGGACCAGTGCCTGATGTGTGGACTTTACTCCAGTGTCGAATTAAACCACAAACCAGAGTATTGATGAACATACTCTCATATAACCAGCTTATGAAGCAACGTGGCTCACAGGAACACACAATTACTTTTTATTAGGCTTATTAGGCTTCTTACGATGCTATCTTGACAATACTACAATATGATCAAATTCTAGACATAGTTTTGCAATGCGATATATTCCTTTGGAAATTCTGTCTGTCCTGCAGGAGGCTGTTTCTTTGCTGAACTCTGCCTCCACCCGATCACACACACATTGACTGAACACATTATTATCAGTGTATATAACCTTTTCTGTATATAACGCTTAATGTGTACAGTTTACATATGCAAATTATTTATCATGGTATACAATATCTTCCTCATTGCATACATCTAAATCATTGCACTCATTGTACATAACTCCTTCTCTGAAAACTGTTTTAATGTATTACTGTTTTAACATATTTAATTATTATCATGGTATACAATACCTTCTTTATCGCACCACCTATAATCATTTGCTCATTTGCACTCATTGTATTTACCTCCCTCAGTATACTGTTTATATACTGTTTATATATGCAAATTATTTATATTTGTTTATATACTGATTATATATGCAAATTATTTATATTTGTTTATATACTGATTATATATGCTAATTATTTGCACTGCGAAAATGCACTTCTGGTTAGATGCTAATTGTATTTCGTTGCCTTGTACCCACATGTGCAGTGACAATAAAGTTGAATCTAATCTAATCTAATCTAATCTATTTGATGCTTAGAATATTATTGGAACTTTGAAAATTATTGGAATATTTTTATTTTATTAGAAATATGGAGGGAGCTTTGAGAGCTTTTTCTTCTTTTTTTCTGCAGTTTTTCTGCTTTAAAAACATACTTTAAAATTACATTAGTTTTTTTTTTTTTTAAATAAATAACATACTATACATGGTATTTGTGGTGTTCTGTAACATTGGTAGGTTTTGCTGTTGTTTTCTCTGCTATACGCTTCTTTCCCCACCACAATCCACATGCAAACACACAAAAAAGCTGGAACATGTTATGTGCAGCATAACTTGACATTCTCTGTACAATGTCAAATTGCAAGACAGTAAAAAAAAAAAAAAGTAGTATTTGTTTATATTAAAAAACTACAAAAGTAAATGGACACCATTCTTGAAAATATCACATTGACTTCTCATATACGCAAGAATAGAAACCAAAAACGAAGGATTTGAGAATAATTTTGAGATTTTACGAAATACTTTTAGCACAGCGTTCAGGAAACATTCAGTAACATTTGCATACTACTGAGACAGAAGAAATAACATCATATCAGCACGATGTTTTACAAAACGACGATCCATTCCATATAAATGAAACATTACACTGTCACGAGGTACCAAAACAAACATTCCATCACCTCAGAGTTTTTAAAACAAACATTTCATCGCTACCATTCTTCACCAGAACAAACAGTCCATCTCCGTGATGTTGCGAAACAGGCAACAATCATTCCCTTAAACGAAAAACATTTCATCACCTCAGAGTTCTAAAACAAACTATCCATCAGTGAGCGACATGTCCCAGAACAGTTCATCTTTAGCCCATGTTCAAAACAAACATGACATCACTACAATATTCCAAAGAAAAAAAGCATTCCACCTCAATATTCCAACATACAGCATTCTGTTAGAACTTTCCAGAGCCTATGACTTTCAGTAGCAATGTCCAAGCAACATGATATTGTTATATGCCAGAAGAAAACATTTAAGCAATATCTCTTGAGCAAGACTGCTCTTGAGCTGAATATCAGCATGGCCGCATGCCAAGTGCCGCAGGTAATTACAGCTGTGCTGATATTCAATACAAGAGCATGATTGCGAGAGTGATATTGCTTTTATACAACAGTCCTGTAAACAAGAAATGATTATTAACCGACATTTCAAACACAATGAGCCTCATTAAACAAGCTGGATATGAGCAGATTTATTGCAATTCATTCATAACTACATTTACACATATTCTATAAATTCATTCATGATATCTACTCTTGCGCCTGACTGTGCTTAAATTTCCACATATGAAGACTAATTAATTTTATATGAACAAATTTCAGTTAAACATACGTCATGAAATCTTTGTTGCTTCAAATTAATGGCAGTAAATTATTAAAGAAATATTCAATAAAATTAAGAAAGCATGTCAACATAAACCCATTTATTAAGACCAATAAGACCATTCATTCAATAAAGAACAACATATACAACATTTCTACATCTTGCTTTAAAGCTATGCAATACTTTATTACAGCCAGCACTAAGTGACTAATAAGTGACTGATCTGGTCTGTCTCCAGCTACAATGTGCCAAATACTCTGCAGTGTGCTGCATGATTCCTATGACGCATGGGATACAAACAGGCTGTATGACTTCTTATAACACCTGCCTGCTTCTTCAAAATAGTGCCGGGAAGGCTAAAACAAATTAGCAGTTTTCTGCATGATTGGTGTTAAGCCTTGTTTTGTTTTGTTTTTTAACTTCCTACAGTTCACATCTAATTCATCTTTTCTGTATTTTGGCTCCAGATTCTGGCCCAAGGGGTTGGTCTGCTGTTATATCATACAGATTGTGGTTACAGACATAGACATGAGTCAAAATAACATCTACTTCTGTTTTTTTATTTTCGGTTTGCTAGTCATTTCAGCTATATGAGCTTTGGTTTGTATGGAGTTTTTGTGGGTGTCACCAAAAGTGCTTTCAAGGGTTATTTGACATTCATAAAAATGAGCACAAGAAAAACAGAAATCCTGTCTTTGGCTTATGCAAATTTATACAAATGACTTTACTAAAAGATTCATAAATGAGGCCTCTTATAGTCAAAAATTTTGTTTAGTTTTGCTCAGTCAAAAAAAAGTTGGATAGAGCATTGTGCGTTGCCATGCAATGAGCAGAGTAGGTGTGGCACCAATTTATATGTAAATAATATTTCTACAACTGGAATGTTATGTAGCAAACACAGACATGTGGAGTGTAACATACCTGTACAGTTACTGTAACTTTCCTCTAGGTTCTCCAGTTTCCTCCCAGGTCTGATGGTTCCAAAAAGGATCTTAACGGATGTGCTGCTAACAGTGGTTGGTGCCAGATACTACAACTTACCTTTCAAGGTGCTGTGGACCTCAAAAGGTCTGAGCTGTGTTGATGGCACAAGAGGGACCTACACAATATTAGGCAAGTTACTGATACAGCTGATGTGTGTTTGTTATTTTTGTTTTTATTAAATTATAAATATAAAATTTTAATTATGTAAATAAATCATAAACAAATCTGGCACTGTACATTGTAATGGAAATTAAATCAGGTCTAACTTGGGTGTATTTACATCCAAATAACATTACTGCTGTAGCGATTACAATACTTTGTACACACGTGGACAACATACTTATCTGTCCAAAGGACAAGCCACAAAGCTTCTGGGAGAATGTCCTTTGAACAGATGAGACAAAACTGGAGCTTTTTGGCAAATCACATCAGCTCTATGTTCACAGATACAAAAATGAAGCATACAAGAAAAGAACACTGTACCTACTGAGAAACATGAAAGGGCGACTTGGTTATGTTCTGGGGCTGCTTTGCTGCATCTGGCACAGGGTGTCTTGAATCTGCGGGGTATGGGGTACAATGAAATCTCAAGACTATCAAAGCATTCTGGAGTGAAATGTGCTGCCCAGTGTCAGAAAGCTTGGTCTCAGTCACAGCTCATGGGTACTCCAACAGGTTAATGACCCAAAACACACAGCTAAAAACACCCAAGAATGACTAAGAACAAAACAATGGACTATTTTGAAGCGGCCTTCTATGAGCCCTGATCTAAATCCTATTGAACATCTGTGGAAAGAGCTGAAACATGCACTCTGGAGAAGCCACCCTTCAAACCAAAACAGCTGGAGCAGTTTGCTCATGAGGAGTGGGCCGAAATACCTGCTGACAGGTGTAGAAGTCTCACTGAGAGTTACAGAAATCACTTGATTGCATTGATTGCCTCAAAAGGTTGTGCAACAAAATACTAAGTTAAGGGTACCATCATTTCATTAGTTTGTTTTTTTCTAAATGCTTCTGTTGAACCACAATTCAGAAGCAATGTCAGATTTTCATTAGTCAATTTTCAGGACATTTTTTATTTATGGTTACTTTTGTCAGTTTCAAGTAATTTCAGTGACCATTATGGGTTTTTCTTGATTTAATGGAAGGTTACCAACAATTTTTACCAACCATGCGTGTATGTGATTCAGTATGTCTTTTTGCAGGTGTAGTAAGAAAAAACATTCTTTAAACATTATTTAAAAGCATTTTAGCTAATTTTTTGTCTTCTGCCACCATCAGGTTAAAGGAAATATAGCAATATCTTGGTCATTGAGCTATCTAAAAGAGGTGCTCCAGTTAATATCTATCTGAGTATATTTGACTCTAGGTTCAGATATGTGACACCCCTGTGTTAGGTGGATTGGCTACGCTAAATTGCCGTCAGGTGTAATTGAGTGTGCAAATATTGTGTGCATGATGTCCTATGAGAAATGCATTACTACCTTCTGCCTTCTGTCTGCCTCCAGCATCCCCTGAGCATAAAGTGTTTATTAAAGATATTCCATATCTCAGGCACACAAATTATTTTGATACATACACAGCTTTCTGAAAAACAACACACACACAATTTTGTGCTGGTAAGGAGTTTATAGGTGAGGACTTTTATTGGATAGAAATTCACACCAGACATTTAAAGCTGCTATGGCAGGAAGTGAGAACATTCACAGAAAACAACAGCACACTCACTCATTCGTCTTCTGCACAATACTGATTTCATGTGATTAAACAAAATGTCTATAAACATTTGACTGGAATAATAGAGAACTGATACATCTGTATAAACAAAAGCTTCATGAATACACTGTATAGATAAATTTATATTCATATTTATATATAGATCTCTTTCTCTCTCTGTTCCACTAATGGCCAGTACAATTACTTATCTGTTTTTATTTGGAGAACTTTGTATATATATGTGGGTGTGTGTGTATGTGTGTGTGTGTGTGTGTGTGTGTGTGTACATATTCCACAGCCAACTGTACAAGAAAATATATCCACAAATCATGTGAACATAACCAATCAACAAGTACCTTCAAATTAAAAGTGTGCAGCATGACACAAACATTCACTGCCCAAAAGGGGCAGAAACTGAACCTTCTCTTATGCTAAGGCTTCATCCCAAATGCTAGAGCTCATGTCTAGTCCAGCCATTTTTAAGGCTGAAAATGCAGTCAAAACGTGTTCAGCGTGTTGTTCATACAGTCTGACTCACAGTGGATGCAGTGCATAAGCTTAGCTAATTAATCTGGAAGAGCTGTAGCTCAAATATAGCTTGTGTGCTGATTAAAATAGATCACAAATTATCCCATTAAATACAAGGCTTTATGTATTACTTCCCAAATAACAGTTCTCAGTCACTAGCACTCGCGAGAACGATTCATAATAAAGACATGTATCGTACAGTTGCATTTGGGATGCAGCCAGGCAGGTCAATGCAGGAGGAGTAAGACAGCAAAAAACCTTTACAATTGAACACAGCAAAGTGGAGAATCTGTATTTACACATAGCAATTATGGCTGAGAAAAAATCTGTCACTCACACACACACACACACACACACATACACACACACACACATACACACAAAGCAATACTGTTGTCAAAAACCCATTCTGTAAAGATTTACCTATGGTTTATCCACTGTCTTTAGTACAAATCTCTCTCTCTGTCTTTCACACACACACACACACACACACACACACACACACGCACGCTGTTAAAAACACAATTTTTAAAAACACATTGGGGGTAAGAACTACTCGGGGAGGGAAGAGGGAACGAATTCCAGAGATTGTTATTGGCTAACACAGGAATGCCCCGCCACTTATACACTTACTGTAACACACAGCGGCTTTCGGGATATGTGGTGGGGGGTGGGGGGGGGGTTGTTACTGTTTCCTCAACTATTTTCATTTCCAGCGTTCAAGAATGTCTTGTCATTCTAGAACAACCTTCTTTTACAACATTCGAGAAGATTTTCCGCAGTATAGAATGATTGCAGCACTAGAAAAATATACTTCATCAACAACGTTATAAAACAACGTTCCTCTTGGCATTGTATCGCGTTTTATCATGATGCTGTAGAACACGTTGTAGAACTTTCCGGCACAATCGTGTTCTGAAACAATCGAACATTCTCAAACAGCCTTTCTGCAATGATCCAAAACAAGGCTTGTGATCAATCTGAGAATTCTACTGTTCAATAACAATATCAGGCAACACCATTCCGTCACATCATTCATCCCATGCTCTCGAAGAGAACTAAACCATGGTCTAGCTATGTACTGCAAAATTGTTTCAGCGCTGATGTTCCAGAATAATGCTTCAAAACATCTAGTGCGGCATTTCGGGACAAGGTTCCATTCTGATGTTCTAGAACATTCGGTTTCCAATATACAAAGATCTGTTGAGATATACTAAAACATTATTCTAAAACATTTTTCATCACCATGTTCTATCACAATGTACTGGACTGATTCTAACATTATTCTGAATTCTCTGAATATAAAATGAACTGCAAGGGGGACAAATCATAAATCCATAAGCCGCTAGCCTAATTATATTTTTTGGTTGCCCAGAAACCTATTAACTAGGCTAAAATGTGGGCGCTAATGTCATTTAGCCTGATGTATAAACTAGAAGCAACAATGCAAATCAATTCTCAAATTTCATGGATTGAAGATAATTCTTCGTAGCCAAAGGCCTAGTCCATGGTAACATAAGTATTTTTCATTGTAGTACAGAAATAATTTTCATTGTAATACAGAAAAAGGAAAAAGGAGATTTATTGTGATGCTATTTTCTATTCTATTCTATGTATTACTCTATGAAATGATTTTAGGTTCTATGTGTAAAATACTGTAATGCCATAATGTAATATAATGTAAATAAACAATGCAATAAAAGCAGTTTATCTGGAAGCATGATTTTAAAACTAGCCGATACTGCACTGACCATGAAATTTTTCGCTGAATGTATATATTACATTCTACATTGCCTTTTTAAAAGTGGCATATTTTCTTTCTGTGCTTGGTGGACTGCCTCCAGAACATGCTGAACTACATGGACAAGTAATCTGCATGTGATGACGCCTAGGCTAGTGATTTGTCACCGACAGTCAATCGTGTCATTCTAAGACAATAATCTAAAAAACTAATTTTTACCATATAGTGATGCAGCATTGGCCACTTTTCATCTATGTTCTAGAGCAGTGTACATGTGTAAATAATAATGCTGGATCCTGACGTAATATTTTTCGCACATTTTTTCATAACAATGTTCTACAACAATGACACAATATTTGTGGCTCCATTAAAAATGCCTGCAATATTCCTCAACGTTCTAAAATACATGTTCTTTTCCATCGTTTTGGAACAATGTTCCATCCCAATGTACCAGAAGCATGCTAGCAACATTCTAGAACATTCCATCACATTCTAAAACAAATGTTGCATCACGATGCAATACTCGGGAAGAATCTTTCATATGTTCTAGTACAACGATGCCAATATTTGACGCTCCATAAAAAGCTTGTGCTATTCTAAAACAATGTTCTAGAACAAGGGGTGCAATGTTCTAGAGCAACATGAGATCAAGGCATTCAAGAACATTGTTCAAAAATAATGTACAACAATCTGACTCTTTAAAAATAATTTAGATACATGTTCTATAACAAGGGTTGCAATAGTCTAGAAAAGGTTTCCGTTGTGATGTTCTAGGACAAGGCTTGTCATATTTTAGAACAATGTTTCATCTAACACCACATTCCATCACGAGACGGAATATGAGAGCAACGATCTATCATGTACTAATCTTATGTACGTCTATCACAATGTTTGCCAACATTCTAAATGCAGTATTCTATAACAGTATTCTAGAACACACCTGGATCACAACATTGTAGTACAGCCATGGCAACATTCTGAAACAATATACTATCGCAGCAGTTGAGAACAACAGTCCATTGTGATGTCCTAATACATGTTCTAGATCAAATTTTCATTGCAACATTCTAGAACAATAACAAGATTTGTGAGCAATATGGCTGCAGTGATGCATTTATTTATTAGCCGCGAGCTAAGAGAACATTTTGATTTCTTTTTCTTTATTATCCCACCAAAGACAGAAACAGAGATGGGATCACGCATTCCCCCTACAGGTCCCACCCCCTCGACCCTCAGCCTCAGCCATCATCAGGATTCGCATTTGAGTCTTCAGGAATCTCGCGTCCTGATTGGTGGATGCGCCCGTCGGTTCGCATGGAGTGGAAGGTCTTGTTGAAGGCATCCATCATGGCGTGAGCGAGCATCTTGGCAGCGCGCTTGCTCTCACACTCCACGGCATGGCAGTCCATCTGGAACGTCAGGTCCTCGTTGATCTGCCGGTAGATGAATGCGAACACCTTCGGGCTCACCTCATGATCCGCCGTGCAGTATGCGATTCGTGCCACCTGGAATGTCTCCACTGAGTCTGGCGCCTCACTCCGCCCACTCAAGTGGTGCAGGCGCACCTGGAAGGGCCGGATCTCCAGCAAGGCATCCATGGCGATTGATGAGCACTTTGTATCCCATAATGCCACCACGGCAGACTCGGTGCAGCCTGAGAGGAACTTGGAGCCTGGGATTGACACTTTCCCTAGATATGTCACCTAAAAGAAACACACAGCGAGAGCTAGTTCAGTTGACAGAAACAGAAGTGGGTTTTTATAGAGACACTAACTTACCACACACACACATTGTAGAGCAACTAGTGTTTGTGTCATTTGCCTTAGCATTAGTATTTGTATCTGTGTGTAGATTATTCACACAGTTTGTTTAGTGTGCAATTACAAAGCTTAAATCAACTGATTCGGCCACGCCCCTCTTCCACTCTTCTTCTTGAGCTTCTCTCAGTTTCTTGCACTTGCAATTACAGCATTTCTGAGTGTGGAATTATTTCAAACTACAAAAAGTGTCATATAAACAAATTCACTATATAGGCCAGGCACAGTTTTCAAATATCTGTGCTGTATTTCGTTGCCTTGTACCTTACATGTGCAATGACAATAAAGTTGAATCTAATCTAATCTAATAGAGAATGCACTGTGGGTTATGACAATGGGCCTCATTTATGAAACCCATAGGATTAGATTAATTCATAAAAAGTTTATAGTAACACAAAAATTTGTTATTCATGAAAATCCTTCCGAAAAGTCTTCATGTTCTTCTCCAACCTTCCTCCCATCTTGCTCTCCTGGTGTGTACATGTATGAATAAGACTTCACTTTGGCTGTGTGAGCAAACATTACTATACTATACACACAGCTATACTAAAAGACGGATAAATGGGACCCAATGTCTGGTTCATATAAACAAGATCCATTTTTGAAGTCTGTCTGTCTGTCTGTCTGTCTCTCTCTCTCTCTCTCTCTCTCTGTGTCCTTCTGTAAAGGAAATGGCAGTAATATCTACTCACTGAAGGTGATTTGCTACAGAGAGTCCTGGAATGTTGGAACGCTAGAGACAACAATCCTACCACACACACACACACCCACACACACACACACAGTCTCAGTCCCTCTCTCCCTCTCTCTCTCTGTCTCTCCTACTATTGAGTCCATTATTGTATACCTGAGTCACCCCTGAGTGTATCTCCATCTGTGTGTGTGTGTCTGTGTGTATGTGTGTGTGTGTGTGCATGATTCTGACAGTCTGATTTGTAGTCATGCAATGGACAGTGTCTCTGCAGGAGACCAACACACTTTTCCAGATTTCCTTGTGTGAGACAGACAGGAAAAAAGACACAGGTGTCCTAAATGTGCTGAAACATAAAGACCTTTTTTTTAGCTTTCAAAAAAATTTAACTCTAGTTTGTGTATAAACTTTGACCGTTGCTCCCCTAGAGGACTGGGGGCACGAGGCAACGTACACCTTAGACAGGAGGCCAGTCTGTCACAGGGCACAATTGCACACACGCTCTCACTCACAAAGAACAATTTAGAGATGCTAATCAAGCCTACAAAACCCTTTGGACTGGGGAAGGAAACTCTTGAGGTATGGAGAGCACATGCAAACACCACACACACATGCCAGAGGTGGGAATCATTCTTTTATTAGGTGTATTGCACTCTAGTAATATATTTCAATATATTCAACATTTTATTGCTGAAGTCATTCTTTGTAGTGGAGGTAAAGTGGCTGAAAACTGAAATGAAACTGTTGCTAGGTGTGAATGTGCATGGTGCCCTGAGATAGATTAGCATCCTACTGTAGAGACCTACTGACTGCTAAATCATCTAATGTTATACCACTGAACCATCTGGAAAGTTGTCGGCTGAAGAGCTGCACAGTAAAATCAAGTTTAAATGATATCTGAACTAAAAAGAATCCAAATCTCTTCTCCAGATTCTCACTGTTTTAATGTTTAAAAGTCATTATTAACATATCAATATAACACTTAAACTTCTATAAATTAAAACATAAGTAAACATGTTCTTTAGCATAAAGTGTTGCTGGCTTCAAGAAAACCTAGTAGCATATAAAATACTGTAGTGTACTTCTCTTATAAACTGCTTATAAACTACTACTTATACTTTTAGACATGATTGTATATCTAAAGTAATCTTTACGTCTCTCAAATATATATCTGAATGAATCCTTAACTTGTCAGATCTGAGAACAGTGTGCGTGACTGTCGAGGTCTCTACAGAAACCCAAGAGGAAACATGAGATTACTTGAAGAGAATTACCTGAGCAGCTGAGAGACAAGACATAAGCAGATTTCATTTCCATCTGATCTTATTGCTGTCTAGTAGAATATTTAGAGATAAAAAATAGTTTTGTTTTTATACAATTTTTTTTTCCAGGCTAGACTCTGGACCCTGACCAGAATAAGCAGTTTACTGCAATGAGTGTCTGAGTGTTTAGAATTGTTTTAGGATTATGTTGATTTTGTATTAAACTGTCCATAGAAAAAAGGAAAGCATTTTAAAAACAAGCACCTAACAGTTTATTTACACCAACTAACAAATTAGCCCCTAGTTATATGTAGTTAAGGCTGTGTAATACTACTTTGTAGTAGTTTATGTGCCACAGAAACAGTCTTGATTTATAAATATTAGAGCAATTGTAGCTACTGCTGCTAAATCCGAGGCTACTGTGATGACAATAAGAGCTAGAGATAACATTTTGTGATCTATCTTATATTTACAGCATTTGGCAGACACCCTTATCCAGAGCGACTTACATTTCTCTCACATTTCACACAACTGAACAATTGAGGGTTTGCTCAGGGACCCAGCAGTGGCAGCTTGGTGGACCTGGGAACCTTTCAATCAATAGTCCAACACCTTAACCACTAAGCTACCACATCTTCCATACTGGTGGAGTAATGATACTCCACTATTTTTAGAGTTCCTTTCCAAATATGATACTATGATCATCTAGAGAGTTCTTGTTATCTCATTAGTTTCTGTGCCGTATACATGGTGTGTTTAGGTGTTTGTGGTGTGTATGTGATTGCCATACCTTGTAGCCAGTGTGTGTGCGTGGTTTTGTGGTGTGTGTTGTGGAGCAGAGCTCGATGGCCTCCGGTTCATGGAAGATGACACTCGGTAGCGAGTCTTTACGCAGAGTCAAAACATTCAGCTTTGACTTCAACATGTTCTGGAAATGCTGAGAAAGACGAGAGAGAGAGAGAGAGAGAGAGAGAGAACATAATTAATCTGTCAATTATCAACAGTTGTCTATAGCTAACTAGATTAAGATACAGTCTACAAAGGAGACACCGGGCTCACAGGAACATTTTAATATGCATAACTTATATATCTTGTAGTTTAATGGGATACAAAGATTAACAGCATTTACACTGGTTTTGGTGTGGACATTCTGCTCCATTATCCATTCAGAAACTCAGAGCTCAAACTACGTGTAATGCAAGTGGTTTGTAAACTTTTTGTAGCCAAGCAGCACTTTAACAGTAAAATATATTCCAATTCATATTTATACTACTACAGTTAAAAATCACGGACCATCTGGAAAACCATAACCATTGGGTAATACTAAAAGAAAACTGTCCTGCTTAAATGCAGCACTATAGAATATTCTAAGCTAGTTAATAATGATACAGACGTACTGCTCCAGGCTATATGC